>NC_067161.1:47641845-47941845 GCF_903995435.1 Acomys russatus | reverse complement strand
GGCCTTACCCTGAAACTTCAGGCACATTGGTGTTTCTGAGTGTGTATAAGTGCTGGTTGGAAAAACATCTGGGGTATTCATGGGTATCACAAAGGTGTCCCTGACTCCCCAAAGTAAAAGCAAGTAAAATAAAATTAAAGGTCAAGAAATTAGCTGTCTTGTTTCATTTGAGATGGCGGCTCACTCTGTAGTCTAGGCTGTCCTGGAAGTCAACTATATAGGCAGACTTGCCTTGAATACACAGTGATCCTCCTGCCTCAAGCTACAGAATGCTGGGACTATAAATGTGAGCCACTATACCCAGTTTGAATTAGCATGATTGAGGGCATTCTGTGTTAGGTATTATGCTAAAGTTTCTTGTGGTTTTGGTGTGGGCTGAGGTTTTGTGTTTTGAGACAGTAGATGTGGCTGGGCTCAAATGCTCCATCCTCCAGCTTTCACTCTCCTGTGCCATGGTACTAACAGTCATGCTTTATGGTATAGGGATTGCTTGTTAATTTTTATCAAATAAATTTATTTTCTAACCAGGCTCTACTGACTGGCTGGCCAGCAAACCCTCGGACCAGCCTCTCTCAGCTTCTCCTGCACTGAGATCATAAGCAACTGCCACCATACCCAGATGCTGCCTCCTCCTCCTCCTCTTCCTCCTCCTCCTCCTTCTTCCTCTTTGTCTTCATGTGGGTTCTGGGGTTCAAACTCAAGTCCTTACACAGTACCAACTAAGAGGTCCCTCTAAGCCCACTAATAAGTTTTCTAACATTGAGTCAAACTTAAAATCCTGAAATAAACTCAGTCTATCTCAGGATATATTGTCTTCTTAAGTGATGCTGGATTGTGCTGGTCTCTATGCTCTTTAGAATTCCTTTGCACCCAGGCTCATGAGTGAGACAGACCTGTAACTTTTGTCTTGACAGCAGGATGGTATTGGCCTCATGAAATGATCTGGATTGGCACTGTTGCTCTTTGGAAACTCTTGGCTAATATTGGAAGTATTTTTTTTTTCCTTAATTGCTTTTCTCTCACAGGTGTCTGAAGCTACAAAATACAACAATCCTGATTTGAATGTTTCAGGGTGTCATATCATTTTTTCCTGGAGCTCCAAGTGTTCCCTTATGGGTAATCCTAGGGACTGGCTGCTGAGCATATATATGCCTGGCTTTTCACCTCTGGGGTCCATAATGCCAGGGGTGATAGGGATACAGAAGACCCTATATATCAGTTGTTTCTTAGGTCAATGGATAAATAGTTTTGTACGCTTGTAGCATATGGGATAGAAGGCACACCCCACTACGTGCTTGGTGAAAAGTGAGAGGTTTGAGATTGTTTAGAAAGCCAAGGGCCTGAGTCCCCACAACTCAGTGTAGCAGCTAAATTCATATCTGCTACAGGGCTATTAACTGAAGCCCTAAAGAGCAATGTCAGCATCACCTCCTGACAAACGCCTCTTATTATGTGGCCAGGGATCTTCCTCCATCTCTCTCTTCTCTCTTTCGACTTGACACTCTCAACCCCTTCAGTGATATGTAAACCTCCATGGCCCTCTGTTTGGGAGCACGGGGGTGACACTTTTCCTGACACTTGTAGGTAGGCTGCTCAGGGCAATTTCAAGACAAGAGGGAAGGAAGGGTTTTCTGTTCCTTCTCCTGCTTTGCCCTCTGGGAAGCTCTCCTCACCGGGAGCAGGCTGAACTGATGTCAGGAGAGGAATGGAAGGAGGCATCTTCTCTACGTCCCAAGGTTCTGTTCACAGCAGGCTTCTTCAGTGTCCTGCTGAAAGACATTGACGGTGCTATGGTTTATATGGATCCTAAATCTTGGTATTTACTTGAATAGAAAACAAAACAAATTTTAAAAAACTCTTTTTTATTTTTTTTATTTTTATTTATTTATTTTTTTGTCGTAGCATACATTTGGGATTGGATTTCTGGTAAAGAACCCTGGTTCTCCCCAATGTGGTCCCTGTAGCTGTAATATCAGCATTGCCTGGAGAAAGACAGAGAGCCTGTTAGAATTATACGTTCTTCTCAGGCCCCACCTCAGAACTAGAAAGTGAAAAACTGTGTGGGACAGCCTGGGCTTTGACCAGCTCTCTCCTAGCTTCTGAGATACGCTGGAAGTTGAGAGCCACTGGTTTGAAGTCAAATTGTGTGCAGTGATGGATTTCCCCCTAGGCTGAATGACTCTACAAGGCCTGTGCCTCGCCCTGCAGTACTAGAAATGCACTCCACTCAGTGGATGGGCCTCCTGACCGTAGGCATGGATGCCACAGCATTGTCAACTTGTCTTTAAAAACCTCCAAACACTCAGTTTCTGGCTTTGTCTTGTTGAAAAACATTACTGAACCCTGGCCCAAGACCATAACTTGAATGGCAGTGCTCCAGATCTGTGTCTCTTACGTTTAATGTGTCCACAAGTCACCTGGAGAGTTGGTGAAGGTATACCCTGGCGTCTACTACATCTGGGAAAGGCCGGTGATTCCGAATTTCTACGCACCCACAGATACTGATGTTGGGCCATGGACCACACTTAGTGCAGCAAGGCTCTAGATCAGCACAATGTGCAATAGTTCCTTTCTTCATGAGCATCTATGTCAAGATGTGCTCCCATCACCTCCCATTCCCCAGGCTTCATCTTGAGGCCAAGCAGAACTGGTTCCGCCAACTGTTCTTCACGTAATGGTTTCCATATCCCTGGCTAGGCTTTCCTTAGACACTCTGAAGAACCTGCGAATGAGGGAGGCACAAGGGGGCAGTGAGAGGGCATCTTCCTTTGCAGATGGTCACGATAAAATAGCTGCTGTGACCTTGTGACTCTTTGTGACCCCCTTCTCAAGGGTCCCTCTGACACCTAGCCTCTTCTCAGCCTTTCAGGACTAACCCATGGCCAGTCCTCCCCCAAAGGTGGCCTTGAGCCGAAGCCTTGTTTCCAGAAATTCCGTGGAAGTGCCTCCTGGCAGTGGGCAGAGGGAACTGAGGCAGTCTCTCCTAAATGTCTTAAATAGGTTCTCCTATCAAATTAGCGAGTCATTTGCTGAGCTCTGAGCATGGAGCCCTGAGCACGGAACCCCTCAGGCGGCAAACATACAAAAGCTATTTACACCCTGCAAAGGAATGATGATGCAAGCACAGTAGCAACCCCATCTCACCCCCCCGAATGTGGGCTTTCCTGACACAACCATGTGTTTTCACATGGTGAAGACTGGTATGTGCATATTAAGGTGGGCTTCTTTTGTTTAACACCTATTAGTAAGCACATTAATATGTCATATTGATGCCATTTGTGCTTTTGCCTTTTAAAATATGCATAATCCTGGCATGAATAGCACGGTGGCTGCAAGCCCGGGCCCCAACACACAATGTGTAACACTGACAGATTCCTTAAACTGTCTGTGCCACATCTGTCAAATAAGGATAAAGTAAGAGCCTCCAGCACAGGGCTGCAGTGAGAAATGAGATGATCCACAGAAACCGGTTGAAATGGCGCCAAGCATGTAATATGCACCCGGTTAACTCTGGCTGCAACTACTATGGTTATTACCATATCAGACGCAGACAGACCTCTGTCACCCACCGAGCATTTTAGGTTTTAACTATTTGATTAGAACAAGCATGCCCATCCTTTCTGGTCCTCCCTTGTGTGTGCAAAGCCTGGTCTATGCTGGCTGTAAGGTGATGAAGAGCCAGTTGGCTCTTACACAGATGACTATTTTGTGGTGAGAAATGAGTGATTCCAACAGAGCAAGGGCTTGTATGGGACACGATGTGAGGATGGGAGAAACTGAGGCAGGGTTGTATCTTTATGAGGAAGGCATTAGATGTTCTTGTTTACTTAACCGATGGTTTGTTTCCCTGTGCCCAGATTAGCTCCTGGCATGACTTGAGACCTCAGTTAATTCATTGTGAATCAAATGAGTGGCCTGACATCTCTGCAGAAGGAGCAATCTTCCTGGCAAAGCCGGCAGCTTGCTGTGGGTGGCCCCTGGGTTCGGATGGAAGCCATGTCCTGATTTGGGTCCAGATGTTTTGTCTGGCCCCACCCACATCTGTCCATCCTGACTCATGGGACAGGAAGTTCTTGGCTGTGGGACACTGACTCTGAGCAAGAGTCTCCCCTTCCGGCTGTCAGCAGCCAGAAGCATTGTGTGCCATTGGACATATTGGCTGTGGAGGAAATGATAAGATGTTAGGGGAGATGGGAGTCCAGTATGAGCTGTGAAGGACAGGAGCTGTCTGCTTAGGCCTGGGCCCTGGTTGATTCAACAGTGAGCAAGGCTCACAGTGTAAGAGTCATATAGAGTGTCATTGCCATTCTTGGGAAGGAGACAAATGAGGGTGAGTGAGCGAGAGAGGGAACCGCCCACTGGCATTTGTGCTGAGGTTACAGACATTGTACCATTTTGTCCTTCCACTGACCCACTTACTGGTCAGGCAGCGTCTGTCCAAGTTTAAGACACACAGATTCATTCAGCACCGTCTCCAGACACAACATGAGCCACAAGAGGAGCATCTGTTGCTTTCTTTTTCACACTGTTTCTTTGGGGAATAGGAACTTGACCCAGTGGGAGGGTAGGAAGCACCCTCCCCACTCTCAGTTTATGGGGCTTCAGGGGAGCTGGTGCTGCTCAGACTTCCAGGACCTGTGACTCAGAGCTGAGCAGCCAGACTCCACATCTCTCCCCCACCCCACCCCCACCCCCCCGCATATGGACATGGGACCATATTCAGCAACTGAAGCAATTCAGCTCTGTTTATTTTTTTCTTCCCTGCAAGTACCTTTAAGAATTTTTAAATGTCCTTTATAAGTCAATCCTTTTTTTTTTTTTTTGGTGGTGCTGTTGATTTAGGGTTGGCGAGATAGCTCTGCAGGTAACAGCACTTCCTAAAAGCCTGAGTTTAGTCCCACAGAGTTAAGAGAGAACTGACTGATAGAAGTTGCCTGTGATCCTCAAATGCTCACCGTGACACACACCACACATATTCCTACAGGCATGCACATACAGGCATGCACACACATACACATGAATGTAATAAAAAGTTTAGAAATACAGTTGGTTTAAAGGGGAAAGGAAACAGAGGTGGAGAGAGAGAGAGAGAGAGAGAGAGAGAGAGAGAGAGAGAGAGAGAGAGAGAGAGAGAGAGAATATCATCTGAATGCCTACCTGAACATGATGGGTCTGTGAACACAGGCAGCCGAAGATTGACTACTCTTGGAATTTCATTTAGGTGAACTGGTAAGCTTCCTTTTCATCTAGATATCTGGAGCCGCCTTTTCTGAAACAGTGGACACAGTTCTTAGGTCTAGAGCAGAGCAGTAGAGTGGAGACTTCATAGCAGAGTCTTCAGTGTCCTTTCTGCCTCCTTTCTAACTTTGCCGTGAGCAAGACAGAAGAAATCGCTCCTCTCGAAAGGTTTTCAGTTGCCTACCTTGATTGAGCTGGCATAGGCTAGGGGGTTAGGCTGGCATTGGCTCTCCATATTCTAGCATCTCTTGGTTAGACAAGATCTTAGGTTTCTTTTTTCTATATTTCATTGTTTCCACTGAGTGGCTGGCTGGTAAAGGGCTTACAAGCCCCCATCTGTACTTTGTGGTGTTTTCTGATTTTTATGGTGTGAGATTCTCACCATGGCCAATTTCAAGGAAGCGGCATTATGTCACTGAATGGGGAGATGAAAATGTACGTTACTAAATAGCATTTCCACCACATAGATTTCATTATTGTAGATAACCTCAAGAGATTAGAGGTAATAAAATGTCATGGGCCATCAAGAATGGTTGACCTTGAGTGTTTTACCTTAGCTTTAAATACAAGTCATTTAATTATAAGTTTAAACAATTTAAGATTTTAATAATGCCGGAGTTCAGTAATTGGCTCACAGAATCCCAGGATTTTGTAACTGGCTCTACAAATTGGTTCTGGTTTACTGCCAACTTTACTTTGATGAAATGGATGACCTCTTGGTAGGACTGGCAGCTTTTAGTGACAAGTGATTACACGTTGAAGTACGTAAGAAAATAGAACACATTATTGCCCATCTGCATAGGAGTGTAATCCACTCATAACTGGGGATTAGTAAGAACTCTTAGCGGCATAGGTCCCTCCACTGGAAAATCTATAAGCCTATAATGTACATGCATGAAATAGGACAGACCCTGTATCAACCATCTTTCATACACTGGGAAGAGGGTTTGAGGAAGAGACATTTTGCAGAGGTGTGGCCAAATGTGGGAAAACACAGGCCCAGCGGGGGCTGCATTTTACCAGATCTGGGCTCCATTAACGGGCCTAGACATAAGGCGCCTTCAGGAAGTGAGGACCTTCCAGAGACTGGAGACAGTGAAGGCTAGGGTACCTGACAGGCAAGGGAGCCTGTGGCTGCAGCAAAGAATGATGGGAATAAATTTGACCCAATCCTTGCCTTTCCTCTGTTCTTCCATCCTGGCTCCCAACCAAAAGCCAAAGTTCAGTGGAGCCCATGAATGCCAACCTCCTGTGCAGGGGCATGGAACAGAGTGGGAAGGGGCAGAAATGGCATTGCCGGGGCAATCTTCCTGTGCACTGTGTAAAGGTTGTCTTTGTATATTCAAATGTTGCTGGGCATGGGCTGGATTTCGGTATTGCTATTCTTATGAATCATCACCGGGCCTCAGTATTTTGTAAACACTCAGCTTCCTTACCTCTGATTGCTTAGTAAAGATCTGATGGCCAATATCTGAGCAGGAGAGGAAATTAGGGACTTCCCGGCTGAGAAAGAGTTTGGTGGGAAGACTCAGGTGTGGAGGAGTCATTCACCAGTGTGATTTAAAAAAAAAAAAGGGGGGGGGGGACAGGTGTGCCTGCCTGTGAGAGCTTGAAAGAGAGGTAACAGGCCGTGCAACAAGACGTGGACTAAAATAGACAGATTAATTAAGTTAGATGTGCTAGCTGGGAAGTAACCTAAGCCAAGGCCTGAGCTATAATAAAAATTAGTAAGTCTCTTTGACATTATTCTAACCACTGGCAGGCCAAGAACAGTGCTATAGGTTTAGTCCTGCAGCGTGAACAGCTAATTAGCCTTTTTCTCTCGGGTCTGAGAAAAGTTAAAGAGAATCTGCCTTTGGAACTGCTGTTTCCTCTCTACTCACCCTCGGTAGAGGTGAGGGCTTCCCCTGCAGGACCAAGGTCTCTTTTCTGGTGTGACAGAGGCTCCTCGATGAGAAAGGGCTCAGTGGAGCACACTGTGGTTGCAGTCCTGTGCTCCCCTACCCTCTGGAACCAGGGCCATCCACAGGCACCTGCATCATTTTCCCCACTCAGCCGTTCTAGGCTTCTTGATGTTTGCAAGGGTCTTTTCCTGGTCTGGGATTCAAGAGACCTGGTGTGGGTGTCTGGTTCTGACACTGTCCTGACAGGTTCGCCAAACCCATTACTAATCTGAAGTTTCTCATTTGCAAAACCAGGGACCAGGAAGAGATGATCAGGCTTCTCAAGGGCACCTCTGGCTCTCCACGTCAAAAAAATCATGAGTTTAATCCCCAGATCGTTTGCATAATGTAAAGCATCTCTTTCCATAGCCAGAAGGTGGCAGCAAAGTCCTGTTTTGGAGGGGGCTGTAGACCAGGGTAGGAGACCTGAGGGCCTTCGGTAGTGCTCAAAGCCCATGTAGGATAACTAAGCTTTAATGCTGAATAATAACTAATAATAATAACAGCAGAGCTATCATTATTGGTATCCAAATAACATCAATAAGTCCGCCTCCATTTGGGGCAGGATTGCATAGCTGGGGAAACATTGTTCCGTCGAAACCTTTTAGCAAGCACATCACACAGGCAGGTGATGGATAAGCAGAATTCCTATTCCGTGTAGAGACTCGGAGGTGTTTCTTGACTTGCCCATCACCTTTGGAAAGTAGAGGTGTGCTGGGACAGTTCCCGAATTCTCGTGCCTTCATCTGTGTACTGTCTAGCTGTGTCAAGCTCCCTTCCTCTCCTTCTATAGCTTGAAAGAGAGTTAGGGAGCTAAAAGCAGAGTTCAGGACTGGTCCCAGCTGCAAGTTGGACCTTAACACATAGATACTGAGGGGAAAAGTTCAGGACACGAATCTCATCTTCGTTCTTTCTCTTTCAGTCCCAGAAAAGGAAATTACCTTGAGTTACTTAATTTTTTTACAGGGTATGTCTGGTGGCTTGGCATGAAAAACTGCCATTCATCCATCAATCTCTCCATCTATCTGTCAGTCAGTCCTTCCTTCCCTTCATTCAGTAATTGGAATAGTGATTATAAAACACAATGAGTGCCGCTACGATGCACAAGGAGCAGTGATGGAGAGGTGGGAAAGAGGAAAACAGAGCGGTGAATGTACTATGGAGAGAGGCAGACCTGGAGCCATGATGGTGGTCACAGGAGAGAGAGAGGGCTGAGGTGGATGTGCTGTCAGTGCCCAGGAGCGTCAGCAGGATGGGGCGCAGTAGCATAAGCCTGAAGATTATGCCCCTAATCTGCCACTTGGTCATGGGATCCCCCTGGCTTGGGGCAACAATGGAGCCCTGAGATGTAGACAGTTACACTTTCTGGATTGGATGTCCTCGAAGGATCACCGTGGTCCTTGATGCCACCAGAGGCCATGGTGGTGTCTGTGGTCCATGCTGCTGCCCCAGGCTGCCATGGAGCCTGAGGTCCATGTGGGGGTATATGATCTGTGCTGCTGATTGACGTTTTGGTGATGTCCTCAGACCTTGCTGTCTTGAGGGGCCATGTTGATGTTCGTTGCCCATGTTACTACCAAAGCCCATGTGGACACCTGTGGTCTAGGCTGCTGCCTGAAGCCATGTTGATGTTCCTGGGTACTGGAGAGCTGTCCCCACCACTCTCCACTGCTGCACAGCTCTCCTCAGTTGATGGCTTTTGGTGGGGGTAGAGTAGAGAAAGACTCACCTTCCCTTAGGGGACTGGCCACAGGGATTTGACTTTTGGACTTACTATTTTTCTTTCCTTTCTTCTTCTTCTTCTTTTTTTAAATGGGGGTAAGGTCATGGGGGGATGTTCATAGGAGAACTGGGAGGTAAACACAAATGGGGTGCATGATGTCAAATCCCCAAATAATCAATAAAAATCCCCTCTACTCTGTGAAGAATACAGTCATTGTCTATCCTTTAATGGAGACCCAGTCAGGGACAAGAAGTTCCCAGCAGAGACTTGGGAGTGATGTTTTTCTGGGGAGCTCCAGATAAACTAGGGGATATCTGGGAAGAGGAAATTCAGGCTTCGTGTTTTGAGTTACTGAAAAGGGATGGTTCCTTAGCCATTTCACAGACTCCAAGCATGGCATATTAATTCCTCCAACCATAGGAGACCCATAGAAAAGATTAAAGACCCAGACTGCTATCCACCTGGGCCTGTGTCTTGTGCTCCCTTAACCTCCTAGGGAGAAGTCTCAACCCCTCCCATGACAATATAAAAATATTACCCTGTTTACTGTAAGTCAGGCTCCAGGCCAGGTGTACTCCTTACATGTTCTTATTCGCCTCTCAAAGCCTAGAAGATTGCACCCTATTTTGGACATGAAAAAAAAAAAAATGAGGATTAAGTCATGAAGCAACTTTAGGTTGGGAAGGATGGAACTCTGGCAGGGTGAGACTCAGCTGGGCAGTGTGGTTACTGCTTATGAGGACTGGAGTTTGGATCCCAGGACCCGCACTGAGTGGCTCACAAACACCCATAACTCCATCTTCATAGGATTCAGTATCCTCTTCTGGCCTCCATGGATACCTGAACATGCACATGTACACACACAGAGACACATACATGCATAAATCAAATAAAACAAATCTTTAAAGCATAAAGACCCACGGCTATAATTGGTTTTTTTCCCCCTCACCCTAAAGAATTAGGAAACCGAGGTTAAGAAAGAACACTTGCCCAAGGTCACACAACTTACATGTGACAATATCTGAATTCCATCTAGGTCTGCAGGGCTCCAGCGCCCACTCTCCTGACCACGCAGGTCAGACGGCCAATGAGGTAACTCAAGTTTAGAGAACATATGTTAACCCGAGGTCACACGGTGAAAGCCTGCAAGTGGTCAGGCTGAGGCTCATATTTATTGGCTGTTGAGCTTCCTGTTATAATGGTCCTCGTCCCATCCTACCCCCAGGGCCAGCCAACCAGCAAATAGAGAGAAGATAGAAAACCTGACTGGTGAGAATTATTATACAAAGGATTACTCTCTCTTTCCCTTTCTATTTCTCTCTTCCTCTCTTCCTCCCTCCCTTCCTTCCTTCCTTCTTTTCACTTCTTACATGGATGTCTATACAGCTCTGGCTGTCCTGGAACTCACTATGTAGATCAGGCCGACTTTGAATTCACAGAGATCCAACTGTCTCTGCCTCTCCTATGCTGGCATTAAAGGCTTGTGCCACCATGCCCAGCCTTCTTTCCTTTCTTGAAGTGTTTATTTTTCACATTTATTGAGGTACAACATATAACTGACAAATAGAAGTTTTATAGTGCTAACTCATTTTGTTGTTGCGTTCTTCTCTTTTAATATGTGTGATGGTCTTAATCTCAGTACCTTGCATATATATCGACTGTGCCTACCACCATATCTCCAGAAAGTATTCATCAGGTACACCTGGCGCACCAGGGTTCCCATCTCTCTCTGTCATCGCCAACCTTTGTAAGCCTTCACCTTTCTGGTGAAAGCTATTTTAACAGACGTCAGCTATGGGCACAGAGTCTTTGGCGTTGAGTTTTACTTCTTTGGTGTGTGGTGCTGAGGATGGGAACAGGAGCCTCACGTGCATCAGGCAAACACTCTACCACCGAGCCACACCCCTCAGCCAGGTTTTTATTTTGAAATGTTTGTGGAAACCAGAAGTTTAAGCAGGAAGCAGGCTGGAGTTTCACCTTTTCTACTTGAGGCAGGGAGCAGACATTTTCCCATTTCTGACTTTCTTGCCATTTGCAACAAAGCAGGCAAGACTCTGAAGCTCAACCCACAAAAACAAACACAGCAGAGCCTGGATGCTGAGTATTCAGGGGAGTTTATTTTTCCCACGTTCTCCCTCCACCCTCCCGGAGGTGGCCCATGGCAACCAGCCTCAGGAGAGCCTCATTCTTCCATCTTCTGTGGGAGAAAAAGAAATTGTACACAGGAAATGAGTCAAACTCCATGGGAGGCCCAGCATCCCCCTCAAGGGGAGCAGATGTAAAGTCTGGAACTTCAGAAAAATGGCATTAAGGAATGGCTTTGCCTCACTCGATGTTGACAAAGAAACCAGTTAAAAGCTATTAGGGACAGGACAGGACAGGTCACCTGAAAAGCAGGGACTTCCTGCACTGCACCTCAATCAACAGGGAGAGAAGGGGCATAACATGCCTGTCCCCCTAGGCCTCTTGCAGGTGCCTGGTACACAGGCATCTATGCTAAAATAGCATATTTTAAGTGTATTACCAATGGCAAGGATGAGGGCACCAAAAGGCATCCTCCAAGCTCTCTCTTTGGTTGCTCTCTCGGTCCTTGGGTATGAGGGACTGTTGGGAAGACGCCATCCTTGGGTGTCTGCTCTTACCTGGCCTCCCACATCGCGGCTCTTGGCCCTTAGCTTGTTGACTTGGGACTCAGCAATGTCTGCCCTCTCCTCAGCCTCCTCCAGCTCATGTTGGACCCTCCGGCACCTGGACAGCTGTGTGTTGGCTTGCTCCTCCTGCCCAGAAAGGAGATGGAGACTATAGAGGTTGAACCTCTCTGTGACTCTGGGGCTCCGAGGAGTCAGGGGAACCAGGAACATGGGGGCCTTGGGTTCACTGACAGCAGGGAGGGAAGATGAGCTCAGTTTTCTTAAGAAAGAAGAGAGGCATCTGCTCACAATCAGGCTGGGATGCTAACTAGGGGCTCCTGGCAAGTTCTCCTTGCTCTTCTCCCAAGGACCATCACATGTCTCCCTGAACTCCCTCCCCACCTTAGCTCTCCCATGCGATGCACACAACCTGGAGATGACCCCAGTCTAGAGTTCTCTCAAGGCACCTGAAGGCATCAGACCAAAGGTCCAAGTTCCTTTTGTTTTATGCTTCTGATACTTGCCATGTACCTGGGACAGACTACCATTTGGTCCTGTATTGTTCTACTGAGACTCTACTAATCTGATATGCGCCATCCCCCTCCTTTTAACTGGTTCCAATATTCTTCTTCTTCAAGGTAACTGAGCAGGCTCCTGAGCAGGGAAGAAAGTTCGTAGAGGGAGAGGCCATATACCAGCCATTTCTTCCTTCAACTATTGGTCTTGAGAGACTCTTTGCAGGCGATAATACAGCGCTGAAGGCAAGGAAATGCAGAAAGGTTCTGGTCTGGAGGCCCTTTCGCTTTGGAGAAGCAATTAGCATATTAGCTACAAAATCTGAGAAGTCCTCTAAGGCAAGTAGTTTAACCTCATTAGGCTGAAATTTTTCTCTTCATTTCATTGTTAAAGTTAGGCTATATTCCGTTATAGTCCAGCTGGTCTCCGACTTGGCAATCTGCCTGCCTTCGTTTTTTGGAGTGCTAGAGATCACAGGCCCATGTTACCACCCTGCATAATTTATTTTCTATAAGGAAAAAAAAAAAAACCCTACCTCCTGTCTTGGGCCCATCATCCTGCTATTGGTAGCCCTCACACACAAAGCCCCTGAAAGACATCATCCAAAGCACTGGCTTTGGCCCACCGCCTATCTCTTCTGTTGATTTTACCTATCTGATGGGGAGGCAGTCAAACAGGGATGGAAAGGCTTAGGAGGGCATTGCTGTAGAAGGCTGGGGAGGTAGGGGTGGGGACCAAGAGGGTAGAGTTCAGGGCAGGAGGGCAAAAGCCGGTAGGTGGGCCTGGCTGGCTAGGGAGAGCTGGGATGATGCCAGGTTAGCAGAGTGAGCTAAGATGCTCTGATAAAGTGAATCAGGGAAGGGTGGGATAAAAAGATGTAGATTGGGGTGGAGGTGGCTGGAAGACGGCTGGGGGAAAATACAGAAAGCTAGGAAGTAGAGAAGATTCAACAAACACAGACCAAGCGTGCAGGGAGGGCTGGTGTTTCTGTGTGACTCGCAGATGCGAAGTCAGGCCTGGGGCTCCCTCAATGAGTCTAATCAGACACTGGCTCCCACTCAGGCTTCTTGAGGATACCCCATTGGATGACAAGGTGCCCCAGGGGCGGGGGGGGGGTGGGGGAGCTGCTGTACTCACAGCCTCCTCTGCCTGCCTCTTGTAGGACTTCACTTTAGCCTGCAGCTTGTCTACAAGGTCCTGGAGCCGGAGGATGTTCTTTCTGTCCTCCTCAGCCTGCAGACAGAGCAGCCACAACAAAGACCTACAGCCCTGCCCCGCCCTGTCCCCTGCCCCCCTCACCCCCACCCCCCGCCCCGGACCCCTTCGCTGGAGTCTGTGCCACCTAACAGCGCCTGAGGGTCTGGAGCTCGCTACCTGGTAAGTCATCTCTTTGACTTTGCGTTCATATTTGTGGGCCCCCTTCAGGGCTTCAGCCCCTCTCTTCTGCTCAGCATCCAGCTCGCTTTCCAGCTCCCGCACCTGTGTGGGAGAAACAGTACACAGGAGTGAGGTCAGGGCTCCCAGAGTTCCCTCACAGACCCTGTGGGTTAGTCATCCTAGGGTGACCTCAAGATCCCTTGCTGTGTTTTACAGAGGTGTCTCCTCCCAGGCCCAGTCTGTGTAGTGGCATTGTATAAATTATAGCAGTAAGCCCTCTTGGGGCAGAGGCAGCTCCTAGTGCATAGTGCTTGGCTCCTGAGGCTATGTACTTTGGCAAGGGCACCTCAGGCTGCGCTTCTGCTTAGCTATCCTCACAGGTGAAACCTGCCGGACTCTTTATGGGTGTCTTGATTTCAACTGGGCAAGGCAGTAGGGGACATGGGCAGACCAGCGTGTCCAAACCAAAGGCCATTTGATGGATCTAAAGCAAGCCAGAGGCTATCAGTGAGCACGGGCTGCCCAACCCACCTCACGGGTGGATGGAATGAGACAAAGTACAGAAAAGAGTGTGAAGAATCACCTCAATGCCATAGATTTCTTTCGACTTTTCTAAAGTTTTGAGGGAAGAGGGGAGCCACTATGATGGCGGATCACCTGTGGCCCCAATATCTCAGTCCCACCCCAGAACACCCAGAGAGATCCAAGTGGGAGTGTGTGTGTGTGTGTGTGTGTGTGTGTGTGTGTGTGTGTGTGTGTGTGTGTGTGTCCAACCAACCACATAGCCCTCTCCCTGGGGAATCCCAGCAGCATCAGAGAGGACAGGGCATGCTGGGAGACTCTTTAGAGCAACATAGAAAGCTCCCAGGGGCAGCAGGCTTCCTTTCACCTCTATTTCTATTAGAGTCTCACTTCTTTTGTCAGGTCTTATAACAGATTTTCCCACCTCCAGGCTTGCTCTCCAGCCCTCTGTAAGGCTTATCGGACTTATGAACCTGGGCAGCTGGGATTGGAAGACATTTTACCCTGTGCAAGGGTAATGACCACAAAGGTAAATGACCACAGGCTCCTGAACAAGCTAGGAAAACCTAAGAAGTACCATGGGATTTAGTCCTCTCCTTCTGGATGGGGTCCATGAAAAGAATGAGCCTAAGCACCTGCTCATAGGAAATGAAGGGAAGAATTTTTTATTTGGAGCAGAGAGGGGAAAAAATCCTTTGCATATTTAAAAGAAACCATGTGCCCAGCAACCATGTTCTAGGGAGGTTCGAATAAAGAACAGTCGTACTGGGGGCTTCCTGTTGGAAAAATTCTTTCCTCTTTCCTCTTCTCCTCCTCTTCTTCCATCTGCCCCTCCTCCACCTGCTGTTCCTCCTCCTGCTGCTCCACCTGCTGTTCCTCTTCCTTCTCCTCCTCCACCTGCTGCTCCTCCTCCTCCTGCTCCTCCTCCTCCTGCTGCTGCTCCTCTTCCTCCTGCTCCTCCTCCCCTTCTGCTCCTCCTCCTGCTTCTCCTTCTCTTCCTGCTCTTCCTCCTACTGCTGCTCCTCTTCCTGCTGCTGCTCCTCTTCCTGCTGCTCCTCCTCCTGCTGCTGCTCTTCTTCTACCTGCTGTTCCTCTTCCACCCGCTGCTTCTCTTCCTCCTCCTCTTACTGTTGCTCCTACACCTGCTGCGCTCTCCCTTCTGCTCTCCAACCTTCTGCTGATCATACCAACTGCTGCCTCCTCCGGTAGCTCCTCTTCCTGCTCCTCCTCCTGCTCCTGCTCCTCCTCCTGCTGCTACTGCTCCTCCACCTGCTGCTCCTCTTCCTCCTTCTCCTCCTCTTCCTTTTCTTCCCCCCTCCCCCTCCTTCTCATTCTTGCCCACTCTTCCATTTTCTCTCTCTTCCTGGGACAGCAGAGATGTTCTAATAACCTCCTCCATGCCGCCCTTCTCTGGGATGTCAGTTGTCCATGCAGCACATTTCAAAAATGATTGAAATAGCCCAACACAGATCTGAAGGGAAAATCAAGTAAACAAGTAAACAGAACAGGGATCAGCAGTGGAAATGGATGGCTGTGAAATGCACTCAGAGAGCAAGTGCAGGATTTCTGGCACTGGGGAGATGAAGATGTATTACTTTGGGGGAAAATGCACCAATAAAGCTCCTGTGGGGATGGAGCGGGATGTACCCCACAACTGCAGCTGTGTATAGAGATTAGAAAAACTGAAAAGAGAATAACCTGAGAGTAGGGGACAGAGTGATTAAATTTTGTATAGAAGGAGCATTGCTTATCAAAATAAAGCTTGGTCTGGAATAGGAACCATACCAAAGTGGGGAATGTCATGATCATAGAGCGCTTTCCCTATATATGTGCCAAATTGTGAATCTACATGGGCAACAGGAAGTAAACGTTAACAGATGTCATCTTTGCTGAAGGTGGTGGTGCACACAGTTAATCCCAGTGCTTGGGGGACAGAGGGAGGCAGATCACTGTGAGTTAGAGGTCAGCCTGGTCTACACAGTGAGTTCTACACAATGAGAGCCTGTCAGAGACGGGGGGGGGGGGGCGCTGTCCCACCATCTATATCTGGTTCATGGTTCAGCCCAAGATGCCTGAAACAAGGCCACTTGGAAATCAGTGCTTCCTCAAATCACCCACCCTGGCCTCCAGTTTCTGGATCTGCTTCTTGCCGCCCTTCAGCGCCAGCTGCTCGGCCTCGTCCAGACGCAGCTGCAGGTCCTTCACCGTCTGCTCCATGTTCTTCTTCATCCGCTCCAGGTGGGCGCTGGTGTCCTGCTCCTTCCTCAGCTCCTCCGCCATCATGGCGGCCTGGGTCAGTTCACAGGACACATCAGTGAGCTCCCCACCCAGCACCCGCCGGAGCGCATCTCCCCAGGAAGTCACCACAGGCTGGGTGTGCTTCAGAAGAGTTGAGCCCCAGCCTCCTTGCCATATATGCCCTGGGTCTGGAATACCCCTTTCCCATCTACCTACCCGCACCATCTCTATGGAGATGACACTCACATCAGTAATGGCTTTCTTGGCCTTCTCTTCTGCATTCCTGGACTCTTGGATGGAGTTCTCCACCTCTGCCTGGCACTGAGCCAAGTCAGCCTCTAGTTTTTTCTTGGTATTTATCAGGCTCGTGTTCTGCAAGAAAAATTAGATTTGAGGGTGAAGGTCTCATATGGGCACTTAAAACAATGGGAAGGGAGGGCAGAGGGCGGGGAAGGAAGTGAATCACAGTCATGTTCCACTTCTTATTTTCCACATGAGTGGTCTGCTGGGTACAATATCATTCCTGACTGAACAGAAAGTTCTGAAACAGAGCCAAGAGCTGTACATCAGAAAATTGGGTAAATGATAAAGAGAGAATTTCAAACATTTGAGGATGGATAGATTATTCAGTAAAAGGCATTGGAACAAGGAAATGATTGATAGACACATCTATGTAAAATGAGAAATATTTCTACTAATTAAAAGATGCCATGCATGGAATTGAAACTGGAACAGTGATGACAAACTAGAAAACACTGTCTATATATGAAAAACAGCCCTGTCCTTATATAAATAAGATATAGAAATAAAAAGAATCAAGAGGAATTAATGTTAAAACACATTTGAAACACGATGGACACCCAAATGATGAGATGTTCTATCTCGTACTAAGTAAAAACTAATAATAATAATAATAATAATAATAATAATAATAATAATAATAATAACAATAACAATAATAACAATAATAATAAAACAAACCGATGATGTATGCTTCAACAATAAAGTTGGTGAAGGCTTAAGAGCTAGGATCTTTTAGAATTTGTAGAAAAGTCGTCACATGGCAATAAATGGGAATAAAAATTGGGACAGTCTTGTTAAGAAGTGATTTACATGTGTTATATACAAATGTCTTTAATGTTTTGGCTCTGAAATTTATTTTCTTCCAGAGATATTGACAATAGTAATCACAGATGAATGCAAAAATTTAAGTACCACAATATTTGTCTTTATAATATTAAAGAATTTTATTGGTAACAATTTAAAATAGCCAGCCATAGAGGATTGATTGCAGACATAATATTCAACTTTCATAGCCTGTTTTGTTTGCTATTAAAAACTGCAGCACTGAAAACTACTTAAATAGTTAGAAATATGTTCTGGACACATTGTTAAATGCAATTTAGAAGTTGCGAAAGATTGGTCAGAGATTTTACCAAAGCATAATATTTATGTAATTCACAAAGATCTAAGAATAAGAGAACTTAACTCATTAACCATTGAGTGATTATTTTCCTTCTATGTGCTTGCTTATGAGTTATATGTTTTCATTATCTTTAAAACGTTTATAGCTTTGGGGGGAGGAATTCCTAATATTGTAAGATTTCAGCTTAAATTATGACGAGCATTCATTCTCATTTGAAATTCCGAAATTCAGGTAAGTTCCAAAATCTAAAGCCTTGAGTAACAACATGATATCACAACTGCAAAATTCTACATCCAAACTCATGCAAAGAGCCAAAGTCAAGATTGTCTTTAGTGTATGTGTATAAAGCAATGAGGTTCAGGGTTAGGCTTGTCCTGGACCTCCACTATCGCTCATTATGCATATGCAAATATGCAAATCATGCAAATCATCCCAAATCAGAAACACTTCTGTCCCCAAGTAAATACCTGGCATGTGTGTATTTTGCATTAAGAGTTTTTAAACCTGCATTTCCTCTGTGAATCCTTCGACGCTTCCTTGCTCAAATTCCACAGCATACAGCCTGCAAATTCTTTCATCTTTATTTTTGATCAAACAGAGCTCAGAGCTCTATGAATTAAGAGTCAAAGTTTTCCTGGCTTGGTCTTGACTGCTAGTCTGGGAAGAGTGGAGAGCTCCTTGCCAAGGCACCTGGGCTCGATCTGCGCCACCTCTCCTGCTCCGCCCTTCCCACCCCCACCCCCCCACCCCCGCCTACCCCATACCCCATCCCCGCCCCGGTGGATCCTGAGGTAGAGGGTAGAGGAGAAGTTTTAGTTACCTGGGGAGTATGGCAGAGCCACTGCCCTACCTGTCCCAGGATGGACCTGAGTTGAGGAGCCAAAGTACCTGGGAATGCAGCAGCTGGACGCGGTCACTGGAGTCTAGGAGCTCCTGCTCCGACAGCCTGCGGGTCCGCTCGGTCTGCTCCAAGGCCACCTTCATTTCCTCCAGCTCCTCCTGCAGGAGGCCATTCCTGCGCTCCACGATGGCTAGCTGCTCCTTGAGGTCCTCGTTGCTTCTCAGGGCATCGTCCAGGTGCAGCTGGGAATCCTTTGAGGAAAGCCAGGAGTGAGGGCAGAGTTCCAGGGCGAGCTGCGGGCCCACGGGTCTGCCACACGGGCCGGTGCGCACCTTAAGCTGGGCCTGGACAGTGCGCAGGTGTTTCTGGGTCTCTCCCACCTGGCGGTTGGCGTGGCTCAGCTGAATCTCCATCTCGTTGAGGTCACCCTCCATCTTCTTCTTCACCCTCAGAGCATCATTGCGGCTTCGAGTTTCTGCGTCTAACACACTTTGCATGGCCTCCACGGCACGCTGGCTGTTTCTCTTTATTTGCTCAATTTCCTCATCCTTCTCTGTGACCTTGCGGTCAAGCTCAGATTTTACCTGGCTTAACTCTAGCTGTACACGCAAGATCTTGCTCTCTTCATGTTCCAGGGAACCCTAAGAGCAAAGGAACAATAGGAATTTTATAAGCAACAGTGTATCCATCCTTTCTCTCTTTGTTTTCTTTCTGTCTTTCTATCCTTTCATTTCTTTCTTTCGAGATAGCATCATGCACCCAGGCTCACTATGAGCCCTGGAACTCAGTATGTAACCCCAGGCTGTTCTTAAACTCATGACCCTCCTGGATGCTGGGATTAGGTATGGGTCATTACACCTGGGGGTCGTCATGTTAAACAATCATTTTCTTCCAAACTATGCCAAATATGGCATCATGGTGCTCACTTTACACACAAGAGAACAGTGCTCCGAGCTTCGGGCATTTGATGGGTTCTTGAATGTCCCCAAGAGTAGTGAAAGTCAAACTAAAACTTTGTATCTGCTACTAACAAATAATCTTACATCTTAAAAGGGACAGATCATTGATTGAGCTGGTAAATATTTTTATTAACAGCATATTTAATAGTGACTATAATTCAGGAACTGTTCTAGTCTCTGCCTGGATAGGACAACTGCTCTCCTGTTATCCTGGCTGAGCCAAATTCCAGAAACATCTCAACTGGTTGTTTGGTGTGGACCACCACTGATCACGACACCAGGGGGACCCTGGGTCTGGTTTGATGACACAGGATTCCTGGTAGCCA
Source organism: Acomys russatus (assembly GCF_903995435.1). Classification (NCBI taxonomy): domain Eukaryota; kingdom Metazoa; phylum Chordata; class Mammalia; order Rodentia; family Muridae; genus Acomys; species Acomys russatus. The sequence goes on along the minus strand of NC_067161.1, from coordinate 47,922,106 downwards.
AAGGTGCTTTATGACTCTGTATGAAACAAAGGATACTTGGTGACTGACACTTTCTTTCTTGGGAGGAAGATATTGAGGACATAAAGAACACGTTTATTTATTCTCAAAAGGGGACCGAGGGTAAATGACACCAGAAAGTAAAGTGGTTCAACCCAGGCTTTTCAGGTCCAGGGCTGGCTGGCTGCTTTTCCCAGTGGGGACTCCCAGCCCCTGACAGGAAGGGCACCGAGTGAGTGGCTGGGTGAGTACTGTTCCTTTCAGCTTCCTGTCTGATTCCAGGCGAGACACTCGCCTCCACCTCCTCTAAGGCAGCCTGGAGATCACACTTCTCCTGCTCCACTTGCTTCTTCGTCTTTTCCACTTCCTGGAGGTTTTTGCCCGTTTCTGCAATCTGCTCCGTTAAGTCAGAAATCTCTTCTGCAAAAGACAGGATTGGTTTAAAGCTTTCAACCAGCTCACAGCTCACAGCATAGGCGTTCGCCAGACGAGCTGGGCGATGGCAGTTCGCTCATGGCATTTGCGGAGGAGAGAATGCTGGAAGCCAGTCTGATGAAGTGGAGGCCGGCTGCAGAAGTGTTGCCCCACCTGCACTATGTGAAAAACAAGCCACAAGACAGAAATTCTTTATGACCCTAAGTATACAGAACCATCACGAAGTCCCAGAAGCCTCAGACTCCGAGTCTTCCAGAACCAGCAGAAATGCAGGGAAACATGGATGCTGTCTAATTTTATTGGTCAGAAGCCTGAAGTCATTAGGAACTTCGGCAATAGGCTCAATGCTACTTTAAAACTAGACACATCTCTAGTTTTCTATTAGGAGTGTGCTTAGCCCCTCACTGGGCAACTCCAGCCCTCAAAATAAGAATCAGCTGCCATCGCGCCTGTCATGCAGAGGGTTTGAGCCTTAGGGAACACTAGTACATTTGAGGTCTGATGGATGAGGATGTTGTGGGTTCACAGGAAGGAAGGAGGGAGCTGTGGGTAACTCAGGCTGGAGTTGGCAGGAGAGGGGTAGCATGACCCAGCTGTGTGCCCGAGGGAGCTCACCTTGCAGGGTTTTGTTCTCCCGCCTCAGCGTCTCTAACTGATCCGCCACCTCCTCATAGGCGTTCCTCATCTTGAAGATTTCGGTGCTGAGAGACCTGGACTCTTTCTGCGCAGCTTCCAGCTCGGCTTGACTTTCATCCAGCTTTTGCTTCCACTCTGCAAGGACCTGCGATGAGGGAATGGGGAGCAGAAGAAACAGAAGAGCCCCGGGGGACTTGAGAGGGATCATTCAAACAAGGGCTGGGAGAAATGCCAAAGCGTCACCCTCCCACCCATGGAGACCAAAGGAAGAAGGTGGGCTCTAATCTAGACCAGGGACTCCAAAGTCTGATGTCTCCACGGGTGCCCTGCTAGGTCCTTAAAATCTGACAGGCAGCTTTTCAGATTTCAGAATATTTGGAGTATTTGTGTAGACACGAGAGACCTTAGAGATGAGACCCAAGCTCCACACAAAATGCACTTGAGTTTCATTTGCTACGTTATGGTCGTATGAGATTTTTGTACAGCACTTTTAGCATGCTTGTGTGTATGGAGGCATGTAATGATGTGCATGTGTGTGCATACATGTACAGTGTGTGTGAGAGCATTTGTGTGTGAACGCAGGTGTGAGCATGTGGGATGTTGATCTTCGCCCTCCACCTTGAGGGGAGATGCTGAGTGGCTTGGCTAGGTGGCCTGTGGGCTTTCCGTGGATTCCCCCCGCCCCATCTCTGCCTCCTATCTTTTGTAGGAGTGCTGGATCACAGACACTCATGCTCCGTATTCAGCGTCTGTGTGAGCTCTGAGGATCTGAACTCAGGCTTGCAAGCATGAGTGGCCAGTAATTCCATCCGCTGAGCCATTCCCCCAGCTAAACATGTTTGTGGTTTGACTACCACTCGTCACATGAGATTGGACATGGGATTTTCTTCCCTTTGTAGCATCATGGTGCTCAAAATTTTCAGGCTTAGGGTTTGGGGGTTAAATACATTCAGTCTACATGACAAGCTCATCCTCCTTCAGAGGGGCCTATAGAGAAGTAGAGAAACTCCCTGAATCATCCACGCGGGAGCTGAGGTTCTGGTTCCATGCCTCACCCAATGCACTCTGAAAGGCTACCACTGAGACCACCATGTCTGTGAAGCAGGTGGGGAAAGACCTTGTCGAAGTTCCTTTGCTTCTTGTCCAGGGTGGCGCAGGCTGTGTTGGCTCGCTCCAAGTCCAGCATCAGGTCGTCCACTTCTCCCTGAAGCCTCTGCTTGGTTTTTTCTAAGGAGGCACACTTGGAGTTGGATGCCTCAGTGTTTTCCTCCGCCTCCTGGAGCCTCTGAGCCAGCTTCTTCCTAGGAGAACCGGTTGTTTTGTCTCACCAGAGTGGGGGTATTTCAGCAATAACTATCACACTGAAGGAGAGTGGACAGTATGGGAAAGGCTGCCTGAGACCTGACACGTGACTGTGGAGGACCCGGCGCCATCATGTGTAAAAAATAATGAGCCGCCATGGACCACGTAACCAATATGGTCCCATAAGACTATGACAGAAATGGAAAAAACTCCCATCACCTAGCAACACGGTCACCATTGTAGCATCGCAGTACAATATATAATTTGTTTCTGGGATGCTGAAATAGGCGAAGCTACTGAGCTGCTGTTCATCAGAAGGCATGGCAAGGGGGCATTGTGTAGGATCTTACTGCTTCATACTGGCAGTAAACGGCAGTGTCGCTGGGTTATGCATTTACTATGCTACACTTTTTGTTCTACTTAGGAAAGAGAAGCTTACTACAAAGTGTGGTGCTTTCACACTGCCTAGGCTTGCAGACTCACTCTTGAAGGGTCTCCTGGTGATGAAATCCCTAATGCCAAGTTTCTCAGAACACATTCACATTGTCAAGCTGTGTGTCTGTATTACCAGAATAATCCCGAAATGCTTGATGACAAAGTCAGTCTATAAGGAGTCACCGATTGAGCCAGGTGGAAGGACAGCCCCTGGGAAGAGTGGGGGACACCCTCTGAAAGCTTAAGGAACTACAACGGAGAGGAAGAGATACTGTCTAGCTGTGGGGGGGGGGGTGCTGCCCTCCTGAGCCTTTTTCTAGGGCCTTTTCTCCCATGGGGAACTTGGGCTGTACTTGGCCTCCTCCAGCTCCTCCGTGCGCTGGATGGCGTCCGTCTCGTATTTGGTCCTCCACTGGGCCACCTCGCTGTTGGCCTTGGACATGGCCCTCTGCAGCTCAGCCTTGGCTTCCTGCTCCTCCTCGTACTGTTCCCGCAGCAAGTCACAGTCGTGGCGGGAGGACTGCAGGGCGTGGGCCAGCGCGTTCTTGGCCTGAGGATCACAATGGTAACTGACTGCAAATCCACATGCCCATTTTCCCAGCAGGGGAATGTCCATTTATATAGCTGTTCCCAATCTGAGTCACTTCCATGTTGCTTCACAGATTTTGGTCACATCAGCATATCTAATATTTGATTTTTAAAAATTCTCTCCATAATCATGTTTACTACTAAAAGAAAGTTATAAACCACAGTAAAGAGAAAGTTATTAATATTTAGCCAGCCATGGCAGCACATATCTATAATTCCGGCACATAGGGAGCCGAGGCGGGAAGATTATGAACTCAGGGGCAGTCTGAGCAACATGGTGAGCTCTATAGCTCTATAGCCACATGGTAAAATCATCCCTCAACACGCTTCTGAATATAAGAAACATTAGAAATGTCTATATCAGACATAAAGCAACACCATCAGCATATCTCCAGACAGTTTGCATACTGTGGCTCTGGGCTTGAGGCTTGCCCTCTGTTTCTTAATAAAGTAATAGCAACTGCTAAAAGGCTGCTGTCCACACTGAGGCCTTTCAATGGCTGTGATGGCAAGGATCAAAGCAGAATTGAAAAGGTATGCTGTGACCCTGAAACGGCTACAGCATCCTCTGGACGCTCCAGAGGCCAGCATCCCCATACGGGGTGGGGGGCCCGCTGGTGTGAACTAATACCTGGAGTCCTTGCCCTCCCTCATTACTCTCTGGACAGAACAAATGCTAAGCTCTAGTTTTAATGATCACCATGCACCCTCGGATGCCAACACTAAAGAAAAGAGTTCTGTTGACCCAGGACAATGATTTCTGTATTTTCATCATTTTTAGAGAAGACAAAGAAATGCAGAACTTTGCCTAAGGAAGGGTCCTCATAGCGGCAGTGAGAGCCGTGAAAGGACAGCCTCTGGCCTCCCTTGAGTGCTCCATGTTCAGCCTCTGGTTCTCATGGCTTCTTCTTGTGCCCTAGTCCACCAAAAACCTTCCCTCAGACTAGAAAGACAGAGAGATAAATACAGGGCTGCTCTTTGCCAAAAATGAAAGATAGGGAGAATTTCAAAAGATTCCCTTGTAAATCTCACCCAGATCACAGAAGTCTCAACCAGATCAAAGCAAATGCCTTTCGCGTGGAATTTTGAATGTCTAGATTCCTATTTCGGTGCTTGAAACGTCAGCATCAGTAGCACTTACAGTGTCCACTGCTCTGGTGAAAGTTTATTTACCATCCATGACTACAGTGTGTGTGTGGGGGGGGGGGGGAAGAGTGTTCCTATCAGTTTATGGACATGTGACATAAACTGTATCTAGATGCTGAAGGTAGCATTATGACGATCCTCCCGTAAGCCATGCAGTCTTTTGAGAGAAAGGGGACTTAAGAACAGATCGTACAGGAGGTGACCCACAAAGAGCATGGGATTCTAAGCTGCTGGGGTGAATTTCTTCATGACATGGTCTCACTGTGCAGTAGTGGGAAGGGACACTTTTGACTGGGCGGCGGGGCGGCGGAGGGGTAGTTTATCAGGCCACCCTATGAGAGATGGAGATGTTAGGGCTTTTTGGTCCTGAGGGAAGAGATCCAATGCCAAGGTCCTTTGTCATTGGGGAACAGGCTATTATGACACTGAATGGCAGAGAGATGGAGCCCTCTTGATACTCTACTGCCTGCAATAGTCTTCCCTCTGTGCAGTGAACCTCCTGTCAGGTTTATCTGACAGACAGCTTCCCCGAAGAGGCGGCCTTACCTTGGTTTCCTCCTCCAGTTGCCTCTTAAGCTCCTCCAGCTGCTGTGTGAGGGCCTGCTTGCTTTTCGTGAGCTGTGAAACCAGAGACTCCTTCTCTTCCACTTGATGGCTCAGCTCCCCTGCCAAACAGATGTGGCGCCATTTTAGGATCTCCAACTGCCAACCACCATGTCCCCGCTGGGCCCCGGAGGCCTGCCCATCCTCACCGTTCTGGGTCTGCAGCCTTGCCTTCTGCATGTTCAGATCATGGATTAGCTGGGTCTGTTGGTCATCCTTGGCTTTGATTTCATTAAACTGGTCTTCCACAGACCGGCACATTCTTTCTATGTTACTCTGAAAAGCAAAGAGGCCAGTGGGAACTGGGAAGTGGGTTTCTGGTGCCCAGCACTGAAAATGGACACTTTGATAGTCCGGCATCTTGTTGGACTAACTGAAAACATGAAGCATATAAGGGTTGGTTTTAACAATCGTCATCATGGTGGGCTTTCTTCATTTGTGTGTGTGTGATTGCTCTTTAATCAGCAATAGCGTGGAATGTCAGCTTTGCTAAGTACGCATGCAGTAATTAGAACCAGCTTCCAATGTGATGCCACTCACGGGAACCCTGAGACCATGCTGGAAGATAAGCAAGCCTATTGCCAGACGGACACTGTTCCCAAGCTCCGCCTTCATGTTGCAGTGTTTGTTTCAATGCGACAGCGGTTCCTGGGGGTGGGTAAGGAAGATGAGGAAGCCACTACCCCAGCCTCCCATCTGCCTGTAGTTGTATGAGGTTCATCCAACTCCCGCTCCCTGTGCATGGGTCAGACCTCACTTCTCTTCCCTCCCTATAAAATATAGAAAAAAGTGAGCATCTGCTTCCCTTTGACTAGAAAGTGTGAGGCAGCAGCAGAAGAAGCAGAGGTATTAGATCAAAGATGGTCCTCAGGGAGCTCAGGACTTACTGGAGGATGATGGACTTGGAAGCACTCAGCAGCAGGGAGAGGGGTTTGAGAGGGTGGATGATGCTCAAAGAGAAAACTCAAAGGACACAACAACTTAAAAAAAAAACCCGTAAGGCAAATAGAAGTGCTGGACTTTAAAGTTGAGAGCACAGAGTGAAATAAAGCCATTCCAGAAGTCGGATGTTGAGATGACACTTGGCCTCTTGTGTGGTGGTATCAAGGGGAGGTGGGGCTTTTAAAAGGTAGGCCTTACCAAGAGGTAATTACATCATTTGGGTACCACTTTCTGAAGGGATCAACGATGGTCTCCTAAGACTAGTTGGCATGCGAATGAGCTAATATAAAACTGACTGACACCTATGTTCCTTTAACAAACGCTCCTACCACCATCTTGTCATCTGCTGTGAGCTAAATAAGTGTTGGCACATCTTCAGAACTATGGGCCAAATAAAACTGTTTTCCTAATAAAGTACCGAGCCTCAGGTATTTTACTACAGCAATAGAAGATGAACTAAGTCATGGAGTGACCAGAGTTTGATTGCCAGTGCCGCTTGTCACGCAGCTTCCAACCACTTGTAAGCACAGCTCTAGAGGATCCAACACTTTCTTCTGGTCTCTGTGTGTATCTGCACACATGTGCCCCTACTCCCAAATAAAATAAATCTGTAAGAAGTGCAGAAATCAATATTATGTGAATCAGAACCTGAAAATAGACAGCAAAAAGGGCTGAGGTGGTAGCTCAGGGGTAAAGCGTTTGTCTGACATGTGCAAGGGCATGTGCTCAATTCAGGCAACACACACAGACAGACAGCAGAAAGAGAGACAGAGACCAGGAGACGCACAGAAACAGAGAGAGACTCAGAGAGACATACACATACAGAAAGAGACCGACAGACAGACAGACAGACATAGACAGATAGATAGATAGACAGACAGACAGAGAGAGACAGAGAGACAGAGAGAGAGAGAGAGAGAGAGAGAGAGAGAGAGAGAGAGAGAGGGAAAGAGAGAGAGAGAGAGAGAGAGAGAGAGAGAGAGAGAGAGAGAGAGATTCCAGGGGCCCATCTTTCTTTCCTGACTTCCTCCTCTTTGGCTTCATTCCCTGAAATTCTGCAATCCTTTTTGAGAGACTCACATCCCCACAGGGGGCAGTGGTGTTTCTCCCAGCCCAGACATTTCCTGTATATTGTACATCCTGGGAAAACAGCAGCCCTTAAACCAAGGAGGCCATGGTTACTCTCTGAGGGGGATTTTCTGTGAAATCACAGGGAGGAGGCAGCTTTGCTATGAAGGTGGTTGGGTTTAAGTGTCAGAACCTTCATTTGCATAATCCCCAGGGAGAATGAAGATCCCTAGAAAGTTCCAGATAGGGACGGGAGACAGAATATGTTCCTGGATAAGCATTCTGGGAAATGTCTTAAAGACGCCTCAGTAATCGGTGTCTTTTCTTGCTTATTTTTACACCTGCATTAATGTGCTGGCTAGAGGTCTGACCAAGTGGCAGAGTGACCACTCAACACATGTGAGGTCCTCGGCTCAATTCCCATCATCTCAAAGCAAACAAAGCAAAACAAAAAAACAAAAAACAACAACAAAAAGTAAAAGCAAAAACAAAAACAAATGTTCATTTTGTGCTTCATTGCCCTAACTTTCCACACATGGAGTCCTCAGTATTTATGGGAACCACATCCTTAGACTGAATTCACAGCAGATCCAAATGACTAAAGCAGCTGTGTGTGGTGGTACATACATATAAATCCTAGCACTTACACTTGGGAACTGAGGCAGGAGACTGCCACAAGTTCAGGGGCAAGCCTGGGCTGCACAGGGAAACCTTGTTTTTAAAAACCTAAAGAAATGGAAATACTAAAGCAAACCGACTTGTGGTTAGCATGTGTGGATGATTTTAACTTTGGTTTAATTCAGTTTTAGTTTTTGTTTGTTTGTTTGTTTGTTTGTTTTAAAGACAGGGTCTCCCTGGCTGGCCTAGAACTCCATATGAAGCAGGGTGACCTTGAATTTACAGCAGCCCACCTTCTCTGTCTCCCAAGTGGAGGGGTCACAGGTGGCCATGCCCGAGATTTTTCCTTCAGGGCTCTATTCCCTGAATAACAGGGCATAGTGACTTTATCGGATTTTACATTATCTGAGAAGGCATGAGTTGTAGAAGATTTGGGTGGGAGGATGTGCACAGGGGAGAATATGCGCATCTTCTGTGCTATTCTGTGAGGTCCTGAGCTATGGATTGGGTGTCCATAGAAGCACTGGAAACAAACCACTGCGGATACTAAGGGGTGACTATTCCTTTATTTCTTTTCTGTTCTTTCCTCCCTCCTATCTCCCTCTCTACTCCTCCTCTTTGCTTTTGTTTTTGGTTTTGGTTTTTTTGAGACAAGGTCTCATATAATTCAGGTTGGCCTCACTATGTCTGAGGATGACTTTGAATTTTTTTCCCCAAAGACACAGAAGTCTGCTTGTCGTGGAACTCACAATGTAGACCAGGTTAGCCTCTAACTCACAGAGATTCACCTGCCTCTGCCTCCTAAGTGCTGGGATTACAGGTGTGGGTCACCATGCCACTCTGACTTTGAACTTTCAATCCTGCCTTACCTTCTCAAATGCTGGCATTAGGGGTATGTGCCACCATTTCTGACTTGTGTTTTTTCTTTCTCTTTAGAAATATGTATTTTATTTTTAATTAAGTATATGCATTTGGAGCAGGGTATGTGCACATGATTGTAGATGCCACTGAAGGGTGGAGTCCCTAGATCTCCTGGAGCTGGCCTTATAGGCAGCTGTGAGCCAGCAGACTTGTTGAGAAATGAACTTGGGTCCTCTGTAAGAGCCATATACGTTCTTAGCCACTGAGCCATCTCTTCAGGCCTTTGTGCTTTTTCTTCAAGACCTCCAGTACTAGTGTTTCATCTGTCTCAAGGTATGCTAATTGCATGCTAATTTCACACTGGCTGAGTCTTCCAGTGACAAACACTGTGGGGTAAGAAGTTGGCATAGAGAAAGCCACGGTGAGAAGCCCACATGTTAGTCAAGCTTAGATTTAGTTCTTGCGCATGCCAGAAGGACTAGAAAAGCCAGCAAAGTTATCATGACCTTGACTGGTGGCAGATCGCTCAACCAAGCGGGAGCAACTTTGCTTTGCATTTTTCTGTTTTCTCAAAATTTATAAGTTGAAACTAAATCTCCATGTACTGAGAGGTAGGACATCTGGGGGCAGGTAATTAGGTCATGAGGAATCCACCTTTATTAAAGAGGTGTACATGCCTTTAATCCTAGCATTCTGGAGGCACAGGCAGGCAAATCTCTGTGGGTTTGAGGCTAGCCTGGTCTACATAGGGTTCCAGGCCAGCCAAGGCTGCATGGTGAGAACCCGGCACAAAACTAACTAACTGACTAACTAACTAACTAACTAACTAACTAACTAACTAACCAACAAATAGTTGAGAACTCGCTCCCTTGTTCTGACATTGGAGGACATGGAGAGGAGGCACCATCTTTGCAGCAGAGAGAGCGCCCTGGCCAAACACCGAGTGTACTGGTTACTTAATCTCAGACTTCCCAGCTCCCAAACTGTAAGCAACACTTCTGTTGTTTATAAAATTGTCCGGTCTAAGGTGTTTTGTTATAGTAGCCTCAGTTATTTGGGACATGTGATTTCAATGAATTTGAAGAGTTAGGAAAATCAGGAGTAGGGAAGATGGTAACAAATTAGAAGGCACAGTGAGTTTGGGGCATCAAATTCCACTTGCTTACAGGGTGGGAAGACATGGCTGCCAGGACTGGAAGGTCAGACAGATACCTTTGACTTGGAGACCGTTTCAATGTTGCTGGCCATGTCATCGATCTCCATCTTCAGCTCGCTCTTCTCCTTCTCCAGCTTCTGCTTGACGCGCTGCAGGTTGTCAATCTGCTCGCCGAGCTCCGCCACGCTGTCCGCGTGCTTCTTCCTCAGGGCGGCTGCCGTGGCCTCGTGCTGCAGGGTGGCCTCCTCCAGGTCCCTGCGAAGTTTCTGGAACTCGGCCTCTCGCTTCTTGTTCATTTCGATCTGGGCTGAAGTGGCCCCACCGGCTTCTTCCAGCCTCTCGCTGATCTCCTCCAGCTCCCGCGAGAGGTCAGAGCGCTGCTTCTCAATTTTGGCTCTGACTGCGTGCTCTGCTTCAATTTCTTCCTCCAGTTCTTCTGTGCGGGCCTGAAAGGGGCAGTTTAGTTAGGCAGGTTGTGGGGTGGGGAGCAGTCCGTTTCAGGAGCAGCTAGGCGCTAAGGGGAATGGGGGCAAGCAGCACTAAGTTGAGAATACGTTGTCATTCAGTGGGAACAGCGGTGGGAGGGACAACCATAGTTGTTTGGAAGCAGCCTAAGTGCCCATCGGTTGGGGAATCATCAGTCAGTTACGATGAGGGTCTGTTGTGATGCCAAGCAGCAACTCAATGCTGCAGCAAGTCCACTATGGAAAGCCCTGCAGAACAGGCGGGTATCGAGGGGTAAGCTGCATCCTGAGCTTAGGATGAGAGGATTCCTGCTGAACATATGAAGGCACCTGAATGAGTTTTGCATATACACCATATCTTCTCTCTGGGTCTTCAGCATATACCTACACACACAGTGGTGGGATCCTGAAAGATCCACATCCACCTGAACCTGGCAGCTCCTCTTCAGAGGACTGGAGGGCCCTGGGCTTAGGAACAGTGGTCAGGGCACCGTTACCAGTGACGATTAGCCAGCAAGGGCCCATTCTGATTCTTCTCAAGGAAATTTTTGCACCGCTTAGAAAACTTAAAATATTTCTTTCAAAAGCTATAGGAAAGGGTCCATTGTTGTGGTGTGCCACAAAAGCAGGGAGGAGAAAGAAAAGGGGGAAAAAGCAGCATATAATGGCACAATAAGAAAATAAAAGAAAAAAAAAGAGGGAGAAAGAGGAATCTGGGCCCCTCTGTGACTGGGGAGGCACCTGACTCCCTCACCTGCAGTTCTTTAATCTTCTTTTGCAGGTGCAGACTGAGGACTTGTTCGTCGTCGATTCTGGCTTGTAACTGGCTCATCTCAAACTCCTTTCTGCAAGCAGAACGAACAGATGAGACAGTGTGTAAACCAGGGCCCGTTTACCGGAGGCCGTGCGTGGCTTCCAGCCTCACACGCAGGGGGATAGAACACACATGGAGGGCCTACTTCCTCAGTCTCTCCTCTATTTGCTGCTTGTCGCTCTCTAGGTCCATGACGGATTCCTGGGACATTTTCAGGTCTCCTTCCAGCTTCCTCTTCACTCTCTCCAAGTCAGCCCGCAGTTTCTTCTCCTGCTCTAAGCTGCCCTCGAGCTAGGAAGACACGGGGTGGGGACGGTGGTCCAAGGCTAAGGAAGCAGGTTTATCCACGGCAGCCAACGCAATCACGCCCATGCCCTGTGGCCACTTGCCCCAGAATGAAGGTAGCCAGCCTCCCATCTTCCGCGTCTCTGTCCTATATCTTAGGGGGTGAATATCTTGGGAACCCTCTGGTACCTCTTTTTAGATCATATTCCCATTTGGCCTGCCCCAGGTCTTATCTCCCATAGTAACCAGTGAGGGCTGTGGGATAGGCACTGGGGAGGCCCATCACTCCTCCCCCACCTGCACCTCTCAGCCCTGAAGGTAGTCAAGCAAGGAACTCAAGTGTGTGTGTAGGACCAGGCACAGGAAAAGTAGGGTGCAGCAGGGAATGCACCAACCCTGGCCTTGTTAGAGATCAACAAAAGGTCTAGCCACAACAGGGAGTAAAAGGAGCTACCATGAAATGCAGTTCTTAGGCCTGAACAGTAATTTATCATGGAAGAAAAAAAAAAAAAAACTTCATTTTCCTGGCAGTAAATGGTTTTTACTGTCTTTTGTTTTTGTTTCTGCTTTGGGGGTGTTGCAGGTGGAAGTCAGGACCTCACGCATGCTGTACCCCTCAGTTGCGCCCTTGCCTACATGAGCTTTTACACACTGTAGAGAACAACTGGAAGTTTCTGAATCCGAGCTGCCTATCAGTAGATGCTGATGAGAACAGCAGTTTATGCTTTACTGAAAACGTCATGTGTTGAACACTTTCCCTAGACGTCCTCTGAAGTCTGGCTATTTGTACGTATCCCCGATTCGTAAGTGGGGACTGAGGCCTCACAAGGTCACATGACCTGCTTGTCACCTCAGATGTGTGTGGGGCTTGGGGTCGGGGCACAGCTGGAGTCTGGCTCTGACACGAGAATCTGAGCTCTCTAGATGGATTCCTTCCTACTCGGCCCTTTCTTTGCAAAGCACGGAAGTCATGTGTTCTCACATCATCCGTCTGCTGTTCCAGCTTGACATTGAGCTTGATGAGGCCATTGACTTTATCTTCTTCAGCCTGGAGGTCGTCCAGCGTCTGCTGATGGGCCTCCTGCAGAGACTTCTTTTCTTTCGTCAGCTTGGAAATGTTTTCTTCAAGGGCTGTCATTTCTTCAGAGAGATTTTTTACCTAGGAGAAAGTTGGCAACCAATTTAATATTGAAACAATTAATCCAGCAGCTCCCAGCAACAAAAGTTATGGCTGCCTCTCTGTGTCTCTAGCCCCATAGCATTCTGGGACAAGTAGCTTTTCAGTTCTCGCTGTCTCTCTGTCTCTGTCTCTGTCTGTCTGTCTCTCTCTCTAATTTGTTTATTATTTTAATTTTGTTCCATCTTATTTTTTAGAAAGGTCTTTGTATAGTTCCCAGGCTGGCTCCAACCTCCTAGGCTTAAGAGATCTTCCTGTTTTAGCCTCCAGAGTAGCCAAGACAAAGCATATATCACTGTACCAGCCAGCCTTGAAAGTTTTTGTGAAACGGGTTCTCATGTGGCCTAAAGTGACATCAAACTTGATATATAGCCAGGGATGGTCCTGAACTTCCAGCCTTCCTGCCTCTACCTTCCCTATGCCAAGGTTAGGTTAGGAGCCACCCTATCCAGTCCATTCACATAGTTTGGGGATCAGACTCGAAGCGAGGCCAACACTCTGCCAACTGCGCTATGGCCCATCCTTTTGAGTCTTTGTCCCTGGTCTAGCATGGTGTCTTGTGTTCTTCCGTGTGGACTATTCCATTCAGGGTACATTATGTTTCACCAGGAAGGACACTATCAAAAAAAATGCAAATGCACTAGGTGCAAAGGGCAATGCATCAATGTGTGCTTACTCATAGACACCTCCAAACATTCTCCAGGCAGGCTGGCGGGGTTCAGGAAGGGGAGGGAGAGCCTGAGGTGTGAAGCTTAGTGTTGCTACACTGCTCATTTCACTTACTTACACTTCTCCTCACTGAGCACGGGCTGCTTCCTCTCCATCTTTGTTACCTGACGGCTGACCCCAGTGCTGTGCTGTGCTCTCTGCACGACTCCACTGCATCCTGCCTTCCCATCCTACAACATGGTTCCCAGTTCTGTCCCAAGAAAAGCTACTGCAAGTGTCCCCATGTGTGCAAGCATGTTTATATGTGTTTCCCCAAGCACTGTTGGGAGACTTGCTTGGTCTACACCCAGAACAGAATTGTGGGTTCATAGGGTATGTAGAATCTTTTCTTCCTTCCTTTCTTTGTTTCTCTCTCTCTCTCTCTTCCTTTCTTCCTTTCTTCCTTCCTTCCTTCCCTCCTTCCATCCCTCCCTCCCTCTTTTCTTCCTCCCTTTTTATATGGGGTTCTTATATAGCCCTGGATCCCCTGGCTCTTGTCATATAGACCAGGCTGGCCCTGAACTTACCATGATCTGGCTGCGTCTGCCTCCTGAGTGCTGGGATTAAAGGCATTTACCACTACTCCTGGAAAATTTTTGTTTTGCATGTATGGGTATTTTGCCTGCATGTATGAATCTTTGTATCCCATGTGTGTGCAATGCCCACAGAGTTCAGGAGAGGGCATTAAATCCCTTTGGACTGGAATTACAAACTGTTGTAAACCACCTTTGGAAGAGTAGCCAGTGCTCCTAACTGGTGAGCTGTCTCTATAGCTTCTTCCTCTTGATTTGTTTTTCAAGACAGGGTTTCTCTGTGTAGCCTTAGCTGTCCTGGAACTCACTCTATAAACCAGGCTGGTCTGCTTCCCAAAAGCTGGGATTAAAGGCTTGAGCCACCACCACCTGGCTGCCACTAGCTTCTTGATTGGGCTAAGTCATGCCAACTGGCTTTCCTACATCCCTCCAATAAAGTACCCCACTTTTGTCCAACCCTCGCTGTTATCCAGTTTTCTGCCTCCTTCATCACCTGCCTCGCTCTGCCGCCATTTTTGTTGCTTTCCCTCCCCTGGGTTCCTGCCTCCTGCTTCTAGGCAGTGAGTGAGGATTGGCAGGGTTCCTGTGAGGAACCTTCAGTGCATGAGGGAGGGTTGGCGGGGTTCCTGTGAGGGGCTGGGGTTCCTGTGAGGAGCCTTCAGTGCATGAGTGAGGATTGGCGGGGGTTCCTGTGAGGGGCCGGGGTTCCTGTGAGGAGCCTTCAGTGCACTCGCCTTGTTCTCCGTGGCATGCTTTTCCTTCTCAACCTTAGTGAGGGTCAACTCCAGGTCATCGATGTCTCTTTTGAGAGAAGAGCATTTGTCCTCCAGGTTCCTCTTCTTGGCAACCAGTTCAGAATTCACTTCCTCCTCCTCCTCCAGCCTCTCGGTCAGCTCCTTGACTTTTGCCTCCAGCTGGATCTTGCTTTTGATGAGGCCCTCGCACCGCTCCTCAGCGTCCATCAGATTTTCAGCTTCCTGAAAGAGCCGGCTCACTGTAAGTTCTGGTCAGTTGCTTTATAAACCCTGGGGAGAAAAGGCCGGACCCCCTAAAATCCCACACCCAAACTGAGCTGCAGGGTGGGTCAGCTGTAAGTGCACACGGGCATTTATACATATGTCACTTATACGCTCTCTTAAACACCGAGGACATCATCGCTTGACAGCTAATCACTCAAAGTAATTTCACACGAAGGCGTTCATGGAATTTCAGGTCCACGGCAAACTTGAAAGCCTCTAACTTTGGATGACTGTGGGTGCCTGCATATTTCAGGCTTCCCCCAGTCAAAAACCACGTAATCCATGTACTCCATGCTATACAGAACAGATTAATGTTTTCACAACTCTACTACCTGTTAACTTTCAACAGAAGGGGACTGTCCACGTGCCTTTACCTGTGCTCCCTCCAGCCAAAGAACTAGAGATCAAAAACACACAGGAGTAGGTGACTGAGACAGTCCATGTCACAGAAGACTGTAGCAAGTTTTGTGAATGGGACCGAGATTGGCAAATTATGATGTCCTTAAGCTAAATCAGCGGCCACTTTCCTGTTGTAGAACATTTGACACACTAGATGCACCGTGCGGTGGTGGTAGTGGGGGGAATGGGTCGAAGGAGCATGGGAAGAATCCGTGCCAGTGCTCTCTGAGCCTCTTACACCCAAGCACACACTGGGCACTGGATGTGTGTCAAGCACACCGGTTCCTTGGCAACCATCCACACGTGACCACTGCTATGATGCACATTTTTGGATGAGAGAACGAGGGCAGGAAGAGAAGAACGAGCTGGGCTGAAGTCACACAGCTATCAGGAGGGGGTCTGGGAGGTTAACCCAGCTGCCTGTAGGACTCCGAGCCTTGGAAGGTGGTGCTCCTCAGAAGGTGGTGCTCCTGTGGAGAATTCTCTACCCACGAGGCGAGTGTACACAGGGCAGATGGAACATCTCTGAGGGTTATTGAGAGAAAAAAACTCCAAACGTCTTGGAAAAGAGACAGTTATGCAGGCCAGAACATTGTGGCCTGCAGGCATGGCTCCATTTGCCCCTATTTCTTTGGTAAAAATGAATTCTCTAAAGCGCTTTTCAGAGGATAATCTTATTATTGAAAATCATGTGTGGAAAATTACTTTCTGTTTTCAGTCAGGTTATTTAACTTTAATGATGTATTTTTATTGATACATTCTTTAAAAACGTGTGCATTTAAACATTTACAAATATTTTATGTGCACGAGTGAGTGTTTTGCCTGCATGATGTGTGTGCATGTGGAGGTCGGGTTGGGTCCCCTAGAACTGGAGTCACAGGTGGTTGTCATCCACCATCTGGGGGCTGAGAACTGAACCCAGGTCCTCTGCAAGGACAAGTGTTCTTATCCACTGAGCCATCTCTTCATCCCCAAGATGTGCACTTTTGGCAGATCTTTTGTATTGTTTTGTTTTTTGTTAATATTGTTTTCTAGGCATCAGAACTCATGGAAATCCCCCTGCCTTAGATTTCTGAGTAGGCATGAACTATACAATACCAAGATATGACAAATACATCACAATCTGCTGTGAAAGACAGAAGAGACCATAGAGAGCATAAATTCACTCTGACGTGTTTTCTGGGGAAGCCAAGGCCAGTCCTGCTTCTACTGACTGGGTAGTACTGCAATACAAGATACGGCCACTGGGTGGCACCACTGCCTATTAAATAGACAGCTCATGGGTACCGCCTGCTCTATCGCTGTCCAGGGAATCTGTATTTTGTACTCTCGAGCAGAAGAAACTTACAGACTGGACTTGCAACTGGAGGTCATTTTTTTCCTGCAGCAGGGAGACCATTTTCTCCTCCAGCTCTTTCCGGCGGGCCTCAGATCTAGCCAGTTCTTCCTTGGCTCGTTCGAAGTCCTCCTTCATGGTGGCCATCTCCTTTTCAGCCTCCGCGCTCTTTAGCAGCGGCTTGATCTTGAAGAACAGGTTCATCCAGGGCCAATGCTTGACATTCATGAAGGAGCGAACGTTGTACTGGATGCAAAAGATGGACTCCCTGTACAACCACGGGACTCGGATTAATTACCCACGGTACTTAGCCAGACCAGAGGTTTACTTGTGCCAGGCCCTCCTTCGCCTAACAATAACAACACCTTTGAAGTACTGACAGTCTGCCTGTGTCTGCTCTCCATGACTCTGTGAACTGTTAGA
The DNA here is from genome assembly GCF_903995435.1 of Acomys russatus. Classification (NCBI taxonomy): domain Eukaryota; kingdom Metazoa; phylum Chordata; class Mammalia; order Rodentia; family Muridae; genus Acomys; species Acomys russatus. Next base: position 47,905,161 of record NC_067161.1, on the reverse strand, counting down.
AGGCAGAGTTCGTTTTCATATCCCCAGTGTACAGAATGGCTGCTCGGTCAATGCTGGCCAAATGCATGCATGCATGAATGCACGAGTAAATGAATGAGTGAATGAATGAGTAGATGAATGAATGAATGAGTAGATGAAGAATGAATGAATGAATGAGTAGATGAATGAATGAATGAGTAGATGAATGAATGAATGAGTAGATGAGTATGCAAAGACCCAAAGCAGGGAGTCATAACCAGGTGCTGAGTAGGTGGGGGGGGTGAGAGAGGTGAGACTCTGCCTTACCTTCTCTCCATCATTTTCTTGAACTCCACCCTCATCAGGTAGCCCCTGCACACGGCCTGCGTGCGTGTCATCAGGGTCACCAGCTTCTCATCTCTCATCTCTTCCAGAAGCCCCAGGAGCCCAGCTTTGAAAAACACCTGCATTAAAAGAGAGACAAGCCTGCCTTCGTCCTCGGCAGGTGTTCATCAGGCCTCATGGCGGAACCCGTTTCTTTCCAGTTCTGACACCAAAGGCGCTTCCGGGCCTCCCTTTCCAGGGGCTTTGGTCTCTGTATTTGCACCTCCTGAGCTCCTGGTGAGACAGTGTGCTCTGAAGTAGCTTCCAGGTCCATCAGCCTCCTGGACTGGTTCCACAGAGCCCACATAAAGGCAATCAAGACAAACCCGGAAAGTAACCACAGGACGAAAATGTGTCCAGAATAGGAGGGAAACACAAATGTATCTGGGTCCCATCTCCTGGGCTCTCTGCCCCACCCTCAGGCCATTGCCCCAATGCCCCAATGCCCCAAGCAGGACCGTCCTCTGACTCAGCTGGGAGCCTGGCCTCTTCTTTGGGAGCTTCAGAGCCGGGCTGGCATGGGAACTGACCATCGGCGTTCAGTGGTCCCCATCTGACGCATATATCCAGGTGTCCTTGCCCTCCTGGGTCCTCCCTGTCTTCTGATCTCCCCAGAACTCAATGAATTGAGCACCGCTCCTTATCGGCTGCCACCTTAGCTACTGTGAGGAGTCAGTGAAGTTTGTCTGGATGGCCGTGCGCTGGGCTTTCCCTTGGTTCTAGTAATCCTTCGCAAGTCATGGCTCACGCTGGCGGCATCTGTCCTGTGTTCTATGCACTGTGAGGCTCTTTCCTCCCCTTTGAGAGTCTCTCTCCTGCCCCTCTCTAGAACACCAGGGTTCCCCTGCTGGCTGCCCCTCTTTCTTTCTTTCTTTCTTTCCTTTCTTTCCTATTGTAGCATTTGCTGGAAATTTTTCTTTGGATATTAGATAAAATAGTATAAGTAATTTTAATACAGTAACAATGGTGTATTTAAGATGATCTGAAATCATAATCGAGTTAAGACATTTTACACTTCAAAAGAATGAGAAAGTGATATTAAAATCATTAAAGGGTTTGACCAAAATGAATATTGTGGCTTTTCTACTACTACATAGTAGAAAATGCTATGTATTTAATTAAACAGGTGTGGGTTATCTGTAAGGACCTCTTGCTGTAGCAGGTAGAAGCTAGGGTTACCCACAAATCCCACTGTGTCATCCCCACTATGCTCTTCTTCCTTAACAGAAGAGGATTACAGCTTGCTGCCCCTTTTTCTAACTTAAGCTTCTTACCACTTAAAGACCCACACAGAGACAGAGCCCCTAGCCACAGTCCGGGGACTCCTTTACCTGGGCTGGAAGACAAGGCTGGTCAAGTTGACTGGAAGAAGAAATACCCTTCCCTCTGGCCAGCAGACAAGCTGTCAGGGTTGTGGGAGTCGCCGGGCAGGCCACCTGTTCTCACCTTGGTATGGCCGAACCGGAACTGCTCTCGGTCTACGTCAATGGAGTTCAGGAGCTTCTCAGAGGCGTTCTTACTATCAATGAACTGCCCTTCTGGGATAGCACTGGCATTAAGGATCCGGTACCTGAAGAGAGGAGGGAGTGGCTTTGACTTCTCAGGAAGGTCTTGGGCCTTCTAGAACCTTCTGCTCCAGCCTTAAGAAGCTGAATAACTGTTCTACTAGCCTGGGAGTTGGGGGGAGTCCAGGGGTAGGTTCTAATGTGTGGTGGAGGGAGAGAAGCATGCGGGACGGAAGATAAGCTGACACATGTTTCAGGGAATTTGCCTTCAGAGGAAATGGCCCTTATCTGACCTGAAGGAGCTTTGAATTTAACTGTGGCTTTGAGGCCTCAGACCCCTCAAGGAGTCTAGACCTCTGGAAAGAAAGAGGTAGCTAGAGCAATAGGTTTCAACTGGAATATTTGGCTCCCCGGGAACACCTGGTAACGTCTGGTACTTTTGAGTCACAGTACAGGAACATGGCTGTTGCTTGCTATAAGCATCTTTGAGTAGATGCTGGCGATGCTGCTAGGATCCTCTGATGTACAAGAGCAACTCCTGCTTTAAAGTGACAACCAGGCTAGGTCTGACCGTACTGATAGGTCACTCAGGGCCTTCCCAAGACTCCCTTTGGACATGGGGTTATCCTTCAGGCAAAATGAAGTCTACAGAACCCCTGAGAACACCCGAGAAGTGTGCTAGTTTACGAACCGCCCGAGGTTGGCACCAAGGATGGAGCATGTGTGCAAAAGCTGTCCCCAAAGGAGATAGATACATGGAAGAGGTGAGCCTACCGCTGCTTGAAGTCAGCATAGAGGATCCGGCTGGGGAACCCTTTCCTGCAGATCCGGATGCCCTCCAGGACCCCGTTGCAGCGCAGTTGGTGCATGACTAAGTAGTGGTCCATCACACCTGGGAATGGGGGGAGGGGCAGTTGCTCGCTTTCGCTACTTAACTTTGATGATCTGAGACACCAGGAACTTCTTCAGAACACATAAACTTGAGTGTGTTGATACCAGCACTAGGTGGAAGGCTGGGGTGAGGGTGGGGGCAGGGGAAGACTGCAACTTGTATAGCAAGGCCCACAGAGGAAATTGCCCCAGTCTTCCTGGGAGACTCCGGCACCCCACGGCCATAGGAATAAGAGATTTATCCTGACAGAAGCACTACTGTTTTAACTGGCCTCTGAGGAAAGGCAGAGTGTGTGGAAAGGCCCTGGGGCTTCTCATTAGACAACCGGAAGGGTCTTATCTCTGCTCAGGGGTGAACATGTTTAATGTGCAGAGCCTGCGAAACCAGATCAGAAACAAAATCGAGAAGGAAACCATGGTAGGGACTGGAGGCTGAGTGTAGAGAGCTGGCAGCCATCTGCTCAGCATCTGCCTCAGGATGCAGGGGCTGACCAGAGAGACAAGAGAGGCCTATGTCAGAGATGTCATGGCCACTTTTGGTAACCAGCGTGGCCAGAGGGTTAGAGGAGAGACACTGTGGCTGTGGTGGCTTCTCACCGTCAGCTCTCTAAGTTGCTGGGGAGGGACACAACTACTGCTGGCTTTGACTTCACCTTATAGACATCTCTAAATGTCTACAGGCTTTCCTGCTTGCTGGAGAGGGATCATCATAATAGCTTTCACAGCCTAACCAGAGCTGTAGCCGATTCCAGTGCAACAATTGCCATCTCTGTGTGATGACCTTACATACTTAGACTCATCAACAAGGACTCATCTTAGTTGCCACAGACAGTGCAAACATAGAACCCTGCCGCTGCTACCCAAAGGCCCACTGGATAGGACTGACGGAGGCTGAGGAGAAAATACATCTGTCAGGATTCCAGAAGTCATAAAGGAACCTTAGGCATCCTCACATTTGGTTCCTTTCCTTCTCGATGGTAGTGGCTTCATTTTACTGATATTTTGAATAGAAAATCCATCTAAGTGGCTCTTCAAATTCAAGGGTACTGTTAAAGTTTCTCCTTCAGCTTTACCAAAAAAAATGAATTACTGTTTTTGGAAAACTGGCAAATTTCTACTTTTTGATGATATTAGAGAAAAACTTAAATATATAAATGAACTTTCTTATTTTTTAATAACATATTGGTATTATTTTTTCATGATTTTATAACATGCATTGGTTGTTATATTTTTCACTTTTTACATTTCTTCTTAGTATCCACTGATTTTTAATTTTAACATATACACAAAACATTATGATTATGTACATTAATGAGACACATTATATTTCAGTACATGAATGCAATTTGTACTGGGTTCAAATCCCAACTGTGCTATTTACCAACTGTGTGAAAGGGGACCTTCTAGGCCTTGAAAAAAGAGAAAATAAGGACAGGATACTCCCAGGTGGGAGTTGAAGAGAAGATCTATTGTAGATGTGCGGGAGAGCACAGACTCAGGCATCTGCAATGGTCCAGACTGACCAGGGCCAGCCAACTTAGCCGGGCCATGGAGTGGGGGTAGTGAGAGAGGAAGAGGAAAGGAGAGGAGAGGGGGCAAAGAGAGTGCCCGGGAACCCAAAGAGCAAGAGACCAAGACACCAAGAGGACATGTAGCCAAAATGGCTGTGTTGTATGGGAGTCCAAGAAACTGGGGGAAGGGAAGTGAGAGGAGGAGAGGGAGGGCTGAGAAGCACTCAGAGGAGCTAGGCAAGACTCTATAACAGAATGGACAGAGCTGAGAGAACCTGGCAGGCAGTGGTCTGCTTTGATATGTCCAAATAGGCACCTCAGGCACAGGTTAATGGAAGAGCCATACTCCAGTCCTTTCTGCCAGACCTAAGAAGAAGGACTTCTTTTTGGCAAGTAGAGCCTACCTTCTTAGACGCCAGGGCTTTTGTCCAAATGCTGGACTTTGGGGAAAGGAATTTCTTAAGACCTAACATGTCTCTACTTCTTCATTTGCAAAATGTGGAAACCAGCAGCATCTACTTCTGAGGTGTATGACTGGGCTGAAGTGGGTAACAGGATTAAAATAGCCCCTAGCATGTGGAAAGGAGCCGCTTGGAGCTGTGGTATTGCTGTGGCCTGAAGCAACCAGACAAGGTCAAGGCTATAACTGCATGAGCGTGATGGGGGAAAGGCAGAATTATAAACTGGTCAAACCTCTGCACCTGGAAGAAAACCTAGGGACCACCATTTGGTGATGGCCAAGATGGGCACCCAATGGGGCAGTGACAGAGAGGCCTTTTCTAAAACTCCACAGGAGAATCTTATGGTCAGACAGGATGCTGTGGGAGACTTTGCAAGGCAATGGCAGGCCTGAGGCAAAACCCTCTGTCTTCCCAGGTCCCTCTCACTGAAACAGACTAAGAGTTCTGAATTGAGATCACGTAGTCTTGGCTCCCAGCCCTGAGGAGATGCTCTCTCTCGCAGGCCAGGGACAGTTCTTTATTGCCTTTGTATTAAGACGCTGAAACTGTTTTTGTCCCCCTTTTGGATTTTTGAGACAGTCTTGCTATGCTGCCCAGGCTGACATCAAACTCATAGCCTTTTGTCTCAGCCTCAGGGACTCTGGGGTTGGCAGTGTGCACCTCTATGTCCCATGTTTCGAACTTTAAACGGTTTCCTGAGCCAGCGTCTCCTCTCCTCTCTTCAGCCCACCCTTAGGATTTTGCAGACATTTCAGCGAGTCCTGTTCTCATCGAATAATTGCTAGCCCAGAGCACTACTCACCAGGAGTCTTGGTCTCATTGGGAATCAGGCATCGCACAAAGTGAGGGTGGGTGCTCCTTAAATTGGTCATCAATTTGTTTAAATTTTCCTGGGACACAGATCAAAGCAAACATGTCTCTTAGTGCATACCATTTTGTCGGGCAGGGAAGCTAGCGAAGGGGGAGGAAGGTACCAGGATGTGAGCCACATACCCTGAACACGGCTGACACCGTCTGGAAAGAGGAGCCTTTCTTCTTTCCGCCCTTCTTGCTTCCTGCGGAGTCACCTGCAGATGGACACACAGAGCTGGGGTCAGGTGCAACACAGAGGGGCTGTACAGCTGTCCTCCGAGCCACCAACAGGAGTGTTGGCTGCTTCTTGGGCTGTTCTCAGCACACACCTAGGCCACCCAGATTTGGGGACACTCAGCTTGATCACTGTGCTTATGAGCTGGGGCGGGGTGTGGTGATATTTATAGTGTAATGCACACCCTGGGTGTAGAGAGACAGTCCTTTCCCCTGGGGGAAATCTGACATTTAATCAAATGGGTGGAGACACCCTTTTCCATGGTTGGACTCTCTCTCTCTCTCAGGTGTTTGCTGCTTTTACTATTAATTCATTAGTTTTGGTTTTTGAGACTGGGTGTGGCCATGTAGCCCAGGCTAGCTTTGAGCTTGCAGCAATCCTTCTGCCTCAACTACCCCAGTACTGGAATGATAGGAACGGGCTTTGGTAACCTGGAATCTGCCTTTGTGAGGAAGAAGCTGAAATTAGCAAAACTATATATTTTTTCAAGACTATTCTGTAGTCTTTTTTTTCTCTCTTTTTCTGGGAGAAACAACTTAATTTCTTGTCTCAGTTTGAAGTCAGTGATGTTCGGTCTAGTTTTACTGAACGCCTCTCTTTCATATTTAGCCTCTGAAACTTAATCATGGTTCAGCTTGAGGGAATATCCTCTCTCTTTTCATCACACTCCTGTCACTTAGCCCTCTCCATACCTAGGAGCTAGCAGGAACGTATATTTGGGTCAGGGAGGGGAGGCCAGAAAACCTTTTCTCAGCTCTATATTCAGTCACAGTTGTTCTAATAATGTCTTGACATTGTCCCTCAGTGAGGCCACCTTACAAGACAGTTAAAGGTACCCTGGTCAAACTAAAAAAAAAAAAAAATCACTTTATCATTTAAGTTTAAATTGTGATCGTTTATTATAATTCCCTGCCCAAAGTATAACTAGACATTAGCTTTTAAGAATCGTGAAATTATCTACCAAATTACTACCTTGCATGCATTTTAAAGCAAATCAATAAATTAATGTATGCACGTAAGTGGTCACTATTTTAAATTATATCTTGGCAATTATTTAATGTGTGACACGTATTAATACAGGCAATGAAAAAAATGGAGTAGAAACTTTGGAAATTGGTGCCATATGCTGTGTGGCTACTTGAGCAACAACCACTACAGTTTCCCGAGCCACCAGACATAGAGACCAGCTGTGGCAGCACGCTCAAGCACCCAGCACTTGGGAATGTGAGGCATTACAAGTTTGGGCATTCAGGGCTACATATTGAATTATAGGATAGCTTGAGCTTCAAAATGAGACTATGTCTCAAACAAGCACGCATAGCTGCCACATATCTATGCCACCGACTGGACAAGGCACTAAGACATCACATGACCCTGCATTTGTATTTCTAGGTGTATACTCAGGGTGCTGAGAACAGATAAGCACATGGCAAACAACCGAACACGCACACTTACCAAAACCCTATTCACAGTAGCCAGAAAATGGAGACAGCCCAGTTAGCCACAGACTGGAGAAGGGAGAGGCAAAGTGAAGGCTGTGTGTGCACTGAGATAAACTGCCTCTCAAGCGGAATCAAGAACTAATCCTTGCTACAGTGTGCGCAGACCTGGATAGCGCCTGAGTGAAAGGCCCTATCATGTCTGATTCCACTTCTATGTAATTTCCAGAAAAAGCCAAACATAAGTCCAGCCAGCCTCAGCCATGCAGAAGCCCAAGTCCGTGACCGCATCGGTCCTCATATTAAAGTCTTGGTGCTGTCCCTAAGTCAGGCCACAGATACCCTGACCAGCCTCGAGAGAATAACCCCGAGGGACAGAAGGTAGAGCCGAGATTCCCAGGCTCTGGGGACAGGAATGGTGAGAGTCTGCTCATGGATTACAGGGATGGTAAGATGTTCTTACATTGGATACTGGTGATGACTGCCCAGAATTACAAACATACTAAAAAACAAAAAACAAAAAACAAAAACAAACAAACAAACAAAGAAAAAAAACCAAACAACTAACCAAACAAACAAAAACCCCACCCCAAGCCCCATTGGACTTTTAAAGTACTAATTTTATTATATTTCAATTACACCTTAATTAAAAAAAAAAATCATTAAATAGTGAGTACCTTGTCCACTTAGGGTCAGATTTACCTTCATGGAGCTCAGTGTTTTAAGGGGAACAATGGGAACAGGAGGAAGAAAGATGGAGGCAAGAGCCTGAAGCTCAGATTGGGCCGTCTGCTCTATGAGCTGCTTCAGGGTGTGTGGGTGATTGCACAGAGCTTTCCCTGAGGGAAAAGGGTCTCACCTCCTTCTGCACCTGCGTAGTTGGAGAAGAGGAAGGACAATAGCTTCAGGGAGGACTTCTGGTACAGCCCCACCACGGTCTCATTCAGAGGGTCCTTGTTCTTGTCCAGCCAGCCGGCGATGTTGTAGTCCACGGTGCCCGCATAGTGCACCAGGGAGAAGTGGGCCTCGGCCTTGCCCTTGGCAGGCTTGGGCTTCTGGAAGTTGTTGGACTTTCCCAGGTGCTGGTCGTACAGCTTGTTCTTGAAGGAGGTGTCTGTCGCCTTGGGGAACATGCACTCCTCTTCCAGGATGGAGAAGATGCCCATGGGCTGCAAGGAGGATGACAGAGATGGTGTCTTTATAGCTAAGAGGCCATGCCAGTGGTTCCATGGTTAGAGAAAGCAAAGAGAAATCCACTGGTGCCACCCCTGTGGTGGCGAGAGTGCTGGAGTGTGAGCTAAGAGAACAAGGCTCCTGGTTTGTGTGATGCAGCAACAGAACAGTCGTAGATACAAAGAATGGGGTCTTGCTGGGTAGAAACTCATAATCCTCCTGTTTCAGACCCCCAAACGTTGGGGTTACAGGAATGCACCACCTTGCCCAGCACGGAAGTCCTTTGTAACATTTAACACCACTCCTTTTTTTCCCATGATAACTTCCCACTAAGAACACCACTGTCCCTATCTCTCCTCTTTGAATTTTGGGACAGGTCAGTAGATAAGAGATGCCACAATGCATGTTGGGATTCCACTGACATGCTTGTGGTCTTGTATTTTAACCACTTGGGCACCCACCTCTGTGAGTGTGAGAACAGTTCTGAGTGCTTTCGGAGTCTCCCTCTTTCTAAGCTTACCCTCTCTGCAAAGGGTGATTCAGCTATCTGAAGAAGAGAAGCATTCGAGATGCCCATCTATGAGCAGAGCAGAGGCAGAGGAGCAAAGGGAAGGTGCCAACCATGGAAGGAGGAAGGAACATCCCTACCTTCTCGATGAGCTCGATGCAGGCGGCCAGGTCCATCCCGAAGTCGATGAACTCCCAGTCGATGCCTTCTTTCTTGTACTCCTCCTGCTCCAGCACGAACATATGGTGGTTGAAGAACTGCTGCAGCTTCTCGTTGGTGAAGTTGATGCACAGCTGCTCCAGGCTGTTGAACTGGGTGAAAGTACGAAAAGAGTTTAAGTCTGAAAAATAAAATCCATGTGAGTGAATTTGGCAACAGAGCTAAGCCGACAGCTAAGCCAGTCACTCGCCCAGACAACTCACGTCAAAGATCTCAAAGCCAGCGATGTCCAAGACCCCGATGAAGTACTGCCTGGGCTGCTTGGTGTCCAGCTGCTGGTTGATGCGGGTGACCATCCACAGGAACATCTTCTCGTAGACGGCCTTGGCCAGGGCGCCCACGGAGTTGGTTACCTTGAGACAGGACCATTCATTTAACATTCATATTAAATAATTATTCCACACCTGTTGGTTGCGTGAAGTCAAAGCTTAAAATAGACATCATGACTGTCAAAAGTAATTGAATGTTGACAATTTCATATTGTTCGGCACCTTATTAAGTACTTCTTAAGATAGCTGTCCAGCTCATGATAGTCTCCTTTCTCTAAGGACAATTCCACTAAAAACATAGTTTCTTAACAGCTATGCTTACAGCACATGCCTCCCGGAGAAGCCTTGACACAGACTGGATGTGTAAGTGTTTCTTGACAGAATTTGGAATTGGGATCAGAAGAAATTAGTCTGAATCTCGGGTTGAAAGTGGAAACATGGAGATATAAATATGAAAGGCCTGAGTAAGGGCTCAGGCAGGAGCGGTGGAAGATGCTGTTCGCGGAGAGAGATAATAGCATATGGAGCCCTCAAAGAAGTCAGAGAGCGGCTGCCTCGCCTTCATCTCCTGGTGGCCGGCCCTCATAGCACCTAGTGGCATGCCTGCATTTGCATCCTTGTGTCGCCCCTGAGATCGAAGGATACTATCTCCTTTCGAGCAGAAGTCAGTCCCACCTAACTTTCCAAATGTAACTAGAAGAATGCTGCAGACATGGCTAAACTAGCAGGCCATCTAAGTTAACCGGGTTCCAAAAATTTTGTTACCTGCTGGACATTCTGTCCCTTGGTGACGTACTCGTTACCAACTTTCACTCTTGGACAACACAGGCCTTTCAGCATCTCCGCAGAATTCAGTCCCATCAGGTATCCGGCTTTGTCAGCCACTAACAAAGAGAAGACAGGGTGTTGTACAGAGTAGAAGCCACTGGCCTATTCAGTTAGCCCAGGCTCCTTCCAGCAACACTCTCTTAATCAAGCCAATATGGTTACATAGTAGAATTCTACACTAGCCAGGGTTACTTAGTGAGATCCTGTCTCAAAATTACAACAACAAAATTGCATCTTCGCTGGGTACCTTAGTATGGCTATTTACATTGTAGCAGATGCTAAAGTCGTCTAGAGATGATGTGCAGTGCATTGGAGGGTGTACGTCAGTTCATCAACACTAGCGCAGTTTATACAGGGGAGTTCACCAGCAGACGGCTTTAGTAGGTGCCGGTGAGTTCCTGTCAGCTTGAAGATTTGGCCACCATTTTTTGTATCAGGATTAAGTTCAATAGATGTCAAGGTAGGAGTAAGAATAGGAGGAAGAAAACGTGAGTGTCTTTTTATCAGCGTTTTTTTCATTGTAAACCCAAATTATCAGGACAGTATCTTGGGCTCTAATATTAGTATGCACAGAGAGGAAGTGGTGTTCACATGGGAGTAGCCCTCCGTTCAAGTCCACCTTAAAAATCAGGCAGACTTTGATGATGACAGTAGATGCCTATTTGACACTATAAGTGAGTGGACTTGTTTGGACGTGAACAACAAGCCTCGCACAACTCAAATTCAGAGCATATAATTTTGGAAGAACAGCAAAGTTTATCTCACAGAGCATAGGCTTGGGCCCCACGTGAACACGTGGATGTGGAACCAAATCCTGCCCCCTCCTCAGATGCACTTACCTTCGGTGCCATCTGGCTCTGCCTGTTCCTCTCTCTGCTTCTGTTTGAACTTCATGTTCCCATAATGCATCACGGCCCCCGTCAGTTTGTAGATCCCAACTTTCTCCTCTGGGCTGAAGCCCAGGATGTCAATGGCATTCTAGAAGGAAGAAAAGGGACTCAGCAGCCTTGTCGTGTGTCATTATGAAACAGCATTTGCTCACACAAGTGTTACTTTTTGAGGAACCTCTTGGGGGAATAAAATCCCCCAAAGACAGTCTTCTCTTAGGCTGTTAACTGCCACCCAAGAGAAATGCCACCAGTAGGGGAAGCAGTAGGGGAGCTAAGGTGTAGACATCTTTGGTGTGATGGGCCCTTGTCTGTGGATTGAGTCACCAACAACCGAAAATATTTGAGGGCAAACTCACTGTACTGAGCGTATAAGACAGGCTTTCCCATTTTTCAGGTGTGTTGATGCTGGATGTGGCATTGTAATCTACAAAGCTCATGCCTGAGAACTAGATAATTTTTTTTAATGGCACAATATCCTGATACTTTTAAGGGTAAGTTTGTGATTTTGTGTTGGGCCACATCCACAGCCGCCTTTGGCCACATGCATGACCTACACGCACGCCTATATAACACAGATGTCTACCATTCACACTGTCTTAGGCAAAATGCAGTCTAGAGAGTGCTTAAAGCACACAGGTGAAGAAGTGCAGAGACTGTGGTACTCTATAGAAAGCACACGAGTGTCAGAGTGTCAAGGTACAAAGATTTCCAGGAAACCAATTTGCCACAGACACTGAAGGACAGGCTCAGGAGAGCCTTTCTCTGGGGCTGAAGCACCCTAAACTGAAGACTGGGGAAACCGTTACCTTTGGTTTATTTGATCGTGAAAATTTTTCTACTTGCTCTAGACAATTAGTTTTACCACAGAATAAAGGTAAGGATGAAGGGTAACCGAGGTGGCCCTGATGAAGGACAACACTCATTTCCATAGCCTTTGAAGCTTCTGTGAGGGTGAAGCCAGCAAGAACGGAGACTTCAACCCCACTCCTAGTTGGGCATACTTGGGTTTAGACATGTTTACATCTACAGACAGACTTTGTATTTTCCTTTAAGATTCTAAGAGTCAGATTTCCCACCCATCAAACAGGAATAGTGGTACCCATGTCAAAGATGCTTTTAAGACTTAAGTGAATGATGAAAGTAAAGTTAGTTGTCTCTGTGGTGTGTCCGTGCTCAACACATTTGGTTGTTGCTATTATGATGATTAGATCTGCAGAGAATCCCACAAAGATAAAGGTTACATGTGTGCCTGGTGTGCTGAGGAGGTGCCTGGCCTGAGTCTAGGGTGAAGATAGGAGGGAAACGGAAGAGGACATTGCTGGGTGGAGGGTCTTTGTTTTTTCTGCTTTGTACTTTTCTGCAATCTGAAAATGTCCAACTAATCTTAACAAACATTATAAATGTAATAAAAAAAGAGGTTTGTATCAAAATGCAGAAAACAGAAGTGGTAGCCTGCTTTGTAGAACTTTATGGAGTCCCATTTCAAAGTATTGGACTGTACTTGGGAATTATTGGGATGAGGTATTTGAAGTATTGGGTCGGGGAAATCTGTAAGCCTAATCAGCTAGTGTCTCCGGCTCCCCATTTTCCCATGAGCTCAGTAAGATGCCTCTCAGCTCATTAACCCAGTCATGCTCTATGCAAACAAGTAAAATCACATGCTTACATCAGTTGCCAACAGTTCCTCGCTGTCATCGATGCTGGCGACCGTGACCTCTCCTTGGCTCACGAAGGGGAAGTCGAAGGGGTTGGTTGAAATCAGAAGCAAGTCTGTGAAGGAGGAAGACCCTTTGACCCCTCAGGCAGCACTCAGTCTGGGTACTGTCCCCACAACTGTTCAGGAAGCTAAGACCAGCACCTCTGAAGCTTACCAATTAGTTCTGGCTTCTTGTTTGACATGATTTGGTAAAAAATGTGATAGCTTCTTTCACTGGATAACTGGAATGTCACTCTGGATTTTTCCAGGAGATCTAAAGTAACAACAACAACAATCATGTGTTTGCAGATTCCTGACAGGCAACTTTAGTTAAGCCTCATGTTTATACATTGTGTAGACTCACAGGTTTCAATGTCCGCTGATGCTAGCTTCCCTGTGGCTCCAAAGTGGATCCGAATGAACTTCCCCTGTCCAACAGCAGATTGACAGACAAGTTATTTTATGTATGCTGCCTCTGATTCTTGGAGAGGTGCTACCACCAATGGGTAGGAAGTCGGTAGAGGGGTATGGCTGGGAGTGATGCCAGAAGCACAAACGCTTCCTTCCTCTCTGTTTGCCTGACACCCATTTGCTCACCCAGACTGGGTCATCCAAGGCTATGAGAAATCTACCCAAAGCACTGATTCTGTTTCTGCATCTCTGGGGAAGGCCCACTGGCTCACTTTCTGACGTCTCTGCTTGGGACCACATCTCACACACACATGTGTATAAAATACTATGTACCAAATGTGAGATAAAAATACTTGTGTGTAATTTATATATTTATATGACATAGTTATGCAATTGTATCGATGTATAATTTACAATGATAGCACACATGCACACAGTATGTACTCTTTTCTTACATTGTACACTTAATTGGTCCTCTACCATAGTGTGTGTGAATTTGAGAGCAAGTCTTGCCAGATCTGTTTCCTTATACAGTCTGGAGTGTGTTCAGTCCTCAACAGTTTCATGAGGAGTCTATGAAAAGTTAGAGAAATCTTCAGTATTCAGTAGTGTCTTCAGTAACTTAATGGAGGACAGTGAAAGGCACCCTTAGTGTGCAAGGGTGGAGTAGATGGATTTGATTGTGACTCTAAATCAGGACAAAGTGAAGAAGCCTCATGAGTAAGAGGTACACATGCATTGGGTGTGCCAATGCAGAGTTCCCAAAGACATTGACTCCACTCAAGCTCAACACAATAACCAAGCTGAGCTGGGTGTGTATAACACACACATGCAACAGACACCGCATCCCCCACCAAGGGGTGAGGCTTAGCTGTATCCAGGAAGACAGGTGTGCATAGGGCAGTGAGTTGAGTTCAAGGACTATAACCAAGGAAGGAAAGTAAGGGCTCATAGCCACAGTCTCTAAGGGATGCATCATCCTTCTAACTAGCCCCCATTTGGTCTTTCTTGGGGAGAGGGAGATTATGGGATGCCAGCTTGAGGTTACCCAGCTAGTAAACTGTGTGAAAGCTCATGCACTTTCACAACTGGGAGCCTTCAGTGGGGCTCCCAGTGAAGTTGGTCGAGATCATTCGTCTGTTGCTGACAGTGCTGCCTGTGGGGAGAATGCTGAGCACTTGATCTCCTGGCCAAGGAAGTTAAATAGAGGAATGAACATGCATTAATTTGCAAGCATGGAAGTAAGTGCCACTTTAGTTGAGCTAACCTTAATGAAATTCTGGAGGATGGAATGTATCTTTCTGCATTGCCAAGACCAAGCTTTCTAATCTCATTTCCTGCCTTCACTAGTGGCCCTCTCCTCCTAGCACCTCCTGATTTAGAGGAGGTCAAGTTTGCTAATTTAGGTCATAATAAGGTTTCTGTGGCTAACTCAATCAACTTTTGCACTTAACAGTGTTTCTAAGTACTAGGCATGACTCCAATTAGCTACTAACCCAGCACTGTGGGACTGAGACAACAAGCTAAATGGCTAAGTAGAAAGCTTCTAAAAGGGAGAAAGCGATACAGGAAGACAATATTCTGCTGTAGCCTCCTCAGACGTGCATATGGACACACACAGAGAAGTTTTAAAAATACATGCTTACCTTACAGAGGCCAATTTGGCATAAACAATTTCTCCTTACTTGTGGATCCTGAGTCCCTGTGACTTCTGGTTGTGTTTTCTGGTTAAGCTTCATCTTCCCTTTGTCAGGAATAAGCTAACACCTTCCCAGTTCCACCTAAATCAGTTGATCTAATCGTGTTAGGGTAGAGTAGGCTCAAACTTTCCTATCTTGAGTTAGGGGATGGGCGCAGTTTGGTGGGGAGTTGAAACTCAATCTGGGTCTTACAAATCTGGAGGAGTTGTCATTCCTCACAGTCTTGGCGTTTCCAAAGGCCTCCAGCAGGGGGTTGGCTTGGATGATCTGATCCTCCAGTGTTCCCTAGTAACAAGAGAGGGAAGAAGTCGGTCTGTCTCAGTGAATGGAAACTGTGGTTGCTCTAGGCAGAGTCCTAGGAGGGATGTCACACCCTAGTGGTGAAAGCTGACGTGTGGACAGCCCTCCTGGGGAGTGTCAGGGTCCCAACCTGGAGAGACTGTTATTATGGTAGCATTGAGATGACTTCTGGCTGTGACATATTCCAGCCTGGAACATGGTCTCTTCTCTACTGATGCTTCATTATAAGTCATGCGCTTCTTGAACAGGCACTTTGACAAAACAGAGTGGACCCAAGACCTCGTCACTTAGAATGTCTAAGCCTAGAGCCTCACAAGCCTTGTTAAGAAATCCTCTTGGAGAGCCGGGCGTGGTGGCGCATGCCTGTAATCCCAGAACTCAAGGAGGCAGAGGCAGGTGGATCGCTGTGAGTTTGAGGCCAGCCTGGTCTACAAAGCGAGTCCAGGACAGCCAAGGCTATACAGAGATACCCTGTCTTGAACCTCCCCCCGCCAAAAAAAAAAAAAAAAAAAAAAGGAAAAAAGAAAGAAAGAAAGAAAATCCTCCTGGTGATTCTGAAGTGTGTTTCCCTTTGAAAACCCATGGTACTCTCTATCTTTTTCCAAAGGGAGGTGTGAAGTTGGTCAAGATCTCTCATCTGTTGCTGGCAGTACTGGGCATAGGGAGATCTCAGGTTCACACAGACAGTAGCAATCCCAGCTGTGTTTCATGTGTGACTATAATTTAGACAAAGATATACACTTTGGCTTCACCTAGTTTCCTGGTGTAAACCTTCAAAAACTCTTGGGGTTTCTAAAGTGATGTGTGGTATGGTGTGATAAGGCATGGTGTGGTGTGGTATGTGTTGTATGATCTGGTGTGGTGTGATGAGGTGTGGTGTGGTGTGATGAGGTGTGATGGGATGTGATGAGGTGTGGTGTGGTGTGGTGTGATGAGGTGTGGTGTGGTGTGATGAGGTGTGGTGTGGTGTGATGAGGTGTGATGGGATGTGATGAGGTGTGGTGTGGTGTGATGAGGTGTGGTGTGGTGTGATGAGGTGTGGTGTGGTGTGATGAGGTGTGATGGGATGTGATGAGGTGTGGTGTGGTGTGATGAGGTGTGGTGTGGTGTGATGAGGTGTGGTGTGGTGTGGTGTGATGAGGTGTGGTGTGGTGTGATGAGGTGTGGTGTGGTGTGATGAGGTGTGGTGTGGTGTGATGAGGTGTGGTGTGGTGTGATGAGGTGTGGTGTGGTGTGGTGTGATGAGGTGTGGTGTGGTGTGATGAGGTGTGGTGTGGTGTGATGAGGTGTGGTGTGGTGTGATGAGGTGTGGTGTGGTGTGATGAGGTGTGGTGTGGTGTGATGAGGTGTGGTATGCTGTGGTATGTGTGGTGTGATATGTGTGGTGTCTGGGAGCTGAAGCCTCAGTGCAAGCAAAGGCTTCACATGATTAGAGGATTGGGGAGTTAAGGGGAAAGTGCAGACTGAGCTGGTCACTGGTGGCTGAGTAATGGGACCTCTGGGAGGGTCCTTAAAGCAAAGAGATGTGGAGAGCTTCTAGACTGGTGAAGCCAGGGCAGTGCTGGCCAGTGGCATTCCCAGAAAGGGCATGGAAATTCCAGAGGAGTCCAATCCAGTGAGCTATGCTTCTTTTCCCTCAGGATGTTCCTGAGTTTTATCCATTATAATAAATCAATAGATTTAATGGATTTACCTCCTGAGTTCTGCGAGCCTATCCAGCAGCAGAGAAGGTTGCAGGAACGCTTGACTTAGTTGACATTAGTTAGAGGTGCAGGTGGTATGATGTGGGGCTTGTGAGCCTGAGCCCTTAGCCTATGAGCTGTGATGCTATGCCCCTGAGTTAGTGTCAGAATTAAACTCAGTTGTAGAATCCTGCTTGGCATTTTCAGAGAACTGGAGGATATTTCAGTTATAGAAAAATGCCTTCACATTACCATGAAAATTCTTCCATATGAAAATACCAAGGAACACTGCAAGCGGTGGCACATGCCTGTAATTGCAGCACTCAGAAAAAGAAAAGAAAAAAATACAAAGGACCAACAACAATAACGTCAGTCCCGTTGGGCTATCCCTGCTGAGTCTGCATCCCTCTTACCCTTGGCAATTCCCCTAATACTTCAAGTGTAACATTTATTCCAATGAGCCTTTGGAGCGTAGCACCCCTCACCTGCATTTTGCCTGGCTGCTGCTCTTTCTTCTTGTCACCAGTGACTGCAATTGTTGCAAAGTACTGGATGACACGCTTCGTGTTCACAGTCTTCCCGGCTCCGGATTCTCCACTGTCAATTAAAAGTAAATGGGATAAAGGAGTAGAAGAGGAGGTGCTGGCTTTGAAGCCATTGTGGTGTGAACATGGGCTACTCACGTGATCAGGATGGACTGGTTGTCTCGATCTAGAAACACAGAAACAAGCAAAGCCAATATCGTAAGTAACATTGGGGATTTAAAAACAAGCAACCCTGCAAGGACTCCCAGAACACAAGCCCTGGCTTGGCCGTCTGCTAGGGGCGTGGTGTGGGCGTGTCTTATCATAGTGGAAGGGTGTGTGCAGAGTTCCTGAAAGTGGGATGCTTGGCATGGATGGCCTGGGAAATGAGCAGCGAACCCTACAGTGTAAAAGCTACCTCTGTCTGTGGATCTGAACTCCTTGCTGGAATGTTCTCATATTTCTTTTCCCAAGGAAAGCAAACCTTGGGTCCTGAGCTGTTGGGAGGCCGTAACTTTTAGCTGATTGGATGTCACCTCAATTCTTTTGGTCTTGGTTTTGCATGTGCATGAAGTAAGACTGATTTTCCACTTATGAAAGCATGTGAGCCAAATTGTGGCACTCTGGAATTCGTATATTGAAGTTCTAAGCCTCAGAAACCCAGGATGTCAGCTCATTGCGAAATGAAATGTAAATGAGACTGAGATGTTATTAGAGATGAGGTCAGACTGGCCCAGGCTGATCCGCATCACTGTGTCCCTGTAGTGTGAGAACAAATGGAGACTTGCGTGTAGAGAGAACACCAGGGGAAGATGAAGGCAGAGAGGGCTTGCCTCCAAACCACAAAGGCCGGGTGAGCACCTCAAATAAATTTCCTCTCATAAAGAATCAACCCGGTGACGTCTTTGATCTCAGACCAGTTGCCTCTAGAACAGTGAGGCAAATACATTTCTCACTAAGATACCCAGCCTGTGGCATTCTGTCACAGTGGCTGTAGCAAGCCATTACAGACAGTGATGAGAATCTTCCCTTTAACGTGTAAATTCAGTTCATGTAAAAGAAAGAAAGTGGAGAAATGCTGGGGACTGTAGAGGTGATGTCTGATTTTTTAAGGGTCCTCTGATCATAACTGCTCACTTCCTTGTGGCAAGTCAAGTTAGGTGAAAGTTGCGCAGACAAGTGACAGTAGGCATAGTGGTGTGGCAGTGTCCCCATATATCTACTTCTTAAGAAGGATCAGAATCCTGCTGTACCCATCTCTCCAATGTTGCCTTCCATAACTGGTTAGTTTCTTTTGTAAGTGTACCCATAGTGGGGTGAGTTAGAGGTATGAAAGAGCAGTGTCCTTCTCTTCCACAACCCCTCAAAGTAAGCCCAACTTTAGAGTGTTTTAGCGAGGACCTCTGGCTTCACCCTGAACCATGACTACTGTAATGAAAGATGTCATGGCCTTGGTTGTTTGCCTCAAGTCTTTTGATGCTCCCAAGTTCACTCTGGCCGCTGCGTTGTTTAGATGAGCGAGGTGTGTAAAGGGCCCAAGTACTTTGTCAATAATGACTTACTGTTATATGAACCAAAGGGCTCACTCACCCGTCAGCATGAACTGGTAGGCGTTGTCAGAGATGGAGAAGATGTGGGGCGGGGCCTCCTGGCGCTTTTTGCCTCGGTAGGCTGTCACCACCTCGGGGTTGTACACCGGCAGCCACTTGTAGGGGTTGACAGTGACACAGAAGAGGCCTGAGTAGGTCTGTGAGAAATTCAAAAGATTATGGATCTCGGGTTTTTTTTCTTTTTCTTTTTGAGGGATAAGTGAAATAGAAAGAGGTCAAAAGGGTCTCACGTAGATCATCCAGGCTGCGTAACGCTCTTTGAGGTTGTACAGCACAGCAGGCTCGTGCAGGTGTGTCATCATGGCCATGTCCTCGATCTTGTCAAACTTGGGGGGGTTCATGGGGAACACCTGGTCGCTTTTCAGAGTGAGCTCCTGGGTTTAACAAGGGAAAGCAAGTGACGGATACAGAGCCACTGACCTAGACTCTGCTCTCCCGGGGCAGGTGGCATAATGAGCATGATTTCCATGCCCGGAGATGACCAGCAATAACCTTAACCTGATTTTGGTTTGGTGCCCCCCAGGTAGCCTAGCATTGTGTGTGCCAGGAAAGGGCATCAGGTAAGTAAAGGCAAAGAACAGTTTGGCCCCCGGCGTTGCTGGATGGGGCTCAGGATGGTCAAAGTCAAGGTAAGTTGCCTCGACTCATTGCTCTGAGTATTGCAGTGAGACAAGCCTGGCAAGAACTTTTCCCGTGTGCCCAGTGATTTCCTGCCTCAACACCCTGCTTATATAGGCGTCTTTGGAATATCTTCATTAAAGTTGTCTCTAGAAAGGAACCCCAGAGCTCCGCTCAGGTGCTCAATCTCATGCCCCATTTCCTTTCTGCCGTGTCTTCAAAGCCCCAATAATTGCTTGTTTCTCTACTGTCATCCTTAAACATTTGGACAGGTATGATGGTTTGCAGCGGAAAAGTGTTTGGAGACAATTATTGAATTTCACCTCTCCGCGTTGCTCCCACCTTTTCCTTCCTACTCAAGCATATAATTGGCTCTGCCCTTCATTCTCGGGAGATTCAGAAAGTAGGGCGGAAGAGAGGGCCAAGAAGGGCGTCTAGCTTGTATTCTCCTAAAACTGAAGTCTGCAGGAGAGTTTTGAGGTTAATGGAAGGAGGCTTGCTGGTGTGGGTTAAAGTTCACGAGGAAGAAAGGCCCTTCTATCCCAGTGCCTGAGCCTACAGAGAGACACCTAAGATAGCCCACAGTGGGGAGAGAGAAGCCTCTGTACCCCAACAGTTTAAGGACAGACACTCATTTCTCAGTAGATCCACCAGAAGGCAGTGTGTCCAGAGTAACTCCCTGTAAGGTTGTGAAAATGGGGTACAGCTCTGAAGCTAGGGAGAGCCCAAGAATGACTGAAGATGAGGGTTTTTTTTTTTTTTTTTTTTTTTTGTCCCTAGTTCAGTGAAATGTGGCTAGAATCAGAGGTTAAATTCAACAGCAAAACATGGAAACGAGATCTGCTTGCTGTGCCTGCGTTTGAACCAGCACTCAATCCTAACACACGTCTCTTATACTAGACTGTAAGCCTTGGGGAAAGAAGGTACTGCTGCGATTGACGCAGACTTGAAAAGTGACTGACACCGCAGCAGAGACCTGGTGGCTTTCCAGTAAGGACTGAACTGAAGAGTGCTCTGTGTATGTCCACTCCCTGGAGAGAGCTTGCTCTAGAAGACTCCTACAGAACCAGAGCTTGTATTGAGTTGGCCCAGCAGGCAGCAACCAGAACCAGAACCACTTTCTTCCTTAAGTAGACCCATGTCTTTTACTGTTACCTTCCCTAGTCCACCGAAGCAAACCCCACATTGCCCTCACAACCAAAATCCTCAAGGAGAAGAGGCTCGGCCACCACAGAAGGGAAAAACCTAAGCTCCAGCAGTCCACACCAAAGGAAATCAAGGATGCCCACATTATGAAAGATTAGCACTTACCCGGTCATCTAGGGTCTTGACAATGACTTTGTCATTTTCCCTGCTCTGGATCATGCCTTTCACATACATTTCTTTGTCGTCCACAGCAAAGCAGGCTTTCTTAGAGTCGAATGGGCGGTTCTGAGCCTCGATCCTTTCCTTCTCAGGTTTCCGGAGGTAGGGAGCAGCTTCTCCAAAAATGGCCATCTCTGCATCCGAACTCATGACTGCAGGGGGATAGCGGGGACTGAGAAGACAGGGGGCTGGTGAAGCTTAGGCTTGGGTAATTACTTTATCTCCAAACCCGTGCCCCCCACCCCAGATTATTGTTTTTACTGTGGGGCTGGATTTGGAGGCTCTTGGAACAAACCTACCTATAGCCAGGCCTAGGGGAACACCAACTGGCCAACTCAAGGCAGGCATGCATTCGGTAAAGAAGGCAAAGCACCTCATAATTGGCTCATCCTGCTTGAGCCCTGTGACCTCAGTGCCACTCCAAACTCTTATGTAAATTTGGGAATAGTTTTGAGTGCCAGGAATTCCCAATAGAAAACTCAGCTCAGTACTAAAACATAATCATTGCACTTATTAGATAACAAAGTAATTAACAGAAGGCATGATGGCCCAGAGCAAGCGATCCAAACTTCAATATGTGTCAGATCCTTCTAGGGACCAGTTAAAGGAGATAGCTGGGCCCAAGCTAGTCACTTCAGGATTTAGTGAACTGAAAAATGTCATTCCTAGCAAGTTCCTAAGTGGTGCAGCTGCTGTTAGTCCAGACATCCTCTCTGATAGACAGGTCACTTTCTCTTCTTGGTTTAAGCATTACCTTCAAGCTAGCACACCAGGGGTTTGTCAGAAAATAGAGACTCTCAGACCCGATGAGACATCTGAGACAGAACCTGCATTACACGAAGATTCTCCGGGGAGTTCTGTGCTTACAGAGAGAATAATATTGGCCCTAGAACATCTTGAAGATAGTAGTATCAGATTGGGACTGACACTTGTCTTAGGACCCACTGTGTCATGTAGGGGCACACCTGAGCTTCCCCCTCCCCCGCCATCCCCTGTGGCATGCTTGCCTACAGACGTCTCATTTCTTTGGTCTCTCTCTATGTCTATATTTTCTCCGCTTACAAGCTAGAAAACTTACTCACCCTAAAGTCCCAGCAGTGGTGGCCCTGTTTAAGCCACATCTCTGGGCTCCTGCCTCATCCTATTTGAAATGAAGAAGCAACTCCTGCCTGCCACATTCAAGTAGCTCAGAGACAGGTGACTCCCTCTCCTCAGGGCTGCCCCACTCCCTCTTTGCATCTTCCCCAGCCCCCTCCTTCCAGTGTTTTCCCCACACATCAACCTTCCTCTCCTTTCTCTCCTCTCTTCCTTTCCACTCATTCCCCTGCCACTGAAATGAAATAAAATCAAAATAAAATGGGATTAATTTTCACATACACAGCACCTGTTCTCATCTTCACACATTTCTCTTAAACAGCTGATATTTTACCATCTTTTAAACTCTATGTTAAAAAGTGGGCCAAGCCCATTCTAGTTTTCCTTGGGAACTGCTCTCCGCTAGTCCCCAGTGAAATGTTTTTCTGCGATGTTGCAAATGCCCCTTCTATGGGGGAGAAGGATTGCTTAGCTCTGGGCCTTATTCTGATGAAGTTTCACTTTTGTTTATATTTTGGCCAGTGGTTCCTTTAATCAAGC
The DNA here is from genome assembly GCF_903995435.1 of Acomys russatus. NCBI lineage: Eukaryota > Metazoa > Chordata > Mammalia > Rodentia > Muridae > Acomys > Acomys russatus. Next base: position 47,882,497 of record NC_067161.1, on the reverse strand, counting down.
TGTGGCTCGTGGTTAAGATTTACTGTGAAGAAACAAAACAGAACAAAACAACCCTGGGATTTAGCATAATATCCACAAAGAGGCCTGCCAGCCCCCGTGCTGCTTCAGAAAGTCTTGGCTATTTCCTGGAGTATAAAAAGAATTATCATTTTTTTTCCTACCACTTCCCTGAAGGGCACCTCCACTGTTGTGGTTTAAGTGGGTTGCATTATGGCAGCCATTCCCCCAGCATAGTGAGCTTAGGACCCCTACATACTCTTAAAATGAAAAATGCAAGGAGGTGGCATTTCCAATGTGTATCAGATGAGAAATTAGAAGCGAGAAAAAAGTATGAATTCTTTTAAAAGTACTATCAAATTTCATATAAATAACATATTTTAGAAAATGGTATTTTTCAGAACCAAGAAGTTACAGAGAAGGAACAGCTTCCTGTTTCATATTTGCAATCTCTTCGATGTCTGCTTAATTGTCTTGTCTGTTTTCAGGTTGGTTAAAGTAAATATAATTTTTTAAGATCAGCTCCTTACACAGTAGTACAATTTAGAGAAGGGAAGGAACAACAGGGTTTAGGCTTGGCAAACTGTCTTTTAATTATCTTTTCAAACAATGTAGGTACTACTGTTAAGTACTTACTGTTTTAAAGATGATGAGTGGTAGAGTCTCGAAGGCTACTTGCAATGTGGAACCTAAAAACATCAATATTGTTATTTGAACACATTATAATACCTTATTAGCCTAGTTTGCACTTAAATTTAATTTTACTTCAGTTTGAAACAGAGTAGCCCAGGCTAGCCTCATGCCTGTGTGGCAAGCACTTTACCAAACCAAGCAATCTCTCCGGCCCTCAAATTTTTATATAATAGATTTTACACATTTTTTTATTTCTGTTGCCTAGGTGGTGATTACACAGATGGAGCCTGAAGGTGGGAAAACTTGACAATACCTGACGGTTGACTTCCATTTAGTCTTTCTAGAGAAATTACACTTTCCCTTTATACCTCAAAATCATTACTAGTTTTCAGATAAAGATTCTTTCCCCTGCCGTTTACCTGCTGTAGTCTAACCCGGCTCGAGCCCAGTGTCTCCTCACTGTATTACCTGGGTGAAATGACTTGTCTTAGCAAAATTCTTTTTTTTTTTTTTTTTTTTCCCGATGTTACTTAACTTAATAGTGTGCCTCCACATACAGCTTTTCCCATTTCTGACGGGCCTGACAGACCCAAGGTACTTGTTGCGTTAACTTGAAGTCTGTCTATGACTTTTAGACGACCGGTCACTGTCCCAGCTCTTGATAAAGGAAACAAATCCAGCTCCTCTATAAGAATGCTCTGCCCCCGGCCCTGGCTGCTCTGTGGTCTTCACAGCTTTAACGTCTCTTTGCAGTTGCTACTTTACCATTAAGTAGCCCCAGCTGGATCTTCGTCTGCTTCTTCCACAGTGCACTCTTCTATCTCCCTTACTGTCCCCGTCACTGTACCCAAGTGCAGACCTGCTAATCTTATCAAGTGTGATGTCCAAACCACATGCCCCTCTCCCCCTTCCCCTCCTCGTCCTGAGTGTCCTCACCTCTCTTGACCTGGGTGTAATGGCTGAGGTCATGACTGTTCATTGGCACCCACGTCATTCTGCTGACTCACCATTTACTGTCCAGCAAAGCCCCTCAATTCTCTCCAGGCATGCAGTTGCTAGGTCAAATCTTCTCCCCGTGTTTATGCAACTGAGGGCTGAGCCCCAAGTGGAAAACCATTCTTTCTTGGCTGGTGAACTTCATCCCCTTAGATCTAACCAGATTCTCTTGGCCCTGAAGCTTTCCCCTCAAAGGGTCCTTTAATTGTCCTCTTTCTGTCCTGCCAGCATGGCCAGTAGCTCCCACACTGTGTATCTGTGCTCTTTCAGCCACCGGCTCTGTTTTGGTCTCCAAGGACAAGGACAGTCTAATTGAGATGTTTGTCCTCCCACCCAATCCGCATCTCCACCCCCGAGTGTTCCTCTGTTTGCCCTGCCACTGCCCTTAACTTATCCCTCCCCTAGAAATTTCTCAGCCAGTTTCTTGTCATCCACAGAGTGGTCACAACTCAGTGACCCTTGGCTTTTTTTTTTTTTTTTTTGTTCCTAATGCATCTAAACTTATCACTAATAAACACAAAGTTTGGAGTTAGAGGGTTTTGTTTTGTTACTACTTTTGAGTAGGTTTGAATGATCTCTTCTTGTTCTTTTCTTATTGCTTGTGACAGAAGCATGGCTGTGTGGATTCCAGCCTTCAGACTGTGCCACGGGTCAGCCACAGTGGCCCAGGCCACTGTGTTCTGGGCCGATGAGGTACATGTACGCAGAACTTGTACATGGACGCTCTGTTCAGTTCACTGCAGTTCTGAGCAGAGGGCCAATATGGGAAGTTCTCCTTCCTTCAGTCAGAACGGGGATTTTGGAATGTCGCTTTTAAGCCTATTCCAGTGATCAGCCTCAGCTCACTGGTTTCAGCTTCTTATACATGTTGAAAAATGTGTAAAAGGGTGTTTGCTAAATTCAATGACTGCCATTGTGACCAGAGCGAAAGTAAACCTTACCTTCTCGGTTCTCAGAGTGGCTCTCAGTGTCCTTCGGGAGTGGGATGTCCCTTGGGGCTGATTTGATAGAGCAAAAACAAACAAAACAATATGACTACAAGGTTTTCTTAAAAACATAGAAAACATGTTTATTCTGATTTGTATTAATGTATATGGATACACAGCGGAGAGTATAGGATGAAAAGACATTTTATACTTTGTAAATTTTTGTTTGAGTAACCCATAATTCCCCATAATTGTTCAAGCACAATATATATATATATATATATATATATATATATATATATATATATATATATATATATATATATATTAGAGAAAGAAGCTTGTGGACATGGCATGCCAGTTCCTTAGGAGGTTTAATGAAGAAAGAATGTCTCTGACATGTGAGAGATCAAAATTTAATGAGGGTCAAGAAAAATGCTCAAATAACTCTTGAACAGGGAGAAGAAGAGGCAGTTCCGTGAGTCTAGAGAAACTGTCCCGGCAACTTGCATCTGGTTAGGGGGCTGTGCCATTAGGGGAATGGTCAAGTGTGTAAACTGAATGGCCGAAGCCATCTCAACTGTCTCCTGGAGAAGGTAGAGGTAGGAAATTTCAGAAGTCACCTCAGACTCTGGGAGTTTATGAAGCACTTTACCATCCCAAGGGGTTCTCTTCAAAAAGCTAAACATCAAACTTGCTTTCAACAAACTTCCCAGTCACCACACACTGCTTTAATGGTACCAGGGAAGATGCCATGAAATGCCGCATAGCAGGAGCAGTCAGGTTTTGATGTGCCAGTCGCTTCCTTTACTTTCAAGCCTTTAATAAGCCTCAGCTATATCATGAAGTTCACAGCCATTTCTCCCAAGCATTAACTCTTATGCTGGGTCCTTAGCTCAATAGAAGGTAAGGCTTGGAGGCAAATCTGGTTCTGTAAAGTAGCTACTGAAAATTCTTTGGATTTGCACTCCTTTCTATAAAACAATACAGATGTACAAGAAAGGCCGCATGATTCCCTTCAGCTCTGAGGCCAAGACAGAACATTCTTAGGTGGTGGTGACAGCCTGGAATCAAAGTATCATGAGGCTCCAAAATCTGGAGTCACCATGACGGCCGCTACTGTCCTGTCAGACTAGACGCAGTGCAAATTCACACGGCTCCCCATGCAAGACCAACCTACAAACCAGTCAGTAACACCCAGGTTAAGATGCATTTCAATATGAATTAAAAGTCAACAGTACTATGGAAATTTCCCCCTGCAATCATCATAAATCATCATAAAACTCATCATAAAACCCTTCAAATTGTTTAAGGCAATCACTAAAGAGTTACCACACATTGGCACGTTGTTAGTCTATTAATTAAACTTGGTGACATCTACCTAGAAAACCAATTCTATTCTGCAGATGAATTTTCTTTTTTGCTCCCTAATTGTATATATTTTTGTTTCTTTTTCACCTTGTAAAATCTTCTTGAAGTGCAAGGACTCTGGCCATGTTACCCGATCTTATTAGTAAGGGTGACTGCATTGCCCTTGACTGGTAGCCCAAACAAGTGAGTCATCACTCCGTGGAGAAACAGTGGGCATGGATGAGTGCTTACCTTAGATGCTGCGATCAGAGCAATTTTAGCAGTGTGGCCCCCAGCTCTCTTTATACTTCCAAATCTGCTAGCCCAGCACTCTAACTTGGCTCTGTTTGGGGGATCACCATTTACTCATTAGATGTAAATGCGTCGTAGTCCTGATCTCTCACTCTTGTTGAATTACTTGGATAAATGACCAGCAGAGGCTTCATAATGCCAAGTCAGCTGCATAGGGATTTTGACGTTGGTCACAGATCTTTGAGACTTAGAGAGTCGTAGGGGCTGAGTGGAACTGGGGCAGAGTGTGCTAAGAAGGTCAAGGAAGGGCAGAAAGCTTCTCTGGGGCGTTTGTTATGCAACAGATGATCAATAGCACGGGCAACCTCCACACCCCATTTAGCTAACATGATATGGGGTGACCTCATGACCAGCCTCTCATGTGTAGTTTTAAGTTTGCGTTTTAAAAATATTTATTTGTTTTGCTTTTTAAAAATCTGTTATAGAGTGAGAAATAGTTTGCTAAACTGGCATCAAGTTAAAACTGGAATGGATGAGTTTTGAGTGGTTTAGGATCTAATGAAAACTTATGGCCCCTCTGAAAAAAAAATTTTTTTGAGGGTGATGGCGGTGAGACATGCAATCTGGTTACAAGCAATGTTTACTGAATGCATGGAAGATTTAGTGTCAGCACCTCCAGATGCTTAGGTAAGCCACTTCCAAAGGACAGGGTCCAGGGTAGGCTACATTCTGAAACACGTTTGTGAGTGGAGGAGGAGGATGAGGAGGAGGAGGAGAAGGAGGAGGAGGAGGAACAGTACCATCACACAACATTTTCTAAAGCAGACCTGACAGAATGAGATAAAGGGAAATGAATCATCCCATGGGAAAATGACTTATGAGATTGTGGCAAAATACTCACTCCTGTCAGAGAGCCACACGTGCTAGTCTGTAAAGAATCCTAGAAGTCTTTCAGTAAAGAAATATGAACACCTTCGAGTTTTATTTTGGTTTCCTGTGTCCAGAACCCAGGGCCTGTCTATCCTAGGTAAACACTCTACTGCTAAACTTTGAGACCAGCCCTAAGTAACTTTCTGAGGGACTTGACATTTCTTACACTGACTAATGTTTGGGCAGCATCTTATTTGTTCCCTGTTTTAGGAAACAAGGACGCAAGCATGCTGAGGGACTCAACCCGTACAGAAATACCAGCCCAGCAGCAAGCTGTAGAGAATTAACCGACACTCACAGCTTCTTTTACTCTAGCTACTGTGTTCTGAAGGTAGATACGCAGTGAAGAAAGCAAGGTGATTGATTAAGAGAATCTAGGCTGGAAGAGGCCCGAGGCGACGAGGCAGAAAAAGAAAGGGATCAGGTGGGCTTCATTCGTTAACAGGAACTAAGGACTTAGCGCATTCCGGGCGCTGTCCACACTGGCTCTTTGGAACTCCACAGCTGTTCTAATAGCTATGTGCTTGTATCGTTCCCATTTTAGAGAGAAGGAAGCTCTCAGTCTCTGGGGTCTGAAGTAGCTCCTCCAGGGCCACAGAGCCAGTGAACAACAGGAATAGTATCTGAATTTGCTCTGAATCTAGAGCCTGTGCTCCTAAACTCTCGACGTGTCAAGCAAGACACTGCTAAGTGCACATGTGACACAGGGAGGGCTCTGTGCTGGGATAGGAAAAAGGGATGTGAGGTAAGGTCACTGTTCTAAAGAACTTGACAGTGGAAATGGGAACAGGATACATGGGTGTAGACAGGATAAGCCATTCTTCAAAGATTAAGTACCCAATGAGCAGGAGTGGATCACATTTATTTGTAAGCACCTGAAAGCCATGAAATGTCACACACACACACACACACACACACACACACACACACACACAAATATATTTCTTATTGATGGGGCTGGAGAAGTGAGTCAGTGCTTGGCATGCAAACATATAAAAAAGGGGGCAAGACTACACAGAGAAACCCTATCTCTAAAAAACAAAAAAGGGGGGCCTGGAGAGATGGCTCAGTTGTTAAGAGTGCCACCTGCTCTTCCAAAGGTTCTGAATTCAATTCCCAGCAACCATATGGTGGCTCACAACCATCTTAAAAAAAAAAAAAAAAAAAAAGGTGTGGGAGGGGTGGCTGGGCATAGTGGCACACACCTGTTATCCTAGTGCTGGGGAGGTAGCTACAAAAGGATCTCAGGAGCTGGCCAGCTCAGTAGCCTGGCTGAGTCAGCAAGCATCGGGCGCAGTGAGAGACCCTGGCTCAAACAACAACAGAAACCACCACCACGACAACACAATGCAGAGGGCAATTGATCAAGATCCCTGATACCAACCCATGGCGCATACGCGGGAACACACACACACACACACACACACACCATGGTTATTATTAGCATGGAGTAGTGACTGTGGATAGATAATGACCTTCTTTTAGTTCACATGAAACGTTGCCTGTCTTGTTATGTTTCACTATCATGTGAGAGTTATACAGTTTATGTTCTTATATTCTTATTAATGTCTTTGTTCAAATGGGGAAAACGAAGCCTAAGGGGGCGTGAAATTGTTCATAGACAGGGGCAATCCAGAGTTTCTAATCCCCAAGTGACACTTTTATTCTGTCCTCTACCTTACCCTCCAGAGGAGGTGAACTTTATTACCCTCTTACCCTCCTGCATTCTGGGCTGGCGCTCTATCATTAAGCCACACCCGAGTCCACAGGAAGTAGATTTTTATACAGGTTAGAAGAATGAGATGAGGGTTAGATTCTGAGACCTGAAGAATCACAGCTAGACCCAGCTATTCCACTCCTTGGAATTAAACTTTCCAGGATGCAGTTTAGTGGGTCGACCAGGTGAGGCTGGTTGAGTGCAGGATAGGGTGGGCAGGGTTGACATGCAAGTGAAGGCTGGGCTAGTTTATAATGGGCTTGTTAGGCTCAGCAATGGAGCCATGGCATTGTTGTGGGATCATAGGGGAGCATTTTTGAGCTAGATTCCCCAAGGAGCTCAGATCTGTCTTAAACATTTCCTGATCAGTAGTGTGGAGTTCATAGTCACTGTGCCCTTAGTGGCTCTGAGTCCAGCTGCAGATTCAAAGAGAAGAGCATTGTGTGTCATCATAGGTTGTGGTTGCCATGGCATTCCACTTAGATAAAAAAAAAAAAAAAAAAAAAAAAAAAAAAAAAAAAAAGAACTAATTCCCAACAGGCAGTCAAGGGGCAAATGAAGTATGTTTAGGAATAATTAAAATCGCCATGAGCTTTAGGCTTATGTTTTGAAGTCATACCTTCATTATGTCAATATATTAAAATCTGAGTCATATATATTAGTTGCACCAAATACAAAAATAATGGTGCAAAATGAAGAGGGCCTCGATTAAAGCGATCTAAAAGGAAAGAGACAACCAGAGTGCTGCTCCCGAAGATGGGAGTCACAGGACTTTGATGACTATTGCAGAGTTGGAAGCAGGAGGAAGACGCAGAGAATGTCGCCTTTCACCCAGCCCTCATTTCTACTTAGTAATCCAGGTCCTCGAAGCGAGCCTAGAGCAGAAACTGTAGGCAGGAACATGAGCTTATATTTAAAACATAGCGGACTGGGATCGTGCAGTCAACAAGGCTGAGGACGCAGAGTCCATGTCAGAAAGTCTCACTAACGTGGAGGTGATAGCTGGGGCTATTATGGAAGATGTGCACTCATAGGAAGACTGTGTTGAGAATGTAGTAAGAAAACGTCAAGCAAAACAGGGGAGAAAAATGAAACACAAATACAGATCATTCTACAAGGAAGCAAACACCAAATTGAAAAGTAGTAATCCTTTGTGGGAGTCAGAAGACCCAAGTGGGTCTTCATCTGCTATAGTTTGTGCCTCCAAGGTTCACGTGTTGGAGACATGGTCCCCAGTGTAACCGTGCGGAAAGGTGATGGGGTCTTTAAGAGGTGAGCCTACTGCGTGATAACTGGGTCATGGGCACCTTTGTGATTGGATTCATATTGGTCTATCAAAATGAGCTAGGGCTCACAGGAGTGGGTTAGTTAGTATTCCCTCCCATGCTTGTCCTTCTTACTCCATCCCTCCTTCCCTCCCTCCTTTCTTTCCTTTCATAGTTGTATGGGGATTTCACCAACATATAAAAGCCTACACAGACTCAGTGTCTACAACCAGATGAGTTAGGCCTACAGATGTAGCTACTATCGTATTGCACAACGTAGGTAATAAGAAAAAAAATCCATCGCCTTCATTGGGTTGGGGTCTTATCTTTATCCCACCCTTGTGCTCTGTAGCTTATAGCTTCCACATTGTGCCATTCTTTTTCTCTTTCAAATCTGAGAGGAGCTCTGGGAATGAAGAGTTTTCTCTAGTCTCCTTACAAAATCTTTTCTCACTCTGTGGTGCCATGGTGCAGGTGACTTTACTGTTGGAGCTGACACAGAAGTCAAAGGCAGTAACATAGCCGAGAGGGAGTATACGAACAGGACTTTTCAAAGAAGCTGAGAAAAGAAAGGATAGGGGATATGCCATTGTATTGGTGAGGAGGGTGACCTGACAGTGACATCAGCAGGATGCTTGGGGGTGGCAGCTTAGACTAGGGATTATGGAATGAACAGGTGTTGAGGAGGAAGAAAACATTTTCCCTGATTTTCCTAGGACAGCTTGCGTACCAGGCAGACTGGAAGATGCATTTGGAGGAAGCTGTAGGTTCAGATAGTGCAGTGGGAAGGCCAGATGGAAAGGACTAAGGAAAAAAAAACCCACCATGGTCAAGGTCATCCCTTACAAGGATACTGGAGAAGAAAGGGCAATTAGTTGTGCTGATGGTGGATCATGCCTCACTCGTCACAGCTTGAGCTATTGAAGAGCTTGTGTGACAGATGGAATTTCAAAGAGCAGCAATGAGTTTCCCAAACAGGAGCAGAAGTTTCTAGAAAAAAATGTCCTAGGACAGGCACCTTAGTGAACAAGGCTAATTCATATTTGAATTGCCCAACTAAAGAATGGAATGACAATATTGGATAGTAAAAGGAGTCTGGCATATTTCCTAGTCTATCTCTCATAGACTTTCTCTCACAGAGTCAGTAGTTGAGGTATTGTATAGGTCAAGTAATATATGCTAAAGGTATAAACTCACCCCTCCTCATCCTACTGAAATCCAAGAACACAAAGGTCAGAACTTTCAAACTCAACACAAACCTCCCTCACGGCAACCATGCAGCCATTTACTTACCGATATTTTGCAAGACAGAAAAATGTGGTTTTCTTCTCTTTTATTTTCTCTCCTCCCTACCCTCTCCTTTCTCTGAGCCAAGATGTCACATTGCAGCCCATATTGGTCTGGAACCTACTGTGTGGCCCAGTTTGGCTCTAGACCCATGGTGATAATGCTGCTCTGCCTCCCAAATGCTGAGAGCGGAGCCATGGACCACCAGCCCAGATGGGTACATGTTTTGCATGTGGGAAACAGGCTTGGTGAGGCTAGGCATCACTCATTGGTAGTAAGTGGCAGAGGGAGAACTCAAACTACTACCCTTTCACTCCAAGTTTGTTTTGCCTTAAACAAAACAAAACAAAACAAAACAAAAACAAAAAACAAACAAAAAAAAAACCAACTGCTCTTGGTTTTGCAAGATCCTCTAAGACACTAATGCTTCAGACTTATACACATTTTTCAGAATCACAGGCAAAGCAGGTAACTCTGAAAACAGCACAGGGAGGTTGTGTGGCTTGAAACATTCTGTCCAGAGACGAAATCTAGCCAACTAAGTGTGTTTTGTAACCTGGAGACTTTCTGGCATGGCTTCAAGCCTGTGACATATACCTGTGAGTATTAGGTTCTGCTTCCATTTGCCTTTGTTTTGCCTATCAGCCATGATCTGGTGCTTTGGCTGTGTAGAGCCTTATCAGAACTGAGGTGAACATAATAAGGTGATATCAATAACTGCTACTGGGTTGTAATGAGTCCTTTCTAAAAAGCTATGCATTTGGTGAACCCTGTCACATGATGGAGTTATATCATTTAAATCTACATGATTATGTAGGAACCAAATCTTAAGAGGTAGAATTCAAGTCCATCAAATTCTTACCATTTAGGTATGGGGATTAGGTAGTAACGTAATCTTTCTAGTCTTAGTTGACTCCTCATTGAAATGGGGGAGTACAGCAATCCCTAATTAATGGAGTTCTTAAATCAATTAAGTAAATTGATGTGCCCACAGTAGGGAGTCTTGGGAGTAATGTGACAGTTTAGGAAAGGGAGAGGGATTGGGGTCATGGCAGCAGAAGATCCTGAGGTTGAGGAATGGTGAGCTTCTCCTGGACAATGCACCGACTACTGCCAGGGGCAGCTCTAAACACCAAGTCGGCATTATCTGTGTGCTTGCGTGCCTTTCACGCTGCTGTCTAGTGAGGTCAACCAGATGACCCAGCCTGTCCGCAGTACATCAATCCTTCAGTCCCACCCACTGCATGGAGCTAATTATCCTGGTCCTGCAGCCCTGGACACCATCCCTTCTGCTACACAGCTCTATGGGACCATAAAGCAGAGGGAAGACAGGGAATTGGTGCTGGGGGTAGGGTGACTTCCCATCTGGTTTGGCTGAGATCGAGGGAGTTCTCAAGACTTTCAGTTTAAGGATGCCCGGGGTCAGGGAGATGGCTCAGTGGTTAAGAACACTTGCTTCTCTTCTAGATGGCCTGAGCTCTGTTTCTCACACTCATGTCAGATGTCTCACAAGCACCTGCAATTCCAGCTCCAAGGGAACTGACTCCTTCTTCTGGCCTCCTCAGACTCCCACATACAGCAAACACACTCACATATACACACAGAGAGACACACACTCACATACACACACAGAGAGACACACACAGACACAAACACACACACACATAGACCACACACACGTAGAAATACACACACACACACACATAGACCACACACACACAGAAACACACAGAGACACAGACACAGACACACACATAGACACACACACACATAGAAACACACACACACACACGCACACACAGAATTTTAAAATCATTTAAAATTGAGTATTCTGTGTGTAGATGAGGCTGAACTCAGCACTTACTAAAAGAGAGAGTATAATAGAAAAGCCCTCGAGATCGACCTCAAAGATGGAACTCTAATGGGTCAGCTTAAGATAGTCCCTCCAGCCCAACTAGGATGATTTTTAAAAACTGCGTTTGAAACTGCTGGCGCCAACACTTTAATAATTTAGAAACTTCAAAGCTGTTTACGTTGCTCTGTGGAGCGGGTATAACACAGCGAGCGCATACACTCACTCCACCGTTATTCATGCAACATTTGTCGAGGACCTATTATATGACAGGGAAGGTTTATGCACAGGGCTCTGTCCTCCAGTAAATGACAACAGCACGTGTACAGGAGGGGGAGGCATACAAACTGACACGTGACATCACTTAGTGACAAGTACTCTTGGGAGGAAGAAGAGGGATAACGAAACAGTGGGTTGTGTGTTTAAACAGAGCAATCAGTGAAAAATCTCTGAAGAGGTAATATTTGAGCAGACACCTAGAGACATGGCAGTTAAGATGAGGGAGTGGGGGTGGGGTAAGGTAGGTATTCCAGGCAGGAGAAACAAAAGCAAAGGCTGGGGGAGGCGGGACACCTGCGCAGGAACAGAACAAAGGCCTCTGGGACAGAGAGAACCCAGCCAGCTGTGCGGATGAGGGGCAGGGGACAAATGGCCTACAGCCTTGTAAATGAAGACAAGAACTTTGAACAAAGTAATTAATCACTTAATTACCTTATCCCGGTGCTAGGGACCAAGCTAGGGTCCTGCACGTGCTAGGCACACATTCCGCTACTGAGTGAGACCCACTAGCTGCAGGACTTGTTTTTAAATGGCAGTTATTACTATAAGATGAATTTTATTCTTCTTGAGGACTTCATTCTAGTACATGCTTTCCGTTTATTTATCTATCTTATTGAGTCCCTAGAGTCGTACATATTTATGGAGTATAGCTTGATGTTTTGATCCATGTATACATCGGATATTAGAGAAATCCGGGCAGTCAGCATATTCATCACCGCAAGCATTTATTATTTATTTATGATGAGGCCATTTATAATCTTCCAGCTATTTGAAATACACACTGTCTTACAGTTAACAGTCTGTTGTGAAATAAAACACCAGGATTTATTTCTTCTTTTATAATTTTGCACCTGTTGGCTCTCCCACACTTCTCTCCCATCTCCCTCTTTTTATCTCTCGCTCTTTTCTCTCATTCCCTTCCTTCTTATCGCCTCCCCTCAAGTTCTGGTAACCATTAGTCTCTCCGACTTGAAAAGACTGCTCATCTCTTTACTTCTGTGAGCATAAAACACTTTTTAGTGTGTGTGTGTGTGCGTGTGTGTGTGTGTGTGTGTGTTCGCGCGCGCGTGCATGCGTGCGCATGTGCGCTCACATGTGTATTCGTGGGCACGCATGCGCGCATGGTGTGAGCCAATCGATCTGCGCATGCTAGGCAACGGCTGAGCCACGCCCAGGCCCTAAAATGCCATTCAGGACCATGGTTTTGTGGTTATGTTTATTTTGTGCTTAACGTTGCTTCATTTTTCATACGAAAAGACTACTGATTGTTCTCATTCTATTCAGCAAGTGAATAAAAACACTGTTCTGGAGGCTTGGGTACCAAAAGTTGTTCTTTGAAAACCTGATTGGCCAGTGTCAGGTCAACTGCTTGGAAGTCTGGGAAAGGGGCTTGAGGGTGCCACGCAATGCCTCCAGAGAGAAAGCATATCTCAGTGGCCCAAAGGTTGTGGGAGTCACTTCCTTTGCATCCCAGAATATCCAGGAAAGGGTCAGACTGACCAAAGAAAAGGCCGGAAGTGACGTCTATAGCTCTGGGACCAGCCTGGGCAGCATGTCCGATCAGTTAAGTACGCACCAGGGCGGACCTCATCCACTGCACTGAGCCGCTTCAGCCTGAGTGAGTATATGTGGTGGGGAGTGTGTGGAATTTACCGTAGATAGAGAATTTGAGGACAGGGCAGGTGAGCTGACTGACCAGAAGGAATATTTTGGAAATTCTGGTTTTGTGTTTTGCTTTCAGATGAGTTTTCACTGTGTTGCCTAGGCTTTGCTCAAGCCACCCTCTTGCCTCAGCCGCCTACATTCTTGGGATTACAGCCATACCATTCAATGGGCCTTGCAAATTGTTGCCAGACACCACACATCCCTGCCCCCATTTGAAGTTTTTCAGGCACCTTACATTACCCACTTACACAAAGATCTCTATTTAATGTCATAGTGAATTAAAGCTGGGTACCGAAATCTGTGAGTTATTGGCTTTGGTAAAAGAGTGGTGGTGGGGAACCCCACAGCTTACTCGGAGTGTAGTAATCGTCCTCACCCCCACTGTGAGCAGAATTTCTCATCTTTTGAACCACTGCACTGCTCCACAGTCTTTCCCCAAGAGTGCCCCAAGGCACGAGCCACAGCTTCTGCGACAACCCTGAGAACATTAGTCTGCCCTCTCTGCTCTGCGTGTGAAGGGCAGCCTGGGGGGAATCTAAGAAAAGCCCTGTTTTGGGTGCGATCCCTAAGGCGGGATGTTTTTCTCTTTCATCACGCAGCAGAGGCGTTCATTTTTCCTTGTGGCCTCAGGAAGCTGCATCTTGGGGACACTGGCAGCCAGGAGGGAGGAATCAAGCTGGCAAATTCCACCCTTAAGCAGGGCTTAAGGCTCTGCCTACGGCTGATTCTTCAGCTTCCCCGCTTAGGAAAAAGTGACTGATGAGTCTGTAGTGAGGGGTGGCTGGGGACACTGATACTGGTAACATGTGCCCAAACCTCTCCCTCAGCCAGGAGTCAGAATGTGAGTTCTACCCAACAGCTGCTGGGTCTTAGCTCGGGAATGTTAATCCCCACTGAAAAGCTTGCTTGAAAGGCAACAGCTTTTAGCAGCTGTGCTAATGGTCTCTCATCCATCACCGCCCCTCCCTCAGTCTTTCTGTTGTCAGCTGTGCCCCTTTCTTTGATGAGAAGTGGATATAAAATCTTAAGGGGCGGGTTACTTTTTATTTATTTTAATAATATGAGTCTTAAAAAAATTCCAAAGTAATACACGCTTGGAAAAGTAGGATCGAGCATGCTGAAGGAAAATGTTATTTAAAAAAATCTTATTGGGTTGGGAAACAGCTCAGTAAAGAAAGTGCTTGCTGGGCAGGCAGGAGGACCGGAGTTCTGTGTCCCCAGAACCCACATGAAAAAGCTTGGTGCAGTGGCACCTACGTTTAATTCCAGTTCTGGGGATGTAGAAAAAAACAGGAGCCCCTCCTTGGGCATCCTGTGTAGCCAGCCAGTGAGCTTCAAGCTGGTGAGAGATGCTGTCTCCAAAAATAAGATGGATGTCTCCCACACTCACCTCCACCACACAAAAATGTATTAATTAAAAAAAATAAAATTTTAATTTAAAAATCATCAAAAGAGTATGTTTATCAAGAATAACATATTTTGGAGTTGTATGCATATGTATTTATGCATGTGTGTTGCTTTTAATTAGGGTTACTGTCATTGTGATGAAACAGCATGACCCAGAGCGATGGAGAGAGGAAAGGGTTCATGTGGCATCTGTATCAGAGTATAGACATGTATATACGCATGTGTATTCATAATTGCGTTTGTGTATATATGTAAGTGCACATTTATGCACATGTGAACATGTATGTATATGTATACATAAATACATACATTAGTATTTAAACCTAGCTAATTAATAAGTGCAACAACTTCCATAGTTATTTTGAGATAAGAGCACTTGATATCTACTCAGCATTTCTCAAGAATACTAGATATTATCATTAGCTATATTTACTATGCTATGTGCTCTATTTTGATGTCTGTTGCTGTCATAAACACCATGACCGAAAGCAACTTGGCCAGGAAGAGAGCTTATTTGCTGTACACGTACGTCCCTGTTACAGTGCATCACCTAGGAAAGCTAAGACAGGAACTCAAGCAGGGCATGAACCTGGCGGCAGGAACAGAGGCAGGGACCACAGAGGACTACTGCTTCCTGGCGGCTTGCTCTCCACGCTTAGCTCAGCTTGCTTTTTTATACAACACCGAGCCACCTGCCCAAGGTTGGCACCTCCTGCAATGGGATGTGCCTTCCCACATCAGTCACTAATCCAGAAAACAGCCCACAGACTTGCCTGCAGGCCAGTTTATGGAGGTGTTTCTCAGCTGAGATTGCTCTTCCCGATGCTTGTGTCAAGGCGACAAAAATCTAACCTTCACACTCTATGTTAAGTTAATTGGGTTTATTTCTCCTGTTTAGCTCTAGTCTTGTATCCTTTGACCAAAAATAGCCCAGTAATACCCTACAATTTTAGTGTAGTGTCTTAGCCTAGAGTCCAAGTCTGTTATGGCTTCCCCCCGATGTTTGCATGCACCCTAAACACATGAAATTGGGATATAGATCTGTAAGTGTGGTTGTATATTTTGATTTTAGGTGTGTTTTGAAATTTTCTCATGGTAGCAATCACACGTATCTCACAGACATGTAATGGTCATACTTTTGAAAATCAGTGTAGAAGCAATATGTATACAGTTTTAAATAACATTGAAATTTGGTCTTTTCCTAGACTGCTGTGTGGTACGTTGCCCACTCATGACCCCCAGAGAGCCCAGAAATCTCGATGGGAAATAACCAGTACTCTGAGGTTCTCCATTGGGTACGCTTTCACTTCAACAATATTTTCAGCCAATGAGAGGGTTTCCTGAGGGAAATCTATAAAGTATCATTTACAGTTGCTGAGGGGCATGCGTGTACATGAAGGAGATGTGTATACCAAGAACTATAGGCTGCTAATGAGGAAATCGAAGCTCTAAGCATATGGAGACATAGGCAGTGGTCACCGATTGGGACATGGAGCACAGCTGATAGGTTTATTGCAGTCCCTATAAAATTCTCTTGCTTTGACATTAAGTGTACATTATCCTGCTATGAATTTTCCTAAAGTGGTATAATGGTAGCATCTCCCCAACGAAGAGTTTATTTTTACTTAATAATTTATTTTAAAAATCACTTCATTGTCACAAACTGCCAATAAAAAATATCACGCGGCTAGACTTAATAGAGCTACTCCAACAAACACTTGCCTGGTCTAATGCCCACATCTCAGTGAGTGTCCATATAGTTCCCAGTTGCCACTCTGGGGACACAGAGTGGGGGCTGGGGACACCTTCATCATCAGCTATAATTTGGTGGTCTTATCTAACACACACACACACACACACACACACACACACACACACACACACACAAATTACAACAGCATTGAAACCACAAAACCAATTAGCATTATATCTTGTTGCAGGATCATGTGTGAAATACCAAATAAATATGAAGTATGTGCCACACAATAGATATTAGATGGAGAAGTTTATTATATGAGCATTGGGGAAAGAAGGAGGGGGAGGGGAAGGGTACCCCAGAGAGGGAGGTGGGGGAGGGGAAGGGTACCCCAGAGAGGGAGGTGGGGGAGGGGAAGGGTACCCCAGAGAAGGAGGAGGGGGAGGGGAAGGGTGCCCCAGAGAAGGAGGAGGGGGAGGGGAAGGGTACCCCAGAGAAGGAGGAGGGGGAGGGGAAGGGTACCCCAGAGAAGGAGGAGGGGGAGAGGAAGGGTACCCCAGAGAGGGAGGTGGGGGAGGGGAAGGGTACCCCAGAGAGGGAGGTGGGGGAGGGGAAGGGTACCCCAGAGAGGGAGGTGGGGGGGGGGAAGGGTACCCAGAGAGGGAGGGGGGGGAGGGGTAAGAGGAGGTAAGAGGGGTGAAAGTCATGAGCAGAGCGCTGTCTTTTCATAATCTTGGATAGGGCCACACCCAGTGGGAGGTAGGCAGTGACATCACAAGTGGGCAGACTGGGGCAGAATCCTAACAATGTGTCTTTTTGCATCTTATTCTTTCTTCCTCATCACCTAATCTTACCCTTTCTAGGGGGTAATTGGTTTTATTTTTAATTTGCCGCATATGCTTGCCAGGGCATGAGTCTGGCATTCAGAACACAGCATGCGGGAACTGTTCTCTCCTTTTATCATGTGGATCCTGGGAATTGAACTTAGGTCCTCAGGTTTAGCCGCAAGTACCCCGACTCCGTGGCACTGTCTTGCTGGTCCCCAAGCCTTGCACTTTTCCATGTAGTTGTAACTTCAGCTACTGAAACTATCATCTCCATCAAGATAATGAACATGTTTAGGAATCCCCAAGTTCTCCTTCTGCTCTTTTGTAGTCTGCGCGTCTGTGCACTCCGTAAGCCCTCCCTGTGCATCATGGGTAACCACTGGTCTCTAGTACTGTGGTTTTCATTGTCTGGGATACTTAGTATATTTATGATGTGAACATATGCACATGGATGAAATCGTGCTTTGGGTGATGTCACTTCACTTCCCTTGGTCAGCGTATGTGTGTTGAGATTCCTCATCTTGCATTTTCACTTTATCCTTTACTGTGGGATGGATACTGTTCACTGTGTGGATAACTCCACAGTTTGTTCACCTGTTTGCCTGGTGATGGACGTCTGGGTCCTCACCTGCTCTGAGCTTTTGCTACTCACGCTGTGAGCATATCTATGCAGGTCTTCATGAGGCTGGTACTTTCATCTTTCTGGACAAAGCACCCAGCAGCATGCACTCCAGGGCTAATTCCTCACTTAGGAACAGAAGAAGCTACCCAGCTGCTGTGCCATTTTCCACTGAATGCCCAGTATGACAGGTCCATCTCCTACCTCTGGGACACACTTTCAGTCATTTACCAGCTGCGTGGTGAGGCACCAGTGTGTTTTGTTCCTTCCCTAGAGCCCATCTTTCCAGCACCTCGTTGAATGTCTCTGTAAACACCCGTCGCATTCTCTTCAACAGCGGCTTTCAAAGACCAGAGGCATTGCATTTTGAAGTTCAGTTTATATTTTTTTCTCCTTTATGGTTCATGCTTCTGATTTGTAGCTCAGAAATCTTTTCCTAAGCCTAGACCCAACTATTTCCTTTCATGTTTGCTCTCTTTTTATGATTATGATTTTTATTTTCTCTTTGATCTAAACTTGGACTTGAGAAAATGTTTGGTAATTATTATTATTTTTTCTTTTTCTTTTAAGCCTTCGTGGTTACTGTAGACATATGTGACACTGTGGACCATACCTTTTGTATTGTAAAAAATTGAGGCTGAGGGGGTGAGGTTAGGGGAAAGAAGATGCTAGAAGGTGCAAAGAGGGATGTGTGAGAGGCAAGCTTTGTCTAGATGGCATTTTTTTTTTTTTTTTTTTTTTTTGCACTACTGTCTCCACACTGCCTTGAAGCCAAACTCACACTGCACTCTGCCAGGCTGCCCTTTGTCGTTCTTCATGGTTCTTTCTCTTGCTCTTTTTCCACTTTCCTCCCAACTTCCTTCCTCCTTCCCCTCCACCTCTCTTCTTCCCTCCCTCCCTCCTTCCCTCCCTCTTTCCTTCTCTCATCGAGCTCATCTGAAAGTCCCCTGTGCGTCCTTCAATAAATATAGAATCGACTGTGTAATTATCTTCCAATGTTCTTTCTCTGCTTTAATCCATTGGCATTTGAAAATCTTAGTTTCACGTCTGCTCCTCACTGGCCTCCAGGTTGCTACCTGTGTTCCTTCTATTTTTTTTTTTTTTTTTAACACAAAAGACAAGTAGATTCCTTTAAGATGCATGTTAATATCACATCACTGCTTAAACCCTCTCAGGCTTTGCCACTGGGCTTTGAGTGAAGGCAAGTGAGTAAGGCTGGGTCGTGGACTGATCAGCCTGGCTTGAGGGGGGTGTCTGCAATTTGTTCTGGTTGTTTAAGAGCCTGAGGGTGGTCCTGGGGTGTTTAAGAAAGCCAAGGCTCTTCTGTTTTCTCTTCAGTTCCCTTGAGGTGCTGCCCTGGCTTTCTTCACTAATGGACTGTAACCTATAAGTCAAACAAACCCATTCTTCCCCAGGTTGTTTTTGGTCAGGGTTTTATCATGACAACAGGAAGTGAACTAAGATAGCTCCACATAGCCCTCTATGATAATAAAAAAACAAGAGCTAGGTGAGACCTGGCTTTGCCAGCAAACAATTTTGCAAATGAAAAAGAAAGTCTGGTTTAATTTCCAAATATACTGTGGCTTTTATTCAGTCAACAATAGGAGAAAAACAAACCAGAGCAAAGCAAGCGACCCAAAGCAGCACATTCTGTGCTTGCCTTCAGCCGCTGGCAGCCTTGGCTCACTCTTCGCTTATGACTTTGGTGTGGACCTCCCGGCTCTTCACCCGCAGCTTGTTGACCTGAGACTCGGCGATGTCCGCCCGCTCCTCAGCTTCCTCCAACTCGTGCTGCAGCTTGCGGAACTTGGCCAGGTTGACGTTGGATTGTTCTTCCTGAGAACAAAAAAGCATTCCGAGGCTGTAGTTCTCACTCTATTTGTCACTAGGCCAGATTATTCTACAGTTGTATTTCCTTCTCAAGTGCCTTTGGGCACGTCTAACCTCCAACCTCAGGCCAATTTGCAACTAGTGACAATTTCAACTTGGAGGAAGGAAAGGAAAAGTTTCCACGTGGAAGAGAACAGCCTTTGGCCAAACCTTCTTACCACCTCCCTGCCTTTTAAAGATGTGTTTTATTTTTATTTTATGTGTGTAACTGTTTAATGGCCTGCATATATGGCTGTGCAACGTATGCACGCAGTGCAGGAAAGGAGGCCGGAAAAGGACTTTGCATCCCCTGGGAATGTAGTCACATATGGTTGTGAGCCACCAAGTGGGTGATGGGAACCGAACCTGCATTCGCTGGAAGATCAACCAGTGCTTTTAACCACGGAGCCATCTCTCCATTCCCTGTCTTACCCTCTTTTGTGTGTGTCTCTTGGGTGGAAAGAAAGAGGTGCCCTCAGAGACCTCAGTAAGCAAATGTTTACATTCAAATAGCTTGGAAATCCCACTAAATATTTGTCCCCTGTGTATTTTAAGATGAATATAGAAGATAGGAAACGTGGGGCTAAGACAGAAGCTGCCTGTTTTGTGTGACTGTTCCTATCCATGCCTTTTTCTTCCTTCCTACCACATATTATCTACAAGAGTGGGGAGGAAGTGGGGGGGGGGACAACCAGAAAAAGTGCAGCTGGGGAGCTCAGGACTTCACACCACTATATGGAGTTCCACTCCTTCCAGCATGTTCTAGTTGCTGCGACACACACAGGGAGGAAGGCCTTTCCTATACAACGAGTCAACAAATCAGTTGGTGGGTGGGGGTGGGGTGGGGAGATATCAATATTTGACTTTTAGGAGCACATGATTTTGTGTATTTGAGGGACAGGACCTGTTCATCCTGGCGTTAGTGTTTCTGTTGTGTTTTTGCTGCTATCACTTAAGGCTGAGTATTTGGAGCCTTCTCTTTCCCTGGCCCCTTCTGCCTAATAGTAAATAGCCCACCTCAAGCCCTATTCTATGGTTAGCATGGGGGTGCATGCATTTCTACTTGTCTGATCACAGTCCCTGTAAAACATGTGAATGGTTGATTATTACTGTGTACCCTTCTCCCTCCCCCATACATTTTTTAAAAACATATTTTCTCCTTCAGTAGAATTCTGCTTCTATCTACAAAACGTCAGAGATACTCACAGCCTCTTCAGCTTGTCTCTTGTAAGATTTCACCTTCGCCTGGAGTTTGTCCACCAAGTCCTGCAGCCTGAGCACATTCTTGCGGTCCTCCTCGGTCTGAAAGTTTGATTTTTAAGAAATGCATTCAATCCAAAGAAATATGTCTACCACTGGTGCTAAAAAGAAGTCGTCTATGTGCCGGAAGGAAGACCCTGGGGGTAAACTTGACTAAACCTTGGTATGAACAGTGGCCATGTTTCTCAGATGTGTACTTTGTCTAGCCTCTGTGTTAAAGAACCCTGTACATCTTTCCTGGTCCTTAGCGCCTCTTCTGGGAGAGGCCACACTAGGACTAACATATAGTTTGTTTTGCTTTAGTGCCTATATTCTTTTCTCTCTTGTGCCACTTTCCCTCCTTCCCTTCCTTTTTCCTTTCCCTCCTCTCTTATCTTCTACCTTCCTTCCTACCAGTGGGGATCAAGTTCATGTGGAATACGCACTCTGCCACTGGCCTGCATGCCCCTATCTATGTCATTTTGTAAAGGCTTCTCTAGTCACCCCAGCTTGGTGTATGCCTGGGGCCAGCAACCCTGTTTTTTATCCTTTACATATGATGGATTAATACGCACGTCTACAAGTGCCACCTGATTGTGAAGGGTTTTCTTTTCCCTTTGGACAAGACGCCTGTACATTCTAGAACGCTATCCCTCTTACCTGGTAGGTAAGTTCTTTTACTCTTCTCTCATGCTTCCTTAACCCTTTAACAGCCTCGGCATTACGTTTCTGCTCATTTTCAACCTCTCCTTCAAGTTCGCGTACCTGTATCCAAGAAAGAAAGAAAGATAGATCTCCAGGTGGTATCGGGGGTTTAGCCTAGGGTCAACTGCAGGTGCGGACGAGTGTTCCTGACCCCACAGCAAGAAGGCTGTGCTCCCTTGACTTTTCAAGATTTAGGACTGAAGACCCACCCTGGCCTCCAGTTTTTGGATCTGCTTCTTGCCGCCCTTCAGCGCCAGCTGCTCGGCCTCGTCCAGACGGTGCTGCAGGTCCTTCACCGTCTGCTCCATGTTCTTCTTCATCCGCTCCAGGTGGGCGCTGGTGTCCTGCTCCTTCCTCAGCTCCTCCGCCATCATGGCGGCCTGGAAGGCAAAGACACACCGAGAAAATGAAGAGGCCTGGGGGTGGCAGGAGGCCCAGAGGTGAGGAGGATGACGTGTGTGGTGCTCACGTCGGTGATGGCTTTCTTGGCCTTCTCTTCTGCGTTGCGGGACTCCTGAATCACTTCTTCCACTTCACTCTGGAGCTGCGAAACATCATTTTCCAACTTTTTCTTGGTGTTGATGAGGCTTGTGTTCTGTTTTTTTTTAAAAAAAAAAAAGGGGGGGGGGAAATTTAAAAGATATTCAGGTTTCCCAGCTGGGATATACAAATGTTCTATTTTTGTTTAGCTCAGGAGACAATGTTTACTAATGTGAAGTATTCTGTTTGGTGCACACTCGTAATCATTTGCATGGTTGGAACCTCCTTCTTCGTACTCAGCCCTTTACTGCCCATGAGACTTATATATGAGAACCTCTGAAATGAACAGGGCCTGTATTGACAGGGAATGGGGGTGCATGCTTGTAATCCCAGCAGTTGGAGGCTAAGGCAGGTGGAGCAAGAATTTAGGGCCACCTTGTGCTTCATAGGAAGGCCCTGTCTCAAGACAGCAATGAGTGCCCATTATTAGCAATAACCTTTCATCTTGCTTTATTTATAGTATTCTCTGCTTAAAAGGTTGAGAATAACAGCTTTTCTATGTGTGTGTGTGAGTGCATGACATAGGAAGTGTCTCAAAAAAATTGTGTGTGCACATGGGGTCGGGTGAGGGTGCGAGAGAGATGGGGGAGAGGGAGAAAGAGAGATGGGGGGCTGAGGGCACTTGTCCTTTGGAGGGATTCTGAATTTGTATTATGAAAACATTTTCTTAACATTTCAACAGTGTTCTCGAAGGGAAAGAAAAGTCTCTCGCTATGTACTTGGAAGTGCTGGCTTGTGATTATTTTGGTGTCACATAGGTCTCACAACTACATATAATACCAGGGCAAAAGGAATGCTGAGTGCTCTGGGAGGCACAGAACAGTGAACACGGTGTAGTTGAGCTCCGATGTGCCCCTGATGTGCGCTGCATGAAATGTGTTTCAGTTTGGAGTCAAAGGCATGCTTACTTTTGGGGGTTCATGAAGTAACCCCCAAAATCTACCCTTATTTCTAAATCTATCAACCCTATTTGGTAGAAAAAGCTACAAAACATAAATAGGAATGCACAGCAAGGTCACCCATAGCCCTGTCAGAACTCCTCAGTGGCTGAGGCATAGCCCCACCCTTGGCTATAGGTACATACTGACACTCTAGGCTCCTCACTCAGCGGGGCACCAGCATGTGGCTCACCTGGGTGTGGAGGAGCTGCACGCGCTCACTGGCGTCCAGCAGCTCCTGCTCCGCGATCTTTCTGCTCCTCTCCGTCTGCTCCAGTGTGGCCCGTAGCTCCTCGATCTCAGCCTGCAGCAGGTTGGCTCTGCGTTCCACCATGGCCAGCTGCTCCTTCAGGTCCTCCTGGCCCCGGAGAGCGTCATCCAGGTGCAGCTGGGTGTCCTGTGAGTTAAAAAAAATATATATATCTTGACTCATCGGAAGAGGATGTGAGCACTTCAGAGACAAGTTAGAGGAGTGCATTGGTTCTAGGAGCAGGGGGTGATGTGCCTGTCATTTGTATGAGCTTCAGAAAGATGGTGCATTTGCTTAGGGTGTGAGCAAAGCATGCAGATATGGACTCGTGCTATGTCAGATAACTTGCTATCTGCTACATGCACGTTACTACACTTTATCACTTATGAGCATTTTCTACATACTCCACATAGTGCTTGGCCTCTGCTGTCTCATTTGCTCCTCACAGCCATCCTTGAGCTGGGAAACTCATCTCTATTATGTAGAAGAAGAAACAGGCCCCGAGAGGTGAAATAACATCCTTAAAGTCAGAGGTGATAAAACAAAGATTCAACCTCGGGCTTGTTTTGTGTATGGCCCGCGTGTTCTTGTAAAGCCAGTCGGTTCTTGATCTTTCAGCTTCTGTTTGTTCTTGTACATATGATTTCGGCAAGCTAGCATATTTTACGCACACTTAATTTGTTACCTTGATGCATCCAACTGTGTAATTTGGTGAGAGGGAGATGACTATGAGAGTGTTAATTGTCAACAGAATCTAGAATTACCTGGAAAATTGGACAATGGGATGCCTCTGAGGGATCATCGTGACTGTACTAATGGGTATAGGAAGACCCATTGTGACTGTGGGCAGGACCAGTCCCTGGGCAGGGATGGCGGTCTGTGTAAACTGGAGGTGGCCAGCTAAGCGCTAGCCTTGAGTTCCTTTCCGTCGGATCCTGCTGTGGGTACCATGTGACCAGCTGCTTCACGCTCTTGCTGGGCGTAGGACTTCCCTGTCATGACAGACTATACTGATGGACTGTAAGTTAGGATGAGCACTTGCTCCTTTAAGTTGCTTTTGCCAGGGAGTTTTGTTACAGCAGTGAGGGAAAGTAGCTAGTACACACTGCTTAAGAAGTAATTGTGGGAACAACAGACAGGTATGTTTTATGACGCCTCTGAGAAGCATGTCTACCTTGAGGATGCCTTGTGTGTTCCTGTAGTTCCTCAAGCTCTCGGCAGCCAAGCGGTTGGCGTGGTTCAGCTGGATCTCCATCTCATTGAGGTCGCCTTCCATCTTCTTCTTGACTCTCAGAGCGTCGTTCCTGCTGCGGATCTCGGCGTCGAGCGTGCTCTGCATGGACTCCACGACTCTAATGTGGTTTCTCTTCAGCTGGTCGATCTCCTCGTCCTTCTCTGCAATCTTCCTGTCGATCTCGGACTTGACTTGGTTCAGCTCCAGCTGGATGCGCAAGATCTTTCCCTCCTCGTGCTCCAGAGACGCCTTAAGGACGGCAAGAGGTGACGTCAGCCCTGAGCGGAAGAGAACTCCAGTGGATGGGTTCCACTGTGAGTTTATGAGGCAAACTCTTTTGTTTAGTTTTGATTTGATTTTTCAAGACAGGGTTTCTCTCAGTGTAGCCTTGGCTGTCCTGGACTTGCTTTGTAGACCAGGTTGGCCTTGAACTCACAGAGATCTGCCTGCCTCTGCTTCCCAGAGTGCTGGGATTACCGGTGTGTGCCGCCTCACCTGGCTTATGAGGCAAACCCTGATTGATATCATCTTGTTTAACTTTGAGATTAATAAAATTGTCCTAAGAACCTATGAGGTGAACCTTTTCTTGTTTATCCAGTCATAGATTATATAGGACAATTCTATAGTAAATATACTGTGCACTATCTGAAGATTCATGACAGTACTAAAAGAATTATCTGATTAATTTTATATGTATTATGTGTATACTACAGATACATATGTATAATCTTTCATAAACTACAGTCTTCATGTATGATATGCTAATCTTGCATAGGCACTATGAGTTTTAACATAGCTTTTCCCCCCTGATTATATAGTGTATACTCAATGTACAATGTGGGGACAATGTATAAAAACAAATAAAAACAAGGTTTCCCATTGCCCCTCACAGAGAGACAACTGTTTAATGTGGCACTTTTTCCCCCTACCATCTTTTAAGGCAGGGTGTCTTGCTCTGTGGTCCAGGCTGACCTTGGGCTCCTTCCTTGTCCACTCCCCTATTTCTATCCATCTAATTTTATCTACTCAAAGTTGTATACGCAAATACCTTTCTTTTTTTTTTTTTTTTTTCAAAAGCAAACATTTGTGTCTGTCATAAAGCTTTCCCCACTTTAATCATAGTCTTTGGTAACTTTCATGTATTTGTTTGATAAACAGTTGATGGGAGGACACAAAGGTCAGAGGAAGTCTGCGGGAGTTGCTTCTTCCCTTCTGCCACGTGGGTTCTGAAGACTGAACGGAGGGTATAAGGCTTGGTGGATAGTGAAGCATTCTGCTGGGCCCCTTTTGGACTTTTAAGGGGAGATTCTGGTATAGAGCTCTGGCTGGCCTAGCTCTTACTATACTATGCTGCCTCTACCTGCAAGTGCTAGGATTTCAGGGATGTGTAGCCTCCCCTGGCCGAATAACCACACTTGTCATTTGGAAGTCTGCTATTCTACAGTTTGCTTACTGGACGTCTTTGTCTTAAAGTTTTGCCTCTTTTAAAGATTATTCTCTTGTGACAAATTCTAAGAAACAACTGATGGGTTAGAGCATCAGACCTGTTTTTGTTTTATTTATGTGCACACGTGTTTGTGTAGATGTATTGTCGTGTGGCTCCTGGAGGCCTGGGGAAGGTGTCTGATCCCCTGGAGCTGGAGTTACAGGTGGTTGTGAGCCACTACACATGGGTATCAGGAGCTGCATTCAGGTCCTTTGGGAGAGCAGCAGGAGCTCTTAACAGCAGAGACGGCTCTCCAGTCCCAGAACTGACAGTATTAAGGCTTTTGATAGGTTCACCTAATTACCCTGTATATAAAGGTCCCATGTTTAAACTGTCTCTGCTCCGTGATAATATATTCAATTCTTGGTGCCATTTCTCAGCTTGATAGTTTTGCTGATGTTTGTCTTTTACTCGCTCTGTGCCCCCCCCCACCCCCCGCCCCGTTCCCCCCAGGCCCTCCTTGCCACACACACACCTCTGCTTCCTCTAAGGCAGCCTGGATCTCACATTTCTCTTGTTCCACTTGCTTCTTGATCTTCTCCAACTCATGGATGTGCTTCCCTCCCTCTGCAATCTGCTCCGTCAGGTCAGAGATCTCCTCTGCGGAAGAGCAGATGAGAGGAAGCGGTTGGAGCCATGGCAGTACAGGAGAGTCCCGCCAGGACCGCGCAGGCTCGGCAAGGGCACGCGCGACTCACGCTGCAGGTTCTTGTTTTCTCTCTTGAGCGTCTCGAGTTGATCCAGAGACTCCTCGTAGGCGTTCTTCACCTTGAACAGCTCCGTGCTGAGAGAGCGGGACTCCTTCTGGGAGGACTCAAGCTCGGCCTGGGTTTCCTCGTACTTCTGTCTCCATTCTGACAGGACCTGAAAAAGCCGTAGATTTTCAACTGGGACGCAGAGAAGGAAGACCTGATGGAAGTTTTCCTAAGGGTCAAGCAAGCTGTAAGCACCTTGTCGAAGTTCCTCTGCTTCTTGTCCAGGGCGGCGCAGGCCGCGTTGGTCCTCTCCACGTCGAGCATGAGGTCCTCCACCTCGTTCTGCAGCCGCTGCTTCGTCTTCTCCAGGGACGCACATTTGGCGTTCACCGCCTCTACGTGCTCCTCAGCTGCCTGCAGACGCTGAGCCAGCTTCTTCCTGAGAAGTTAGCCAGACCGTCAAGACCCAGCCAAAGCCAGGAACAGAGTGAAAACTGCTGTGATTTCTTCTTGCCGTCCTGTCTTGTGTTGGCCTTTCAGCCATCTGCCTTTCAGCAGTGACCACCAACACTTGCATTCTAGAGTAACAAACTAGAAGGTTCCAAAATGGCCGATAGTTGGACTCAGTGAAGCCCTTGGACTGTTACTGGATTCCTATAGGATGCTGTCAGTGCCACGTGCCTTAATGCATCGATGACTCTGGACTTACAGGACTTGTGATTATCATTAGCTGGGACAGCATCATTGATTGGTTTATATATATCCTTCTTAAGCCAAAATGAAGCTGAAGCTAACTAGATATTTTTAATCAGGCAAAAATATACCAATCATGTTTGTTTTCTCAGATTCTCCGATTCCTTTTATAACCCCCTCCCCACCCTGACCCCCCCTTTATCCCCACTGCCCACAGAGCACAGCTAATTTGTTTAAATCCTGTATATTTGGTCAGCCAAACTAGAGCACACACTTGATGGACAGATCCGGACAGTCTGTGCAGCAGAAGCAAAGGCAAGTCTGATTTTCATTTGAATGCCCTATGTTCTTGCTTCACTCCTGGTGGTGTGCCAAGGCCACATCCTTAAGAGGCAGAAAATCCCTTTCAACTTGACGCCCAGGAAGGTGTATTTGAAGGTGCCCTCTGTCTACCAAGAGTAAGGCTTTATCTTATTCAGGCCAACCCTAGGGACATTCTGTACAGTAATTTAGGGAGCTCGGCTGTGAGTTTCAAGAGGGATATTTGTCCACTTGGACTTAAGGAGATGATCTCTGGAGGCGCCAGCTGTTCCTTTAAATAAGTCTGTGCCCTCAGGCTAGTATGTTAACTTCTTGAAACCTCAGTTCTCTCATCTACAGAAGGAGAAAAGCTCTAATAGTGACCTAGCATTGCTACAAAGCTAAACGAGCAAACGGATGTGTGGATGTGCAGCGCCTGACACCGGGATGTGGAGGACTAGGAAAGGCAAAACTGGCCTTCCCTCCAGGCCCTGAATTGACACATGGGAAGAAACCACACTCAGTAAATGTTAGCTGTTGGCGTCTCCATGTTACCTTCAGCAGGACCATAGCTTCTCGTGGGAGTTGCTGCCTTAAGCACTACAGAGACTGTACCTCTCACGTTCACATCACGTACTTGGCCTCCTCCAGCTCCTCCGTGCGCTGGATGGCGTCCGTCTCGTATTTGGTCCTCCACTGGGCCACCTCGCTGTTGGCCTTGGACATGGCCCTCTGCAGCTCAGCCTTGGCTTCCTGCTCCTCCTCATACTGTTCCCGCAGCAGGTCACAGTCGTGGCGGGAGGACTGCAGGGCGTGGGCCAGCGCGTTCTTGGCCTGCGGACAGTCAAGCGGTCTCAATTCATATATGCTGTACTACTTACGCACTTCAAGTAGATTATAACTGGGCGTCCTCAGGTTTGCTTTGCCAAGATCTCTGGTGAAAAACTCACCTTGGTCTCTTCCTCAAGCTGTCGCTTCAGCTCCTCGATGTGCTGGGTAGATGCCTGCTTGCTTCGTGACAACTGAGACACTAGGGCATCTTTCTCATCTAACTGTCGGGAGTACTCACCTAAGAGCGGTGTAAGTGGGAGAACCCATGGTATAGCGGTGAGCCACGTGCGCATGTATATATTTGCACTAATTTCTAAACACTTACAGATATGGGCGTTAACAAAAATTAAAAGTAAAAAGTGTAGGTTGGCAAGCAGGGATGCTGCAAAAAACTTGTCCACGTGTGCTTGCTTCCATACACTTTGAGAAGTTCTGATAGTTTGTTGATTTCCCTCTAAAACGAGAGTATTGCAGCATAGCAAACAAAACAAAACAAAACAAAACAAACAAACAAAAAACACTTTAGTGTGGCGCTGGGTGTGGGGAGCCAGAGAAGGCAGCTCTACCTGCTTCCGTCTGCAGACGGCCCCTCTGCGCTGTCAGCTCGTTGATGAGCCGCTGCTGTTCCTCCTCCTTGGTCTTCAGCTCACTGACCTGGTCCTCCAGAGTGCGGCACATCTTCTCCAGGTTCCCCTAAGGATCATGAGACAAGGAAAAATCAAACACTGAATATAGTCATGAAACCAAAGCAAAGCAAAGCAAAACAAAACAAAACACAAAACTCAATTCTTAAAGTATTTAAGATGTTTTAATATTAAAAGGTTAAAAATGAATATATTTTAAGAACGTGTGAGACGTGAGTAGAAGGCTGTGTCACTGGCACTTTGGCATAGGCCAGAATTCAGTTACATACGTGTTATAGCCGTTGTTGGGAAACAGCCACATGTCCCAGTGATGGTGACACTCGAGTGGATTTTGAAGTCATCTTAGTGGATTATTGTAATTTTTAAAACTGAGAGTAAGTCAGGAATGGTGATGCATGCCTTTAATCCTAGCACTCAGGGAGGCAAAGGCTGGAGAATCACTGTGAGTTCAAGGCTAGCCTGGCCTACAAAGCAAGACCCAGGACAGCCGAGGCTACACTGAGAAACCATGTCTCAAAAACAAACAAACAAAAAATTCAGAAAAACAAATTGTGGGACTATGATAGGATGGAAAATATTTAAAGAATGCTATAAAATGCCTTCCAGCCAGATTTGATTGCAAGAACAATGAAGGCTGTTTTTCTGGCTCATTGCCTACAATGCTGGGCACCTTGGCTTTGGCGATGGCCTCTGCGTTACTGCTAAGGTCGTCGATCTCCATCTTCAGCTCGCTCTTCTCCTTCTCCAGCTTCTGCTTGACGCGCTGCAGGTTGTCAATCTGCTCACCGAGCTCCGCCACGCTGTCCGCGTGCTTCTTCCTCAGGGTGGCTGCCGTGGCTTCGTGCTGCAGGGTGGCCTCCTCCAGGTCCCTGCGCATTTTCTGGAACTCGGCCTCTCGCTTCTTGTTCATCTCGATCTGGGCTGAAGTGGCCCCACCGGCTTCTTCCAGCCTCTCGCTGATCTCCTCCAGTTCCCGGGAGAGGTCAGAGCGCTGCTTCTCTGCTTTGGCCCTGGAGGCCCGCTCTGCCTCGATTTCCTCCTCCAGCTCCTCGATGCGGGCCTGGAATCAAACAGGTACACCGATACATTTCAAATTCATCTCAATTTTACTGTGTTTGTGTGTGTGTGTGTGTGTGTGTGTGTGTGTGTGTGTGTGTGTGTGTGTGTGTGTGCCTGCACGCGTGTGCTTTCTGGTGTGTTGAAAAACAGAAAGATGAGGGGCTAGGTGTAGTAGTCCATGCTTTCTATCCCAGAACTCAGGGTTCTGAGGCAGGAGGATTGTGAGTTTGAGGTCAACCTGGACTATAGAGTGTAGCCCTGTCACAAAACACCAAAAAACAAACAAACAAACAAATGAAGTGAGAAAATTCACCTGCAATTCTTTGATCTTCTTTTGCAGCTGGATTTCCACGGCTTGCTCATCTTCAATTTTGCTTATCAAATTGCTGATTTCAAACTCCTTCCTTTAGACAGAACAGCAGACATATTAACATATATGTTATTTTTATTTTATTTATTAATTATATTTATTATATATTATTAATTTATTCATATTACATCTAAATTGTTATCCCATCCCTTGTATCCTCCCATTCCTCCCTCCCTCCCGCTTTCCCCTTACTCCCCTCCCTTATGACTGTTACTGAGGGGAACCTCCTCCCCTATATATGCTCATAGGGTATCAAGTCTCTTCTTGGTAGCATGCTATCCTTCCTCTGAGTGCCACCAGGCCTGCCCATGCAGAGGATGTGGTCAAATATAGGGCACCAGAGTTTGTACATTATTTGTAGGATGGCACCGCATAGAATTCTCTCTGGAGCCCCTACTTTTTAAGCTTCTCGTCAAGTTGCTGTTTGTCGTTTTCTATGTCCATTGTGGATTCTTGGGCCAATTTTAGGTCCCCCTCCAGCTTCCTCTTGGCTCTTTCTAGGTCCATCCTGAGCTTCTTTTCCTGTTCCAGTGATCCTTCAAGCTGATGGGGAAGAGAAATCTGTTAAAATCGAAGCGCAATTAAAGAAATGTTTCAGAAGGACATTTGAAATGTGTTTACATCGTCCACTTGCTGCTCCAGCTTGGTTTTGGCTTTGGTCAGCGTGTTGACCTTGTCCTCCTCAGCCTGCAGGTCATCCAGGGTCTGCTGGTGAGCCTCCTGGAGGGTTTTCTTCTCTTTGGTCAGCTTGGCGATGGTTTCGTCCAGGCCGGCCATCTCTTCCGTGAGGTTTTTCACCTACAGAAGTTAGAACACGTGGTCTCAATAAGAAAGCGGCCCAGCTGCACGGAGCAGAACCTCCATGTGGTGTAGGCGGAGCATGCGCGTGCCTTGTTCTCCGTGGCGTGCTTCTCCTTCTCGACCTTGGCCAGGGTCAGCTCAAGGTCATCGATGTCTTTCTTCAGCTCTGAGCACTCGTCCTCCAGCTTCCTCTTCTTGGCCGTCAGCTCAGCATTGACCTCCTCCTCGTCCTCTGCTCGCTCGGTCACCTCCTTGATTTTGGCCTCCAGTTGGATTTTGGTTTTGATCAGCTGTTCACACCTTTCCTCAGCATCAGCCAAGCTGTCTGCTTCCTGTGGATTCATTAAGACACTTAGACAGTCTGTTGCTTGTTTTGAAACCTAATTTTTTTTGTGCAAGATATTCATTGTTCATCTGAATTCTGTTGCATTTCTCAGCATGAATATAAGTTCACCTTTCATTGAATATTATACCTGACTTAGAGACATCTAACTAACCAGGAAATGAGAATGGGTGTTTAGAAGCAAAGCAGTCTACATCATGACTGGGAGAAGGTGGAGAAGGTGGTGGCTATGGAGTTGTGTGTAGAAAAGGCAATAAGAAGCCTTGTCTCCAGACATCCATAGGTATTGCCCAGGGCAAGTTGCTTCCCGCCCACCCCGTTCGCAGTGTTTGATATGAAAATAAGGAGGTTGTAATAATTTCTAAGAGCTGTTATAGTCAAAGATGTTGATTTAGTAATGTTGGTTAGTTTTGATTTCAATCAAAGTGCTAGTTGTCAAGTAGAATTTTACAAAACTGAAAGCGTAAACGGAATGCATTTCCACACAGCATCTTCAATTCATCTGAATGTTTGCGATGGTCCATAGCAACACGATGTTTGCTTGAAGTTTCCATTTCTATTTAGAGAACGGCCTATTATCCTCAAAATGAATTTCAGAATGTATAAGGACAAGTAATTCTGAGAAATTGTGCAGCGACATAAAATTTTTATAAGTAACTAATTAAAGGACTCAAAAATTCAGTCACTGACTTACTAAATTCCTCTGCCCTGGGGATTTTTCTAACTTCTCGATGTTTGTTTTATCGTCTGTGTTTAAAGTGCATGAGGCTGGGGACTTCTTGGGTACTTACTTGTTTTTATCCATAATAGTGATACGCTGGATGCTTATTGACCATGACAGATCAACCATGAGAAGAGACAGATCTAGTCTTAGGCATTTGGAAAACTATCCTTCCCACAATCCCTCCCTAACGTCCCTGGACTTGTTGAGCACGGAAATGGGCGGTTATGTCTGACTGAGGTGCGGTTCCTAGACTCACTCCCCACCTTCCACATGTTTTTTATTTTGTGTTTTGCTTTCTTGGATTGTCCTGAGGACTAAACCCAGAACTTTGAGCAGATGTGAAAGTACTATACCAGTGGGCTGTATCTCTAGTACCCACTTTCTTTCCTTCTTTTTTTTTCTTTCTTTCTTTTTATTTTGAGACAAAAATCTCACTCCATTGCTAAGACTGGCTTTGAACTTATTTTATAGTCTAGACGGGCACTGAACTTGGGATCCTCCTGGCTTGGCCTCTGGAGTAGCTGGCAGTAAAGGCATACACAAGTAGGCTTAGCTCAGAACTATATTTTCAAGGTGGGGGACAATGCAGTCAAGTGAAAGAGGTAAAACATTGGAGTAAGATTTGGGAATGTAGCTTTAAACCACTTGCTTCAAAGTTGTTTAGTTTTCTGATGTTATCCAGTCTTCACCCCGTGTAATACAAATGTAATCATAGCTTTCCTCCCTAACACACTATAAAAAACGTGAGTAAACTCCAACAAAATAAAGCCCCTGCAAACCCAAAAGATTTTTTTTCTCAAGAAAAGCCCCATGTTGTAAGGGATGGCCTCTGGAAGTCCAGGAAGAGTCCCCAAAGCATGGAGATGCGATGCGTTCAGGACCGAGCACTCACAGATTGAACCTGGAGTTGAAGGTCGTTTTTCTCTTTGAGGAGAGTGACCAGCTTTTCCTCCAGCTCCTTCCTCTTGGCCTCTGACTTGGCGAGCTCGTCTTTGGTTTTCTGGAACTCCTCCTTCATGGTGGCCATCTCCTTCTCGGTCTCCGCGCTCTTCAGCAGCGGCTTGATCTTGAAGAAGAGCTTCATCCAGGGCCAGTGCTTGACGTTCATGAAGGCGCGGATGTTGTACTGGATGCAGAAGATGGACTCCCTGGAATGTGGGACAGGATGATGTACTTGTGTACTTGTGCCATGGGCAGCATTTATTGCAGACAATAGGCTTTTTCTGTACCGACACATGTTCATCCCGACAATCGGACTTAGAATCTATAGCCCTCGGGACCACCATTTTGCTAACATGAGTGCTATTCATACGGAGCAATTGTGTGTTCTAAGTCCCTGGCAAGCTGGCAAAGACAGGCTGAGCCTGGACTGTCTGAGTGACCCCTGTCATAGAAAGAGCAGGCATATATGGGAGGAGTGACTGGGAGAGCATGGCCTTTGTAATTGGACTGTGCTATCCTGCTGTTGACACATAGCTGTCTGTGAGCTGCGAGGTGAGGGGCCATAGGTTGAATGACTTGCCTCAGCTCGGCTCTGCCACCTCTCTCCTTCAAACCTTTCCTGTTTTTGATCACCACTGAATTAGGCGCTCTTCTCTTGTTAGCGTCTTCAGATACTATACTAGCTTTTCGAAATTCTTTGAATGAACGGCTTAATCCTCTCAGCTCGTTAGCATTTGGAGGCGCTTTTAGCAACAGTTACTCTCCAAAGTTGTTTTATTTAAATAAAAACTTGAAATGGTAATATTGGTACAACTCTTCAAATGGTAGCATCGGGCTGACAAGGTTTGGCTGGCTATGGCAACATGTAGGCATCTTTATTACATGCAGGTTTTATTTCCATTGGTTCAGTTGCTAGGAATTCCAACTCCGAGAAGGAAGATACCATGACACACGCTATGATACAGATGGATGGGGTGGGGGGAATCAAAACTCCTATTATGCCAACCTAAAAAATCCAGATGAACAAAATGAGTTAAATGTAGGCATGGCTGGAGCAATGTGTAAAAAATGTTGTGTAGATAAGTTGCATGAGGTTAATTTGCGAAAGAAGAGAAGGGACTTGTCACTAGGTAGATATGGGTGAGGGTCTGTACCGACATGAGAATAAGAGGAAAGCAAATTGTTTTCCGTGTCTGGGAAAAGCCGTGCGGTTAGACGTGAACGGCACGGTGGGGAGTAGAACCTAGTTAGCTAAGCAAAGCAGCTTGGATTTGACAAGGAATACCACGGGGAGCTGGGAACAGAGATGGGGGGTGATAAAAGCCGCATGCTACAGACTGTGTGTGTGTGAGACGAATGGGGGCGTGGCCAGGAGAGAAGTCCTGGGAAGTCTAGCCTGAAGGGTGGCACTAAGGTTGACTGTGTTGTAGAGGTGAAAGCTCATGCAAATTGCAGAATGAGAGGATCAGTGAGTGAGGGAAGGTGATGGAGAGTCCCTGGGTGGCCTTGTGACCCCCGTGGTCTGCATAGCTGTTACCTCCTCTGCAGCATCTTCTGGTACTCTACTCTCATCAGGTATCCCCTACAGACCGCTTGCGTTCTTGTTATAATCTGGGCCAGCTTTTCATCTCTCATTTCTTCCAGGAGACCCAGGAGGCCAGCTTTGAAGAAGACCTGGGGGAACAGAGAGTCACACGTCATCCTCACATTTCAGCAGATGCAGAAATGGCTGCGTGCCCGTGGGTCAGGTATACAGGAGTCGCAGCCATACCTTGGTATGTCCGAATTTATACTGGGTGTGGTCAATATCAATAGAGCCCAGAAGCTTCTCAGAGGCCTTCTTGCTGTCGATGAACTGTCCCTCTGGAATAGCACTTGCATTTAAAACTTTGTATCTGTCCAGTTAAACATATAAGGAATGGTCAGAAAGGTGTAACCACTTGTCCAATTGCCACCAAACAGAAGTACCTGTTTAGCTCCCAGAACAAAAATTAAAGTAGAGACCTAATGGTTCTTTCAGACCAGATTGTGACCTAGCCTCTTATTCTACCCTCTACCACATGATTGAGTTCTTTGATTTCTTATTTGTATACTTACGCAGAGTAGGGGACATGAAATATAATGGGCAAAGGACAACAATTTGGATGATAAATATTCAAGCATTCAGTGTCATACACTGAAGAGGACTGACCTCTGTTTAAAGTCCCCATAGAGGATCCTGCTGGGGAACCCCTTCCTACAGATGCGGATGCCTTCTAGCACCCCGTTACACCTCAGCTGGTGCAGGACCAGCTCGTGCTCCATGGCCCCTGCAAACAGAGAGAAGGAGTTAAGTCCCAGGTGCTGAATTTACAGATGGGGCCCGAGTTTGTCACTAGTGGTTTGTGTCTCACCAGGAGTCTTAGTCTCGTTGGGAATGATGCACCGCACAAAGTGAGGGTGTGTGCTTCTTAGGTTGGTCATCAGCTTATTTAGGTTTTCCTAGAAAGGGAGACAGAAAGGTCTTGAGAAAGTTATGTTTTGAGTTTCTTTTTCTTTTTGGTAAAAATTATCCAGCACGCTTTTTTTTCCCCCAAACAGGGTTTCTCTGTGTGGCCCTGGCTGTCCTGGAACTCATTCTGTAGTCCAGGCTGGCCTTGAACTCAGATATCCACCTGCCTCTGCCTCCCCAGCGCTGGAATTAAAGGTGTGCACCACCACCCAGCTGTACATACAGCACACTCTGAGCTACTGGGCATAGGCACATGATGCGTTAACTGCTATGCATTTTGAAGGCTTCGGTATTTAACTTCATTGAAGACCCAGAGGGCTAGAGTGCTGGGAAGAAATGCAGATCACCAGGGTATCCATTGGAACACCTAGGGCCAGACAGCACTGCCAGTGGCCTCCAGCACAGGCAGTATTCTCAGCCAGCATCAGAAGACAAAGACCACACACAGGCTGCCTCTGCTGCAGTTTGTCACTGTATGCCATCCCATGTCTTCCTGGGCCTATCTGTGGACAGCTCCCTGTGGCCTCTCAGGTCTTCAGCACTAATAACCTTCATAGTAGCCGGTGATTTCTAGTGAAAAGGTGGCTTTGCAATTGTTCCAAACTTTTCCAGTATTTCCTTTTTTTATTTTTATTTTTTAATCATTCCCAGGACCTTCTAATCTCTTGTTTTGTTTTTTTGAAGAGGGGAAAAGTGTGAGATGATATAATTTTGTATGGGTGGATCTTGGGTGCTTGAAAATGTTTTTCCTCTAAAGTATGGTTATGACAGAGAATGTTTCGCTCAGCCATAGAGAACGCACTTGCAGACATCTCTCACATATGATTTTTTCCACATCTCAGCCACTAGGAAATCAGAACAAATAACATGAATGTCTAAGCCTGGAAA
Source organism: Acomys russatus (assembly GCF_903995435.1). Taxonomy (NCBI): domain Eukaryota; kingdom Metazoa; phylum Chordata; class Mammalia; order Rodentia; family Muridae; genus Acomys; species Acomys russatus. Next base: position 47,845,757 of record NC_067161.1, on the reverse strand, counting down.
TACCTTTACAGACAAGTTTACAAAGCAACCATCCATCTGTTTTGTTGGATAATGTAAATTATAGTGAGATGGGAAAGGAATAAGAACAGATTTTTATGGCTAGGTCAAAGGTCATAGGTCACATCTTAATTTTAGTTTTGAAAGCAATGAGGCATAAAAATCCTCCCAAGCCGTCCTCAGACTAGACGTGCTCCTTTCAGGAAGAGCCATGCTGTGGAAGAATTATGGTTGCATCATGGAAATGTGCAATTCTATAATGAAAAGGCTGCACTATTTTGTAAATAGAAGTATTACTGTTTTGTTCTGTATCCATCCATTTTGATCACTAGGCTCCATCTTAGGTTACTTTCATCTACTCAGTTCGTCGCAGGGGGAGAATGTGCTTTGGTGGGAGAACGTTCTAAAGAATGCATTTCATGATCATTTTCAAACTTAAATCCTGGCAAGGTGACTCATGCCTGGAATCTAGCACTCAGGAGCCTGAGGGTCTACTAAGTTCATAAGTTCAAGGTCAGTCTGGCCTACATAGGAAGATCCTGTCCCAAAGAGAACAAAGGAAAACTCAAGACTGTTATCAAACGGTACCATTAGGGGATCGGAATACAACCCTCACACGGATAACACTGACGTTCACAAGTACTTCCTTAAAAAGCATCCTTCTTATTGGCATTTAATACAGATGGGTGCGTGCGTGCATGTGTGTGTGTGTGTGTGTGTGTGTGTGTGTGTGTTGTAACCAAGAGGCTTCTAAGAGTACAGTGGCATTTCTAAATGCATCATGTAATCATAATAAGAAACAGAATAAAGCACCCACCTCTACTCAAGTATTGTTTTAGATCTATTCTGATGAATGAATATTTAAAGCAATTCATATCACCATCCCATTCCCTCCTAATTTATTCTAAGTCCTAATAATCCATAGAAACTGAATATATTTTTTCCAATTAAAATTTATACTTTACCCTGAAAAGGGCTGACACAGTTTGGAAAGAAGAGCCCTTCTTCTTAGCCCCTTTTTTTGCACCACCATCTGAGATAAAAAGAAAACCCATCAACAGAGTAGACTCCCAGGGCCGGAGTGCTATAGGGACATGGTGAGGGATCAGCTTTAGATGAAGGGCACAGAAGTACCTGCTTCAGCACTGGCGTATGTGGAGAAGAGGCTGGCCAGAGTCTTCATGGCTGACTTCTGGTACAGGCCCACCACGGTGTCATTCAGAGGGTCCTTGTTCTTGTCCAGCCAGCCGGCGATGTTGTAGTCCACGGTGCCCGCATAGTGAATGAGGGAGAAGTGGGCCTCGGCCTTGCCCTTGACCACCTTGGGCTTCTGGAAGTTGTTGGACTTTCCAAGATGCTGGTCGTACAGCTTGTTCTTGAAGGAGGTGTCTGTCGCCTTGGGGAACATGCACTCCTCTTCCAGGATGGAGAAGATGCCCAGTGGCTGAATTGAAAAAAGTAGACCTGTGTCAACTTCATCTTTCTCTTGGATGCAGATACAGTGGCCGCCATTTGAATCATGAGCATTCCCAGTTACATATAAGCCCAGAGTAAGTCAGGCTTCATGCTCAGACTTTCTTTTTTCTCTCTAGAATGACCTCACCACCATTTCATCTCTCGTGGAATCTGTAGCATTAGGTTCAGTTAAAGAATAGCTGAGCACTAATCCCAAAGAGTCTGTAGGTAATTTGTTAAATATCTTTATTACCATACTTTATTCTATTACATGAATTAATATATTGTCAAGGTTTTATTTTACTTCAAAAAGGATGTGCTGGAACTGGGAAACTGGCTCAGTGGGCAAGAGTGCTTGCTGCGCAAGAGCCCACATAACAGCAAGACACATGGTCACCTGCATACCTGTGACCCCATTGCTGTGGGGCAGGTAGCAGGTCACCGGGTTAGCGAGAGATCCTATCTCAAGAGAATAAAGCAAAGTGTGATAGAGTGGGACACCTTGCATCCTTCTCTGTCATCCACCTATGCACAGGTGATGTACTCCATGCACAGTAGTGTGTGTGTGTGTGTGTGTGTGTGTCCCAAACACTACTTAAGATATTTTAGATGTTTAGTCTCTTTAAATATAGATTATTAAGTAGTACAATCAATTTGACTTTTTTGTTCCTGATTGCACTGGCTGTATCCTCTGCGCATCAATTTTTATTTAGGAAAAGATTTATTTTCATTTCTAACATTCTGCACTATAATGGAGGCAGGTTAGAACTAACAAGAATGGCTTTAGCAAAGCTGACTGCCACAGAGGGCGTGTACACAGCTGCCTTTAAACTGGATACAAGTCAGTATTAAGACGAGGAGGGACTAAATGAAGCCAACACCTCCCAAACCCTTCTCACGCAAAAGTTGTAAGGAGGAAGCGACTCCTAGAGAGTGCTCTTCCAATATGCTCAGATCACAAGCGATGGGAAGGGCAGTGATGTTTCCTAGAGTTCCTTAAGACGCCTGAGAGTCATCCTCATAGCCAGGCTCTTGCAGGAAAGTCATACAAACCTTCTCGATGAGCTCGATGCAGGCGGCCAGGTCCATCCCGAAGTCGATGAACGTCCACTCGATGCCTTCCTTCTTGTACTCCTCCTGCTCCAGCACGAACATGTGGTGGTTGAAGAACTGCTGCAGCTTCTCGTTGGTGAAGTTGATGCACAGCTGCTCCAGGCTGTTGAACTACACAGAGCAGAAGAGATTTCCCAGGTTAAGTGGCTTTTTATAGGAGGAAAAAAATCTGCTAAAGGAAGTATTCTTTATGGAAAATAATCTGAATAGAGTGATGATGTTAAAGTGCGCGTTTAATCTAATTTCTGTTTGCTCAATATTCCCAGGGATAAACAAATGCCTTTGCCATGAATTCCGTGCGTTCTTTAGGTACTCAGGTATCAATTACACTACAGCTTTTCTTCCTTCCATCCTTTTTATTCTTCCCTCTTTCTCTCCTTTCTTTCCTCTTCTTTCGTTTTCTCTTTCCTTTCTTTTTTTGAGACAGAGTCTCACGAGGTAACTCTGGCTCTCCTTCCAGTCACTATATAAACCAGGCTGGCCTTGAACCCACAGAGATCTATCTGTCAGTTTCTGCCTCATGAGTGCCAGGAATACAGGTGTGCACAACCAGACTCAAAAATCCACATTTTATTCTCCTGTCCGTCTATATCTATCTATCTATCTATCTATCTATCTATCTATCTATCTATCTATGCTACAGTTTCTAACAGAATCTCCTCTCCTTTCACCTGAAGGATGCAGAGACAAGAATGGATACCAAGGTGCCCCTGGGCCCTGTGCTTTGTGGCTCTAATGCAGGATAGAAGGGGAAAGTGGCTCATTAGAAAAGCTTAATAATAGGAATAGTAGTCTCTACACTCTAATTCTAGGAGAGTTCACACTCTTACATTTGTCTGGCATGTTTTTAAGGAAAATGTACATCAAGACATTTAATTGATGTATAAAATGAAATGGACAGGTTAGTTTCTCTTCTGTTGACATCAAATCCCCCCAGCCCCACCCCCGTCTATGAAAGCAGAGATCTGCTACAGTATAGCAATTGAAGAGCTGAGAGTCTTTGTGATCACTTACTCTCCCACTTTACCCAGGATAAAGCTAAACCCTGGCAGTGAAATAGTTTATATAAGGTAAACTCGGAAGAGTAGAGGCTGATACCAATGGCTGGGCTCCTACCTTTGGGCTTTCTTCCTTCCCCGCCCAGGTCAATGAAAGATGCCTTGTATTTGTACCAAATGCTGCAGATAGATCCTTTCTGGCCTTTATGTTAGGTGCCCATGGAATCTTTAGCATGCATTTGACTTTCCTTGCATGTCAATTTCTGCTATAATAACAATGATGACATTAACTTGTCTTTCTTGAAGGTTAAGTGAAGTAATGTTTTGATGTCCTTAGAATAATATCAAAACTATACTGAATTCTGCAGAAATTTAGCTGCTATTGTTTCCATGATCTCATAGATGTTTTAGGGCTAACTCTTTTACTAGGTTCAGCGTTGGAGCAAGTAATATATACAATATAAATGATTGTCACTTAGTTCATCGAAGTCCAAAATCGTACCCCTCTCTTTGCATTAGTGTGAAGAAAACTCACATCAAAGATCTCAAAGCCAGCGATGTCCAAGACCCCGATGAAGTACTGCCTGGGCTGCTTGGTGTCCAGCTGCTGGTTGATGCGAGTGACCATCCACAGGAACATCTTCTCGTAGACGGCCTTGGCCAGGGCGCCCACTGCATTGTACACCTTTGCAGACATAGTAATGTTTGTTAGTGTTGTTAAGCCATGCCATGTAGGCCTCAGTTGTGTGCTTCACGGAGGACGTGCACTTACCTGCTGCACCGTCTGGCCTTTGGTGACGTACTCATTGCCGACCTTGACCCTGGGGTAGCACAGGGCTTTGAGCAGGTCAGCAGAGTTCAGATTCTGGAGGTAGGCGGCCTTGTCAGCAACTGCGGTGACACACATGAAGGAATGCTTAACGATGGGAGTTCTTCTTATCTGTATCCCTTTGTCTTTACCCTAATTACTCCATTATTTAGGTTAAAAAACTTAATTACCTTCACAGAAAGTTAAATGAGGTTCTTTGTACGTATATTAAAATACCTGGTAGCCGCTAAATGGTTCATCATTTACAGTGGCTTTTAGTGGCTGGTTGCCAGTAGGATTTAGGAACACTTTCATTAACCATAAACATGTAAACAGTGTTTATTGTGACATTCTGTTCAAGGCTTAAGGCATAGTCCCTCCATTTAAAACTGCAGGCATTGCTGGAATGGTAAGATAAGCGTGTGGCAACACTCACCATGAGGGAGGGTAAAAAGGCAGACTCTTTCACTGGCTTTGCCTCTCTAGATTTAACCTTCCTGTCTCCAGCCCTCTGGCCCTAGGTTGAGCTTATATGTAGCTGTTGAGGTTTGATATACCTTGTTTGGACTGGTCGTGATGATGAAGTGATGGGGAGGTGAGAGAGGAGGGCAGGGAGGAAGGCACACACGCATGCAAATGTCACACGGAGATGTGGATGTGGGATGGGATTTAAAGTGTTTCAATTAGAAAATTCTCTGATTCAAACCCAGGTAGAGGGTCATTTCAGTACCTTCGGTGCCATCTGGCTCAGCTTGCTCCTCACGCTGCTTCTGTTTGAACTTCATGTTCCCATAATGCATCACGGCCCCCGTCAGCTTATAAATGGACACTTTCTCCTCAGGTGAAAAGCCCAGGATATCAATGGCACTCTATCAGGAAAGAGGAAAGGGCAGAGGTTAGGGTAGAAGATACGATTTATGAGAATTTATAACACGCACCAAGGTGACCACACCTCTGCGTGGTTTGCTGTTGTCATTTCCATACACAAATGGGCCTTTAAAAATGTGTGCGAATGTGTTACGACTTACATCCGTGGCCATCAGCTCCTCTTGGTCATCAATGCTGGGCACTGTGATCTCCCCCTGACTGACAAAGGCGAAGTCGTACGGGTTGGTGGTGATCAGGAGCATCTCTATGCACATAAGAATCAGGGTATGTGTTTAACAGGAGAAGTTGGTAGTGTCCGTTTTAACATCCACCCACAACTTTCAGTTCTTTCTTACCAATTAGTTCTGGCTTCTTGTTGGAAGTGATCTGGTAGAAAATGTGGTAGCTTCTTTCAGCTTTTAGCTGGAAAGTGACTCTAGACTTCTCTAGAAGATCTAGAGAGAAGGAGATTGAACTAGAAAAACAGTCCATTCTTTTGACCTATTGGAAACTTTAGTGTCTTTGGCCAACACTGGGGACGCTCCATTTGGCTCCAGTGAGATTCTGGTGGGATGCTCGCCCTGTGGTTGAGTATTAGACCTGAAGTGCACACGATAGTTGCCGCGCACCTTTCCACGTAGGCGCGGCCACTGACGTGCATCCCTGGAATAAGTTTCAGGTGGGGGATGCATGACCTCTGTGTGATAGTTGATTTTTAGTGTCCTTGGCTCACCTCACCTTATCTGTGGTGAAAGTCTACCTTGGAGACATTTACCAACTCAGAGCTAACCCATAGGTTAATCCTAAGGGTGGAAATCCCAGTTGCTTCTGAGGCAAGGAAGTCCTCTGGAACGTGAGACAGGACCATCAGCCTGAGAGTGAGAAATGGGGTACAGACAGTGAACTATGGGCAAGTCTGGAATTAGCTCACAGGCGATTCTAAGGCAGACGGCAGTGTCTGCAGGCTCCGTGCATAGAAAATGTTTCAGAGGACTTGGGAGAGTGGACCCTGCACATTCACTGGGAAGCACGGCAGAGATAGCTCTGGAGGTGTGGGTGTGGGCAAGCCAGTGCCTGAGGGCATAAGAGCAGGAGAACTGACCCTGCCTCCTGCCACAGGTGGCATTGGGTGGCCTAGCGGGAGGAGTGGTGGAGAGCTTGCCCTGGTGGTGTGGATAAAGGAGAGCCAGCAGGCTAACCATCTCAGCTACCACCCAGGCCCAGATCCAGGGCTCTGAGTTGGACCACCCCAATATCTGTATCATCTGCAAACGGTTGGGATGCACGAAAGGTCCAGTCCTGCTGATCCAAAGCTGCAGGATCTCCATGACACAGGGCAACAATGGGATACACAGGAGGAGTCCCAAGAGGATCCAATATTGATGGTGCCACAGAAACCAGAGGATCTCAAACCAGACCAATGAACATTTGCAAGTGAAGAAGTGTGGGCAGATGCTGTGGGGACACATTGTGGTGCACTACAGCTTCCGCGATAAGCTGCCTTTTAAGGTTTGGGTTATTTTGGTTTTGATTTTTGTTTGTTTTGTTTTAGGTTGTTGGTATTTTTGCTGTGTGTGTGTGTGTGTGTGTGTGCGTGTCTGTGTGTCTGTGTGTGTGTGTGTGTGTTTATTTGGGGAGGTATGAGGGGATGGGAACATGAACAGGATTGGGGTGCATGATATGGAACTCACAAAGAATCAATAAAAAGTTTTTTTAAAAAGAAAAAACAGACAGTGTTGTAGGATGACCCTGTAACCCACTTGGCTGGTCTCCTCACTTAGCTTTCCAATGGTCCAGTTACTTACATGTTTCAATATCAGCTGAAGCCAGTTTCCCTGTGGTACCAAAGTGGATCCTAATGAACTTGCCCTGAAAAGACAAATATGTGTTCACTACTAAACACTGAAGAGCATAGAGATAAAACACCTGAAATAACAATTTAAATATGATGACCCTAGCAAGTAAGGACAAAAAGGGCCCCCTCTGCGATCAAGAGACTCACAAAGCGAGAGGAGTTGTCGTTCCTCACGGTCTTGGCGTTGCCGAAGGCCTCCAGCAGGGGGTTGGCGCTGATGATCTGGTCCTCCAGGGTCCCCTGTGAGGGAAAGAGCAGTCCTTGCGACTGGAGCTCCAGACTTCTGGGCATCACAGCACAGTGTGGATCCTCATCCTGGCTACCACACCCACCTGCATTTTGCCTGACTCCTCCTTCTTCTTCTCCCCAGTGACTGCAATTGTTGCAAAGTACTGGATGACGCGCTTCGTGTTCACAGTCTTCCCGGCCCCGGATTCTCCACTGTCAAACACAAGGGGATGGAGGTCAGAACTATGGGATATACCAGCAACGGCTGATACAGTCACCGCCAACCACAAAGAAGAAGAGAGTACGTACGTGATCAGAATGGACTGGTTCTCACGATCTGTGAAAAGGAATAAAGGCCACCTGTCAAAACTATGCATATTCGAAAGGAAGTAAGGAAGTCAGGTGACCCAGCCTCATCGACTCTTAGAGGAAAATTTGTGAAAACATGAGGCAAGGAGTCACCTCTTTTCTTTTTATATTTTATTTCAGTAACTACACATAGCATGAAATCTATCACCTTTTAATGTCTCCATGTGCCTCTGTGGTATAAACGTGTATGTGAGCACGTGGACACTCCTGGAAGTCTTCCTTCATCACTCCGTGCCTTATTTACTGATGCAGGATCTCTCAGTTAAGCCCAAAGCCCACAGGTACAGCTAGTGTAGCTACACAGCTTGTTTAGGGGAGCCCAAACGCCCCAGCACTGTGAGGACAGCAGGCCCAGGCCCCGGTTGCTGCATCTGCTTGGCTGCCAGGGCTCCATATTCTGTGCCCCGTGCTTATGTGGGGGCGTTGCATTCATGGAGCTGCGTCTGGGTTAAGTTTACACCATTCTAAGTATATAGTGCCGCAGCACTGTGTTCCCTGGTGTTGCTCAGCCACCAATACCTCCTGCTTTCAGACATCTCTTCATCTCATAAAATCGGCCCTCTACACCCATCACCTAGTGGCTCGCTTGCTTGTGCCATTCCTCTGGACCTGGCCACCTCTCTGCAGCCTGACTACTGTCAAGCCCTCATATGAAGAGACTCACACAGTATTTGCCCTTGTGACTTTCCCACTGGGCATGTCCTAAAGGGTCCTCTGTGTTGTGGCACTGCCAGAATTAACTCTTTTAACTATCCATCTGCTGGTGAGTGTGTGGGTTGCTTGCATATTTTTGCTGTTTTAAATGATGCTGCCACCACCAACGAGCTCTTCAGATGGCTGCTTCTCTTCTTTTGGCTAGCTTCCCAAAAGTAGGGACCGTGGATCAGACCCTAACAACATTCCAATTGCTTGAGAACCATTTTACTGCTTTCTGTACCAATGGTGTCATTTTTCATTGCCACCAACAGTGTGCGGCCCCCTCGTTTCTCCACATACTTTCCTATTTTCTCTTTTTTAAGAGCAATCATAGCTATCCAAACACATAAGAGGTATATTTTATTATTTTTTTAAAAAAATATGTTTTTAGAAAATTTAATCACACATAAGACTGGAGACGATGATAATGAGATTCAGGGTGCCCATCTGCTGCTGATGCCAAACAAGAAACTGCCTAAAGTTGTACATGCTTTTTTAAAAAAACTGCTTTTTGTTTTCCTTTTAATATAAATATTTCCCTACATATAAATAATACATTTGTATAAGTTTTCTAGTTTATTAACTCTACAAGTCTGTGTTGATAGATTGTGGACTTTTGAGAATTCTGAGTTTAAAAGTATCCAGAGAAAAATCAATACAAGGCTACATGTGATTTATAAACTTAGACTTTAGAAATCCTTTGGCTTCTGTTCAAGGAAATGGGTATGGAATTTGGATTATAAGCCTGCTTTTTTTTTTTTTTTTTAATAGTCTGAATAAAATCGTGGACAACCATATTGCATCTAGTAGAACAGACAAGAAAACAATGCCCTAGTCTTTCAGGCAACACTAAAATAACACTGAGCAGGTCAGTGCTACGGTTCTGCATCGTTTTGTATGAAAATCATGTTTAGGAGCCTACATGACCTTAAAGTTAGGGTAGCCTCAAAGGCTGGAGAGTCATTTGGGGAGAGTCATTTGGGGATGGCGGTGTACATTGCAGTCTCTGGGTACTGAAACCTCTGGCAGGAGCCAGCACCTGGCTAACTTTGAAGGAGGTGGGCACAGAATTCTTGTGAAAGTCCAGGCCAGTTTGCCATAGACGGTTCCTGTTGGGTCACTTTTCCCTCTATCCCCCTTCAAATGACAATTTACAAACAAGTGCAGCAAAATGAACAAAAAAAAGAGAAATGTCCTCAAGGCACCTAAACTCCACAGAACAGGGACTTGGTCCAGAGGCAGCACACTGGTGTGTGAAAATAAAAGGTTTCAGGGCTATACTGGGACCTATCGCGAGTACGCTTTGATAAGGTGGGACTAGCAGACTTCAGTAGGAGGACTTGTCAAAGTCTGTGGGAGAACATTTATTGGTCTCTATTTACCCATACTCTACCTTTGGTTTACTCATGTTCAGTCCCCAAGGCTGGCAACGTCAGCCGTGTCATCTGAAGGTCCACATAAGAATTCAGAGTTATGTGGATACCGCTGCGACCTCTGTCCTTGGACTTTTAAGGAGGTAAAAATATTTTTAAAAGATCTAGTTGAACTTTTGTATCCAATTCAGAAAAAGAAAAAAAGAAAAAAGGAAAAAAAAAAAAAAGAGGTAACTAATCTGTTTTCAGAAACCTGCTCTTTGCTTCATCTGTGCTTGCATTTGCTAACCCCATTGGCTTGGGCAGGCCAGTGAATTCCAGAGTGTCACTGTTCATATCCTAAAGTGAAGATGACTGCTGGAGAGAATAAATGTCATGGCTGTTTTTGTTCTTTGGAAATGGCAAGTCCCCTGAGGCGCGGACGTCTTATAATAAGACCGGGGTGAGCTCTGTTTGTCCGTCCCAATTGTGTGTGCACATTCCTACGAACAGATGCCGCACTCACCCGTCAGCATGAACTGGTAGGCGTTATCAGAGATGGAGAAGATGTGGGGCGGGGCCTCCTGGCGCTTTTTGCCTCGGTAGGCCGCCACCACCTCCGGGTTGTACACCGGCAGCCACTTGTAGGGGTTGACGGTGACGCAGAAGAGGCCCGAGTAGGTCTGTGGACAAAGACAAGGTTGCCCAGTCAGCAATCAGCTCATTGATCCAACTCGGAAATAATGCCGTGTCAGCAAGGGGAGAGGACTGAGGAAGTGCAGGTCCTCAGGAGGCTTCGTTACAACAGGGCGTAATGTGACATCTCAACAACAGAAAGTACATAGACTTGATGAATAGTGACAGGGGTCACTCACGTAGATCATCCAGGCTGCGTAACGCTCTTTGAGGTTGTACAGCACTCCAGGCTCGTGCAGATGTGTCATCATGGCCATGTCCTCGATCTTGTCGTACTTGGGAGGGTTCATGGGGAAGATTTGATCTTCCTTGACGGTGAGAGTCTAGAAGGAAACAGAGAAGTTTGAGATAGGGTTTGTGTCTGTTTATTTCGGTTATAGAACTACAATTGAACACACTTTCCCTCATATAGTCATTCAAGGCCTTTTAAAGGCCTGAGCATGTTCAGGCCTGGTGCTAAGAAAACCTGTTTCCTGTGACAACATAGGGGTTACTGCTTTTTTGTGGACACGTTTTAATTGTACAAACCCAGGAGGTTTCGCGTGATTGTTTTTCAGACAGTTGTGCGGTGTGAGTTGATTGAACACACTCACACCTCCGTGAACCAGCGACCACTACTTCTCTGGTTGTATAGCCAGAGGAAATGAAACAAGCACACAGAGGACAGACCCAACGACCTCTGGTTACTGCAGCACCGCTCATGTTTTTAACAAGATTTCCCCCTTTCCTTTTGTTCTCATTTTGCTAGGCCAAGCATTTTTATTTTTATTTTTTTATCCCACCCATTACAAAAAAACAAAAACAACAACAACAACAAAAACCACCCAACCCCCCCCCTCCAAATTCTTTAAATATATCAATACTTTATGGAACTATGTAAGTAACCCAGGAATCTTTGTGACAGAAGTTTTCCCCGCCCCAGGCTTGGAGATTTAGACCTGGAAGTGGGGAACTGAAGGGAGAGGGTAGAAGTCAATATTAATGGGCCAAATCCTGAGGGGAGTTGGGAAGGAGAGGTACTGTAGCCTCAACTCCTCTAGCCCTGAAGTGTTGGGGCCCCGCACACTAGGAGGAGGGATGCTTGCTCCTGTAGCTGTAGGCTCAGGCATCCCTAGCAAGGGCGATCTTGACCCTGGATTGAGCCGGAGAAATGATCCCAGAGCAGGCTTTTCACTTACTGCTCCACTTTCTGTCTTCACGGTCACTTTCCCTCCATCCTTGCTTTGTATGACGCTCTTCACGTAGGACTCCTTGGGCTCCGCCACAAAGACAGACGTTTTTGCGTCAAATGGCTTGTTTTGGGCCTCAATCCGCTCCCTCTCCGATTTTCGAAGGTAAGGGGCAGCTTCGCCAAAAATAGCCATCTCTGCGTCCGAACCCGTACTCATGGCTGCTGTGTGTTTAGCCGAGGTGTCAGCCTTGGGGGGCGGGCAGGGGGCGGGGTGAGGAATGGGAGAGCGAGAAGCAGAAAGCAGAAGTCAGACGTGTGGGGTGAGGTTTCAAAGTGCGGTGTTCACCAGGCTGAGACCCTCCCGCACTCTGACATTTTGGCCATCATTCTAACAACAAGGTGGGATGGTAAATGTAACCAGAGGACCCAGTTTTTGGCAAGTGTCCTTCCCAGGATCTTGACTCCCAGGAGTAGGTACCCACATCTTCCATTACAATGAAAACCTTTCCACCCTGCTGTCCCCCTCTGAACTATAGTGATCTCTGCAGTCAAAGCTGTTGACAGATTGTTTTACAGCAACTGTCATGACTTAATCCTCTTGTCTCCTGCAGAATGTCTGCCATCTGCCACATGCTAGGACTGTCACCTAGTTAGGAAGGAACTGTTGCTTTGTGCAAAGGAAGGTTGGTATTTTCAAAGCTACCAGAGACACTTTCTGATCTTTTAAATAGATGACCACTGTTGCTCAGAACCTAATGGCTGTTTTCATTTTGTTGGTATTTGGTGTTGAGTCCCTCTGCGGGGCTGGTGGAACTTCCTAATTCTTGGTTCTGGATTTTCATCCTTTGGCTTGGGAGCCGGAGACTTAGCACTGCTGTCTCCCAAATCTCTTTTGACATGAGAGATTTCAGCTCTTGGTTTAACTGATTTAATCACAGAGAAATTAGTGGTTTTCTATGGAGGCTCTTCTTCCCACAAAAATCCCACGGGATCCTTTTCTTTCCACTCAGAAAAAGAAAAGCATTAAGAGTTCATCATATGTATGAAAGTTATTGACTTAAGATCGGTCAGCGAGCCTGTGATGTGGAGGCATGTTAAACAGGTGGACTTTCTGCTTTCCTCTCAGGTAGTAACTCCCTTAGGGCACACTAGAATTGGTCCCTAATTATGCATGCTATCCAGCACCCTGTGGCTGGAACACCTGGTGCTTTAAAAAAGAAAAACAGTATTTTTTTAAACTCACAAAAATTAAGTGAATTCTTAAATATAGCTAAAATATGGCTATACCAAGATATGCATGTTTCCAATTTTAAGCAAGACTTTCCCTGGAGTGTTAAAACACTGTCTGTAAAGTGTGTGTGTGTGTTTTCAATGCTTTGCAGTAGAAGACTTGGCACATAATAGTTTTAGTGCCACTGGGCAGTTCCAGCTGATAACTCACTGTCAAAATTCATCCTGCCCCAAATGTCCCTTTAATCCCGGGCTTCAGTGAGGGTAAGTAGTCTCTGAGAATAAAGGCATTCTGGAAAAATGACTTCCAGCATGAACAAGCAGTCACTCAAAAACACTTCCTGCTCTAAAAACATGGGCATAGCGGATAATTAAGAACTATTCACAGTTTCCTTAGGCTAAAATCCCCTCTGTCTCCAAGAAATCAAGAAACCAAGTCTTACCTCTAGGGTTCTGGATGAAAATGTAGGGTCACAGCTGTCCTGCTCTGTAAAACATGAAGTTTCCCATTAGTGATGCTCAGCAATCCTAGCCACACAGTATAGAATTCAAAAATCCCCCGCCCCAAACCGTCAGGCTTAAGAGGGATTGGTCCATGCTCAGAGATAGCCACAAGGCTCTTGCTGCTTGCTGCCAGGGTCCTAAGGGTCCCACGGCACCCATCACTCACCTCTGGGCTCTTGGCGGAGATAGGGTATGAGGGGCAGCCCCGCTTATATAGGAAATGAAGTGCTGATGCTGCAGCTACCTCCCATTTGGCAACGAGGACCTCGGCGAAGTTTGTAGTGACATTTGGCATGTTCGGATATAATTAGAAGTATTCATATCATTCAGAGTATGTGAACCAATCTCCTATAAATAATTTGACAAGGGCCATTCTGCCCTCTGAGAATGCTTTCTAGTGTGCTGGGAAGGGAATCTTTGACAGTGCCTGGTGGGCCCTCTCACAAGTTACTTCTTAGGAGCTATATTCAAGTTGGCAAACTGTCGTGCACGGCTGTCCTGCACTGCCAAACGATCAGATGCCCAGCAACTCACTTTCCTTATTTGTTCCCACAGGAGCCCCCACACCGCATTCCCTTGGGTCCTCGCCAGGGCTCATCCTTGGAGTCTGACTTGGACAGCAGAGCCAAATCAAGAAGAGCTTTTATGCTGAGTCTCCACCATTGGGCCAGTGCCCACCCAGCCAGCATGCAAAAGAATTACTATTAGAAGTTAATGGGGTCATTGCAGGGGAAATATAGGAGGCAAAAGAGAAGACGCACCTTGACTGCAGCCTGCAGAGATGAGGTGGGGCATGTGAGTGGGGTCCTACCTCATATATACTTACGTCTTACTGCCTGCCTTAACGTCGAGGTAGCAGAATCACGTTCTTATTCCTTACAGAAATCATTTTATGGCTATGGTTTTGAAATTGAGAGCTCTCTTTTTGAAGTCATTTACTTTGAGATGTAATTTATATACGGCGTGACTTACCCATTTTAGGTGAGAATTGGGATTTTTTTTTTTTTTTTTTTTTTAACCTTACAATAGAGTTCACTGCCTCTGCAGAGTTTACGCATGTGCGTATTCACCTAACAACCATGAAGGCTGGGATGAGGCACAGCTAAAGTTCCAAGAGCTCTTTTTCTTTCTCTTTTCTTTTCTTTTCTTTTTTTTTTTTTTAAGATTTATTTACTTTATCTATATGAGTGCTCTATCTGTATGCACACCTGCACACCTGAAAAGGGCATCAGATCTCATCATAGATGGTTGTGAGCCGCCACGAGGCTGCTGGGAATTGAACTCAGAACCTCTGGAAGAGCAGCCAGTGCTCCTAACTGCTGAGCCATCCAAGAGCTTTGGCAGCTGTGCGTAATTTTGTAGCCTTGTGTGTCTTAATGACATAAGACCAACATCTTATAGACTAGGCTAAATTTCCCCCTTTGTTAATCTCCTCTCAATTCTAGTTTGGTTTGTAGTAGCCCAGACTTTTTGGGGTGCGTTTTCTTACGTATTTCCTGGAAGAAAAATACATTAGTAAAAGTGGTGTAAAAATAAGGCTCATAGAAAACAGGCGCTATAAATGTACTTTAGGACAACATTATAGCTTATATATTTGGCGAGTTCCTTTTCCTGCTCTTGGCTTATTTCTCTCACTAGAACCTGAACAATATGGAAAATTGTCACGATATACAAAATAGACTAGTGTAATGAGCCCGGCGTATTTCTGATGGGCAGCTCATGGTCCACTTATTTCATTTGTACCATTATCCATCCCCTGATTCCTAGATTATTCTGAAGTTACTATAGCACCCGGGCAGGATCTCATGGGCTTGAGATGTGCTTTGCTTCTCCAAGTGTGAACAGTTTCTTGTGGTCTAACAGTGTTCTGCTGTAGCACGTCCAACTTCTAGAACTTAGATCTAAGTTCTCGAAGACCTAAATTTTTAAGCAAAGCCATGAAAAGATTTCCTTTATGTCTTTGCTCCTCTGTGTGTACTGCAAGGGGATTTCTAAAACCTGAGGACTTGGGGATATATATATTAAACTTTATATTTTCAAATTAATGATTTTTAAGAAAATCTTAATTTTATAGCATTGTGTATGTGTGTGTGTACACATGCACACATGCACATGCACGCATATGTTAGGATATGATATTGGCTCCTGGATACCATAATTCCACATTTTCATGCAAATAGCACACAGTTTTTAATGTCTACTGAGGCAATATTTTCTTACTATTTAATTTATTCATTTCGATGTCATTCTGATGATATTTTAAGTCGATATGTGCACTTTAGACTTGGATTTCCAGATGTGAAAAAATCCTGTTGGATTTTGATTTGGATTAAGTTTATTTAGTAGGTTCGCTGGACAAGAAATGGTAGTGCTGTGAGCTGTTCCTTTCCTGGGTGTTGGATATTTTCTGCTTATCCCAGTCTTTACATTTCTCCTCAAGTTCTTTTCCAGGTCATAACTATATGTACACACACACACACACACACATATATATATATATATATATATATATATGTATATATATATACAGGTTTCTTTTTTAATTGTTGGATGAGTATATTTTTCCTAGTACACTTTTTTTCTCATTGATTGCTGACATGTATCAGACACTTGGGATACTCAAAACTATAGCCTATTTTTTGAGCAGTTTGCCCAACTAAAGTATGTGTTTCAGAGTCATTTGCACACAGGGTAGGTAGATAACACTGTTTGGGGTAACAAGGTGGTAGCAGAAGTTGCTGTGTGGGGCTTCTGGAATGCATTTTTAAAATATAATTTATTTATTTTTATTTTATGTACATTGGTGTTTTGCCTGCCTGCACGTCTGTATGAGGGTGTTGGATCCCTGGAAACAGGAGTTACCAACAGTTTTGAACTGCCATGTGGGTGCTGGGAATTGAACACAGGTCCTTTGGAAGAGCAGTCAATGCTCCTAATAATTGAGTCATCTCTCAGCCCCCAGAATGATATATATATATATATATATATATATATATATATATATATATATATATATATATATATATATATATATATAGAGGGCAGACTCTGTGTAGCACCTTTGCCTTTCCCTTCTCGTTTGCTGATCAGAACACAAGTGAATGTTTCAAGGAAGTAGCCTTGAAAGAAGCATCAAGAGAATTTCAGAGAATTTAGCCTTGACGTTCCTGACATGAACTTTTCCAGAAAGGCATTCATTTCTTGTTATGCTTTCACATCTTTTATGTCCCCTGCTGAATTCCCTTATTGTTTCTTCGTTTGTTATTTGGTTTTATGGCAGGGTCTCTTGTAGATCAGGGTGTCCTTAGACTTGCTTGCAACCAAGGCTGGCCTTGAACTCCTAATCCTCCTGTCTCCACCTCCTGAGTGCTGAGATTATAGACGCATGCCTGGCTTTGCTCCTTAATCACTTCTAACATTTTTTTCTTTTGGACTTTCATTACATTCTGTACTAATAATCACAATTTTGTGTTTTCTTCCTCACTTAATTTATGTGTTATTTCTCCCCTTATTAAATTGTGGCCTTAAATTTTTTGAGTATTATTAATCTATATTGTTGTAGCTATATAGTATTTTACTGTCCACACTTTAAACTTGTGGCATATACTGTTTAAGAGTATATTTACCTTGTTCTGGTCTTTAATTTTATAAAATATTTAATTTACGAGTTTTTTGTTTGGTTGGTTGGTTGGTTTTTAGTTTTTTGAGACAGAGTTTCTCTGCATAGCCTTGGCTGTCCTGGACTTGCTTTGTAGACCAGGCTGGCTTCAAACTTATAGAGATCTGATTGCCTCTGTCTTCTCAAGTGCTAGGATTTTGGGTGTGTACAACCACACATAGCACAAGTTTTATTTTTGATGGACATAATAATAGTTGTAAAATTACATGGGAGATAATATGATATCTTGGTACATTTATATTTATTTTATGTATTGTATCTGAGGTCTTATCCAGTATAACATTTCCTATATATTTTATATTTAGTTTGCTAACAGCTTTGATAACAAAATGAGTAAAATAATTCAATGTCTAGGTATTTACTTAATAAAATTGAATGCATGTTTTTAAAAAAATTATTTTATTTTAAATTATATTTGCGTGGATGTGTCTATGTGTGTGTATGTGGTACGAAACTCAAAGAAACCAGAAAAGGACGCTGGCTCCCCTGGGCCTGGAATTAAAGGCAGTTACGGATTTCCCAGTGTTGTTTCTGAGAGCCAGACTTAGATTCTCTTCAAGAAAAGTACATGATTTAACTGCGGAAACGTCTCCCCAACCCTTGAATACAAGTTTATATAAAAGTTTGCGTGTGGAGTTCACAAAAACACTACTAATCATGGCCGAAAGTGGAAATGACCAAATGTCCATCACCTAGTAGGTGCATAAGCAAGTGTGTTCAACGGAACGTTAGTTCTGTACCAAGGGGCGAAGTGCTGGTAGGCGCTGCAGCGTAGGCGAGCCTCACGGTTCTCTGCTAAGTGAACAGAGGAGGGCGCAAAGGTCCCACATATAACGGTTCTGTTTACATAAAATGTGACATATTCTTATACTTTTTAAAAGACATTTTTATTTATGTGTATCAATGTGTCTGCGTGAATGTGCACCCCGTGAGTGCAATGTCTGTGGAAACTGGAAGGTGTTGATCCCCTGGAGTCAGAGTTCCAGGCAGTGGTGAGCTTGCCAGTGTGAGTTCTAGGAAGTGAACCCCAGTCCTCTGGAAAGGTATAAAACGCGCTAACCTGCCGAAGTGATCACATCAACCCCTTTTTACTCTTTTGCCTCAACTTATTATTGTAAGATGTTTCCATAAACTTAAATTTAACTATATTTTGCTTTCACTGCTCTACAGTATTATATGATAAATGTGGGGTTTTTTTTGTTTGTTTGTTTGTTTCATTCAACAGTAGATGAATTTTTTGGCTATTTCTTTTTGTTAGAACTTCAATTTTATTTAATTTATTTGCATTTATTTTATATGGCAAATAATGACTGCCATTTGTGCAATATCCTCAGTGGGCTTTTGCATGCATTGAAAAATGATTCATTTGTAAGGATACCCTGAGTTTAGTCGAGTTGCACAACTCTACCCTTATTTCTAAAATGGTCTTAGCACCTGTCCTTTAGATGCTCCTAACGATAATTTGAGATCATCAATCCTTGATCAACCTTTTGTCTGTGCAGTTTTGCCTTTTCTGGAAATTCCACATAGATGGAATCCTGCGATGGAGTCATTGTGTCTGGCTGTCCCATCCACAGTCTCCCGTGAACCCACAGTGCATCTCTTAGTGGGTGGATAGTGGGCCACTATAGAAGAGCCACACCTTGCCCTGTGTGGCTTCTTCCCACCACTGGGCGGACATATGTTTCCATTTCTCTCGGGTAGCTATCCACGAGCTGGTTTTCTGTGTGTTTAGCTTTTTAGGAAACTGATAGGTTCTTTGCCACAGGGCCTGTGCATTTGTCGTTTCTCCCAGCAGTAAATAACGTTTCTGATTTCATTGTCACTTGTACTGTGCTCTGCCTCCTTTGATTGTGCCTGACCTAGAGGGTGTAAGGTGGTCTCTCGCTGTGGCTTGGATCTGCATTTCCTTAATGCACAATGATTGGAATCTTTCTCTTCTATCCATTTACCATTTACACATATATATGCATTTGCAATCTCCAAATCTTTAGCCTATTTAAAAACAATTTTTGTCATTTTCTTTGTATTTTATCGGTTGCCAGTTCTTTAGGTGTGTTTTATCTATGCGTCATTAATCAGAAAGAGGATTAATAGATATTCTCTTCCTGTGGAAATCTTTTAATTTCTAAATTAATCAGTGTAGTTCAGTTTGTCAATATTTTCTTTTATGTACCATATTTTTGGAGTCAGATCTTACAAATTTTTGTAATACAGAGTCATAAAGGTTTTTCTTTTATGTTTTTTTTTTCTTCTAGCTATTTTATACTTAAAATTCTTTCATTTTGTGTCTAGATCCTCTTTGAAGTTACCTTCTGCTGGTTTTAATATTTTAATTTCTGACATGTTGATATGTAATGGTTGGTGCTGTTTGCTGGAGTGCCCGCCCACCCGCTACTGATGTGCCTTGCCTGGGAAGTGCTGAAGTGGCTGAAGTATGTTTTCTTACCTCAAGATGGAAACCACCTGCTTCGTTAATTTTTTAAAGATTTGTTTATTTAATTATTTCTTTTTTGTTTGGTTGGTTCTTGCTTTTGTTTTTGGAGACAGGGTTTCTTTGTGTAGTCTTGGATGTCCTATATTTGCTTTGTAGACTAGGCTGGCCTCAAACTCACAGAGATGCCCCTGCCTCTGCCTCTCTGAGTGCTGGGATTAAAGGCGTGCACCAGAGCACCTGGCTAGATTTATTTATTTTATTTTATTCATTTGAGTGTTTTGCCTGCATGTGTGTCTGTGCACTGTGCATGTTTTTGGTACCAAGGAGGATAGAAGAGGAGGGCATTTGGTCCCTGGTCCCTTGTAACTGGAGTTTCAGCTGATTCTCAGGCACCACATGGATGCTGGGGATTGAGCAGGGTCCTCTGCCAGGACAGTCAGTGCTCTTAAGCACTGAGCCAACCTGCCAGCCCCAATGATTGGCTCTGTGTGTGTGTGTGTGTGTGTGTATCTGTGTGTGTATCTGTGTGTGTGTGTGTGTGTGTGTGTGTGTGTGTGTGTGTGTCAGTGAACACTAACCTTGTTCTTTCCAGGTAGGTACCCGGTCCTTAGAAGCACAGATCGATGTCAGATTTTGTGTCTTTCATAAAGTGTAGTAGGTAAATAAACGACACACATATTCTCTCATCCCTGAATATGAATAATTTTGGTGAGTGCTTTAGAGTGATACTTTCATTTTTTTCATTAGTATCTACATAGGAGGAAAAAACTTAATTAACAAAAAATAATTAAAATATAATTAACTTTAATTAAGTTTAATTTCTGTCTACAAAAAGAAATGAAATACTAGGGATTAAGATTTAATTATATCAATTTACATTTAAATTATCTTCATAGAGAGAACTTAAATGCTAACTAATAAATTTTTCCAGGTAGCTGAGCTTTTGGAGCAGGGCAGACCACCTACTGTTATAATATCTGAGATTTTTTTTCTTTCAGAGACTAATTCTCACATCCTTTCATGGGGCAGGTATCATTCCCAGTAAAAACTGTGTTTATTAGGTGTATGGGAAGCATTTAATTTCACTTATTAGTGCTATAAAGCTTTATAGTTAATTTTTAAAAAAAAAACTTTTTTAACTTATGGATACGTGTGTGAGTGCCTGCTCCCTGTGCCAGCTGCCTGACATGAGTTCTGGGGATTTGAACTCTTGTCCTCTGGAAGAGCAATGAGTATACTTCACAGCTGAGCTACCTCCCGAAGCCTCCACATTTACTTTTGTAATTGTTACTTGTTTACTGAAATCACCTGTGTCTTAAATTGGGGGAGGTTGGTCTATTGTCCTTTAGTGGTTATAAGTTTAAAATCCTTCGTATGTTGTTGGCAGCTGTGTTAGATTGGTTTGTTTAGCTCAAAGATATTTGCCAATCATATAGAAATTTCTGCTTCTTATATCTTCATGGTAGATTGCTTCTTTTAAACATCAGGTATGGACTGTACATGTTTTGCACTGGTTTGCCTTGCATTCTATTTCCTCTGGTGCCAATAGTGCTTTCTTTGCCTTTAAATTTTGGTAGCACACATACAAATTTTTCTCTCCTACCTATATTTTCAACCTTCCTAAGTGATTTTACCTTGCATCTAACTTTTAAGTCTCCAATTAGCTGGTATGGCTGGATCAACTTTATATAGTTAATATATGCTAATGAAATAAAAACTACTAGGTATGGTAGAGCTTGCCTTTAATACCAGCTCTTGGGAGTTCAAGGCCAGCCTGATCTATACGGAGAGTTCCAAGTCAACTAGGACTATACAATGAGACCCTATCTCAAAAACAAGTAAATAGCACAACCAACAACAACCAACAAATGATATGGAAAATCCATTATGAGTTCCTGGCAGTAGATAAGTTTTAGACATCAAGCTGGTTCATGCACTTGTGATGACATGTCCAATGGTTGGCTAAAATATCAATGTAGCTGGGCATAGTGCGGCACATCTTTAATCCTAGCACTCAGGGAGGCAGAAGCAGGAGGATCGCTGTGCGTTCAAGACTAGCCTGGTCTACAGAGTGAGTCCAGGACAGCCAGGGCTACACAGAGAAACCATGTCTCTTAAAAAACAAACAAAAATTATGTATTAATGTAGCTAAACACGTGACATCTTCTATGATCTTTTTCAGGCCACCTAACCTCTCTAAACCTGAGCCTGCTTATCTTTAAAGAAGGGGTTGTTTAGCTTTCCCACCCCCTTCAATATTAATTTATTTAGTAACACATGTGTTGAGTGTACTTACTAAGTAGTTGTTTAGACTTGTGTAAAGGAGGGGTTGCATTCTGTGAGAGGTGGATTGTCCCTGCCATGTTTTAAATATGGAACTGACCTTAAGATTTGTTTTAGACACAGTCATGCTAACAGCATGGAAGACGGAACAAAGGACTGGACCAGAGATGAAGGACCCTACTTAAGCAGCTGTGCTGTTTCAGGAAAAGACTTGAGGGCCCAAACTGAGGCATCAGATTTGGGGTAAGAAGAGAGGGGTGCAATCTTTAAGTTGTACACTTGACTGACCTCACTAATGGAGAAACAAAAACAGTTCTAGAGGTTCAAACCCCACTTGAATTGGTTCTGCTTGAAGATGGGTGGAAATAAATGTATCTCCTTGGGTTGAAAGAAAACTTCCCATAGAAAGAGACCAGACCGGAAAGTAACAGAGAAAAAGTAGAGATTTTTTTTCTGGATGGAAAATTGCTATAGTGAGCTTCTCCTAAAAGAAAGCAAGATTTCAGGAATAAAATTTGGCTGTGCCATAATAGATTTTTTTTTTATGTAGAATTTAAACAGCATGAAGTTCCTATGAAGTCAGGTTGTTCATTAGAACATGAGTTCTTAGCCGGGCGTGGTGGCGCACGCCTTTAATCTCAGCACTTGGGAGGCAGAGGCAGGCGGATCGCTGTGAGTTCCAGGCCAGCCTGGTCTGCAAAGCGAGTCCAGGACAGCCAAGGCTACAGAGAAACCCTGTCTTGAAACAAACAAACAAACAAAAAGAACATGGGTGCTTATATTGTATAAGTCAGTGAGTAGCAAAAGTGGCATTTTGTGTCACTAGGGGAAAGAAAGGACAATTTAGTCAGCAGGGTTGAGATTTACCTACTTAGAGTAAAAATATTTTCCTCCTTGCTGTTTATGAAAGTCAGTTATAAAGGGTCTGAACTCTTGACTTGAGAACAAAGAACAATGGAAAGAGCAGATGAGAAGGTATAGAATGTTTATGCCTCGAGAGGACAGACAGGCACCTTTTCCCTCAGGGCTAAGGGTCAAACTGGATCTTCTCACGTGGTAGGCAAGCCATCACCACCGCGCTGCATACCCAGCTCAGGAAGAGCTTTACTGGGGCAAAAGTCTCTTCCATTTATGAAACTGACACTCTCAAAAACTAAAACTCTCCAGTGCACGACAGAAGACGGTCCATCAACAAATTGTTAAGATAGACAGCAGCCTAAGGAAAATGATGGGCAACGTTTATCGGGTGGGAGTTGTGTGTGCTCATATTCAGAAACGAATTAAGGAGAAAGGGAGACC
This sequence comes from Acomys russatus, assembly GCF_903995435.1. Lineage (NCBI taxonomy): Eukaryota > Metazoa > Chordata > Mammalia > Rodentia > Muridae > Acomys > Acomys russatus. The sequence goes on along the minus strand of NC_067161.1, from coordinate 47,822,720 downwards.
CGTGCAAATAGAAAGCAGAGGTATAGGATAGAAAAGAGGACTCTCTGAACAGGAGATGCTAATGACTGGTAAACCAAAACATGCTCTACTTCAAGAGATGCCAGATCGAGCACAAGTGTATTATTTTACCAATTAGGTTGACCAAAAAAAAAAAAAAAAAAAAAAATAGTAAATGTGGCGAGTGGAGGAGTGGAAGTTCTCACCCACTGGAAATAAGGGTGGAGTAAGCCTTCCGGGGCAGCTGGTTGCATCTTTAAATTCGAAAGTTACAATGGCTTTACTTGTCATTGTCTTCCATGTAAGGACACTGTGATTCAGGCTGTGGGCTTAGTATTTCTTCTAAACATCAGGCTTTGGGAGACAAATATCTCTTCAGTGACTTTGTGTGTTTAATTAAGGGACCACCTGTCAAGTGATGGCGCTGATGATGTGCTCAGTGGCTGGAACCTGACACTCATTTTAATCTGAGATTTGGACCGCCACAGCACATTTTCCACGGGTTCTCTGAGCTACAATAATGAAAACAAAAAGCCCTGTAAACAGTCGTGAGCCGAACCGTGAGTGGTTCTAATGGGTCTGTACAAGAAAGCCAAACGCCAAGATGTATTTCGTGACTGATTAATTATTGATGTATTTCCAGCCCTTCTCCAATACACAAATAACTTCTACATGGGTCTTGGGTGGCAGCTCTTTATTTTAAGTTGGAAACTCTTCCAAGGTCTGGCATGAATCCTTGTCCTTGCTATTCTTGCTAGTATCTGCTTACAATTAAGCCCGGAGCAAGCATCTAGTTACTGACTCTAATGACCCTGAAGCTTTGAGAGTCACTACCAGACTTCAGCTTGCAATTCCTAAGATTCCCTTCGCCCCAAGAGTCCCTCTGTTTTTCTCCATACAGTGAGTACAAAGTAAAAATCCATCCAGCGAATGGATTACAGCCACTTCAGACATCTGCACTTGTTCAGAGGGTGGAAATGGGAACCTATCTTGTCTTCAACCATAGGAAACAACCTCGCCTTTCAAATGCCTCATTGGCACAGATATGTTACTTAGATTCATCTGTGTTCTTGAATGTACCATTAGTTTGTTTTGTTGTTGTTGTTGCTGCTGTTGTTTTGTTTTGTTGTGAGTAGTATTCCATTGCGAGGGATTACAATATCTTGTCATATCTTCTGTTTGATTATTTTCTTTTGTTTTAGCTGTCAAACAGTCTTATTGTGCTGCCCCGGGGATAGTCTTGAGTTCAAAACTTGTGGCTTAGCTGATGTTAATCTCCCCAGGTTTGCTGGTACTACATGCGTGTGCCACCGTGCTCAGCTTGTTCATATCCTGTGGATACCTTTTATTTCTGTTGCTTAAATAGCAAAAAGGATTTTCTGGATGATGAGCTCTAAGTGTATTTATAAGAAATCAGCAAACTTTCTTTTTAAAAATGAAGCTTCCCACTCTCCTAGCGAGCAGTGTCTCTGAGAGTTGGCGGAAGGAGCAGCGTGTGAGGGGTGGCGGAAGCTCAGAAGCCTTCCCAGTGTCTGCCAGCGCTGGACTGTGTAAATTAGTCATTCCTGCAGGATTGTGATGGAGTCTCCTTGTGGTTTTAATTTGTTTCCTGGACAGGTGATATTGAGTGTTGTTTAATATAGTTACTAGACCTTAAGAGATCTTCTTCATGAAGTGTCTCTTCTGCTCAGTTTTGTTGGGTTGTGGTCTTTGGATGCAGTCTATGACTCTGTGTCTGCAAGTCATTTGTTAAATATGAGTATGGCATATATTTCCTCCCAGCTAGTGGCCTGCCATTTTTGTGATCCCAGCAGTGCCTTGATGGGCCACTAAATGAGCTTTAATTTTCTTTTTTATGTGACATGGGTCAAACGCAGGGCCTTGCACACACTAGGAAAGTGCTCTACCACTGAGTACCATCCCAATCGCTTTTATTTGTCATGTTCTTATAATTTATATTTGTGTGTACTCTGTTATTTTTGCCTGTCATCACAGGGATGTGCATCTGTGTTTCTTCTGGAAGGTTTATCTTTTTAAGATTTGCACAAAGCCTATTATCTGTCTTGAAATAGTTAATTATATTTATTTTCCATATACTTATATAATTCATTCAGCTTTTTGTTGTTGTTGTTGTTGAAAAGATTTTTCTTTCCAGACTGAGTTAAATTTAGTTAGCAATTTAGTAAAATGTCATTTGACTATCTAAACTTTGGATGTATTTCCAAGCTCTCTATTTTGTTTCATTTATCATTTTTAAAAAATATTAGTGTTTATTTATGTCAGTATATGCCTTGATGTGTAATGACAAATTTACCACATTACTATTATTGTTATTTTATCTTTATTTCTTATAGCAGATAGATTTTATTTTATTTTATTTTTGGTTTCTTGAGACAGCATTTCTTTGTGTAGCCTTGGCTGTCCTGGACTCGCTTTGTATATCAGACTGGCCAAGAACTCACAGAGATATGCCTTCCTCTGCCTTCCTGAGTGCTGGGATTACTGGTATGTGCCACCATGCCTGGCTTAAGGGTTTTTTAAAAATACAATAGCTTAAAGGCTATTTTTCATTTATATTATGGTTGCTGTTTTATGTTCAATTGATTTTTTTTTTTTTTTTTTTTTTTTTTTTTTTTTTTTTTTTTGGCTAATACAAGTGTCCTTTATTTGGATCATATTTTTAAAAGCCAGCCAGAAAGCCTTTATCTTTTAACTTAATCCATTCACACTTAATGTTGTTCTTTAAACACATTTTTCTTAAGTGCTTCATGACATTTTTGTTCCTCTGTTTTCTTTTGCTTTCTCTCACACTGTTTTAGAATATAACTTTTGTGTGGTGTTGTGGATTAAGTAAGGATTCTGTACATTGAGGGAAGTACTCTGACACTGAGCTACATCTATAGTGGTGTAATAGTTTAACTTATTTAATGGTTTTTTTAAAAACTATTTTGAGTTATATATGCTAATGACTACTTTATGGTTTATCATATGCGTCTTTAGTTAACAGCTTCAGAATTTTATTAAGTCAGGTCTTATAATAATATTTAAGACTATTACTTTTTATACTGCTTTATTCCCTTCTCTGTATTTTGTCATTTTGGTTTTATATGTAGCATATCTCTTAATGTTACGAACTCAAAAATGCATTGTTAGAACTATTATTTTACTATCTGCATTCATTCCTTTTCTTTCTCAACACAGCTTTGCCTCCATAATCATCCTTTGTGCTATATTGCCAAGTGTATTAAATTTATTTATGTTGCATGTGTTTATGATATCCATTTATGATTATAAGCCTAATAATACATTGCAATTGTATTCTTTTATAGTTTTTCTTTAATTAGGTTTTAAAAAAAGGAAGTAAGTATCTTTGTAGTCTTTTGGTGTGTTTTTAGGAGGAAATGTGGGCGTGGGAGTATTGATACTTGTCCAGGCCAGAGCCAAATACCCTGAAGTCCTGCATTGTCATTTCACCTTATTCTTTCGAAACAGAATATCTCACTAGGTCTGAAGCTAGGGTGGGGGCCAGGAAGCCCCAGTGATTTTCTTGTCTCTGACCTACACAGCCATGAGTGCTAGGGATTTGAACTTAGGTCCTCAAGCGTACACAACAGGTGTTCCTTCCCTCCCTCACCCGACCCCTGAGCCATCTCCCTTAGCCGTTACATAGTCATTTTGAGTATGAGTTACCTTTTCTTTATTCAGTGTGGGATTTTCCTGGTATGGTAGTCAAGTTCTGTTGAAACTGGGGTGTTTCTCATTATGTTTTTGGGCTCTGGAACTTTAAACCTTAAGCTAGATCTTTGCAACACTGCTGTGGTGAGAGAAGGAGGGTGGTGCCACTGACTGCTTCCAGGGTGGAGGTACAAGTCTTGTTCCCTTCTATTGACACCCGAGGGGACCACACCCCTCCTTTTGGAAAGGATAGCCTGACGTTAACTACCACCACCACCACCACCCCAGGATGAGTCCCATCTTCCAGGCTGGTCTCTGTGACGGCACTCCAGTAGTTGAAACACCTTATTCCAATCACCTGAAGGTGAAACACAGGCTTTGCCTTGAGCTTTTGCTGGGGATGGGTAGGACTAAGCTCCTTTCTCATTTGGTTTTTGTAGAGCAGTTCCTGGCTAGAAGGGTTTTTGTTGTTGTTGTTGTTTGTTTGTTTGTTTGTTTGTTTGTTTTTCTAGGCTGACCATTTCTTATTCTCTACCTAGACTCTTGGTCCTAGAGATGAAGGCTTTTGTTGGGGTTCTATCCATCCCCTTTTCTTTCTTCACCCCCTCTTCAGTGTCCATTGGTGTTTCTGTGGTGTCTGCTTCTTTAACACCGAGTCAAAGCATATGATGAAACACAGAAAAGCAAGAGAGCTCAGCACTGTGACCAGCCTGGATCCTAAGGTCCTTCATGTCCCATCTTCTCTGTCTGTCAGAGTCTTCCATGTTAGTGTGAAGTGGAATATTGGGGAGGGGGTGTTAGTCGTACTTATTGGGGGGAAACAGGTAAAGAAGCAACAATTGCACCTCTTGGGGTAAGGAAAGGCTTCCTTACCTAATGTGTGAGAGAGACTGTGCTAAAATTCCCTCTGCTTGTAGATTCATTTTTAGGTGGTGCACATGTAACACAGCACTGCACGCGGTGCAGATAACATTCTTACTAAACTTCCTCATTCGTTCGGCAAGCATCTCTTAACCATTTGCTCTGTGCCAGGCCATGCCTGACTTAACAGGAAGCCAAATGCGCTGCCTGCCATTGTGGAGCTTAGATTTTAGCAGAAGGAGACAGATCAGTAATTAATCTTGTAGCATGACAGATATACAGCAAACCAAGGAAATGAGGAGTATGGACAGCAAGGTAGAGGCACCAGATGCTCCTGGAGTTGCAGGCCATTGTAAGCTGCCCAATGGCAGTGCTGGGAACTGAACCCAGGTCCCCCGCAAGATCAGAGAGTGTTCTAGGCATCTCTCCAGTCCCCAGGGTCTTCTTAGTTGGTTAGCCAGCTGTTCCAGATGAAGCGTTCCTTGCAATTAGAATGTTTGTATATATTGAAATGCCAACACAGCCTTTTCTTTGAATGTTCCCTATCTTGTTTCAGGAAGGGGTAGATAGTTCATAATGCCGCTAAAACAATGAATGGAAAAGTAAAGAGTATGAGATGACTGGGTGGGGCTTTATTCTGGTGGAAATAGAATAGAGGCTGAAACTCACCTACTCTGTGAGGAAGATAAGGAAGAGCGCTAACCAGAATATCTGTGATCTGTAGGCTTCCTGCTTTAGGGGGAGGCAGAATAATTGACTTACATATAATGGAACCCACTCTTAACTTTGCTTAGGCATCACTTATGTAGCTGGGAGACAGACGAATACAACAGTTGCCTGGTGCTTCTGGGGTCAATAGGTTAACTCCACAGAGCTTAATTAAATCTTGATAATACATGCTGACACTAAGCAGGATATTTCATTAGTTTTCATCATGGCCGAGGTGAGATATTCCTCATGATTATTTTCCAGGCTTTTAAACTTCTCTTCTGCTGAAGCAAGCTGCTCATCACTAATTAGGTTGCCCACACAAGGGAAGGCAGTTTCTCAAAGTGGACTCCTCATTAGAAAGGGTTGTTGAACTGCCACTGGAAAGAGAGAAATTGGGCTTTTCTTGCCTTCTTTTTTTCTTTCTTTTTTCTTTTTAATTGGCATTTTAAATTTAGGTTTGTTTTATTTAAGCTTAATGTTAAATCCATGCTGTGTTTCAGTAAGAACAAGGCAGATCAGTATCTGTGGCTCCAGTCAGATATACAGTAGTACAAATTAGCTTCAGGTCACACATACTGAACAAAAGAGGCTGAGTGAGCGAAGGAGGAGGAGGGAAGGAGGGAGGCCACGGAGCGAGGGAGGAGGGACAGAGTTGAACACACATTCTTGCCTTAGTTTTTCAACATCCACCCAGTGAACCCAAAAATTTAAGTCTAAAGAAAGTATTATCACTCAAACAGTAGCTTTGATAAAATGTCAACCTTGATTATTTTTTTTTGACACCAGGAAATGAATTTTCTTTCTCCTCCCTCCCTCCCTAAAATGTCAAGTTCTGTAGAAAGGGGGTCAACATGTGAATTGATCTAATCTGTTCTATCCGTGCTTCTGGGAAGGCAAAAGGGTCCCAAGGAGAAGGGTTTCTCCCAAAGTGAAATAAAATGCATAGCCACAAAGTGCTCTGGTGTTCTGAACACCGTGAGGCTGCCTTCTCTGCTGCTTCCCCACTTCCTGTGTCCCCAGGGGAACCCCGCGTTCACTCTGCTTTCTTGTCCCTTCTGCTGCCATTGCCTCGAATCTGGACCGTGCCTTCCAGAGCCTTCGCTGGCTCCAGTCTTTCCTAGCCTACTCCTTCCTCTTCTGTATCACAATCAGAGTTGGCCAACTGTCTTCCTTGGGAAATTGGGCCAGTTTGATGCATGCCTTGACTCTTCAGAGCTATGAGGCACCGTACCCTTCACTGTCAAGCCTTCACTTCCCGTGTCTGCTCTCATCTGCTGCCCTTTGCCTGTGACATCTATGCTAAAACGACTGTTTTCTCTCACAGTGGCCACCTCCTTTTCCCTATCGCCTGATAACTGACTGCTCTTCTCTGAGGAAGGAGATCACAGTCCTTTGAAAAATCTCTCTGGACTCCCAGGTGGCACCGTCTATCCTTGCCGTGTGTTATCTTTAGTCTTCCGTCTGAGAAAGTATACGCTTGCACATCCGTCTGAAGCTTCCCCACCCTCTCAGTTGAGTTCCTCAAAGACAGGGATAGCTCATTTCCTTGGTGGCTGTTCTTGTACCAGACACATATTCAGCACTCAGTAAAGCTGGGTGAGTGGTACTCATACCCTTGGTGTTTAGTTGGTTCATTTCTTTGACATCTCTGCACGTAGCATGTACTCAACAAATGTTTAAGAAATAAATTGGTCCCCAAAGCATCACAGGGCTTATAATTAAGAGACAAATGAGCTTTTAGATTGCAAAATTATCTGCAGATTTTATTTTCTTAATATACAGGACAGTGACAAAGAACGTCACATTTTGTGATTTCTTCTGTCACCTTTCAACAGAAGAATGAATTACTCTTCGCTTATGACTTTGGTGTGGACCTCCCGGCTCTTCACCCGCAGCTTGTTGACCTGGGACTCGGCGATGTCTGCCCGCTCCTCGGCTTCCTCCAACTCGTGCTGCAGCTTGCGGAACTTGGCCAGGTTGACGTTGGATTGTTCCTCCTGTGAGAGGGAATGAATTGGAGAGAATAACACTTGACGTTTTCTGCCTGTTAATCACCTTTGTTGCTTAAAAAAAAAAAAAAAGCTACAGGATTTGTTTCGTGAACAAGAAAGTCCTGTCATTTGGTGGCATTCTTATTTTGGGGCAAAACAGCCCATAGATTTGACAACATGAATGAGTGTGTTTTCATTTGACTCTTTTCTTGGCACACTGAGGATGATATAGTGACTACACAGAGGTCAAAAGAGCAGGGATCTGATTTAATCTTGTTTCTATAAAACAAACTTCCAAGAGAAGACGCAGCAGTGATGCTGGGTTCAGAGAGCCTTAAAGGAAGAGCTAAGAACTGACTGAATGGGAAAGATTTTGGGTTTTTCTTTTGTTTTTGTTTTTGTTTTTGTTTTTGTTCTTGTTCTTTTAAGTTCAGAACTGGTTTTAATCTTAAGGTTAAATGAGGCTTAGAATAATTCAGGCACTTATTTGTACAGCCCTGTGAATGCTGAGAGTTTGGAATGTTCTAGATAATCAGTGTAGTGCAGTGGACAAGCATCTCTGTGTTAACTTGTCTGAAATACTACTTGAGGCAGTCTCTCAGAGATAGGAATTAGAGTGTCTAAAGCTCTAATAATTTGCAGCAAAAATTTGGCTTTCCAACTAAATATTCAGTTCCCTACATAATTTTGGTCTCCTGGTTTGCTCATCACCTTAGAAGAAAGCCCCTTGAGTTTTTAGGGACTTCAGGGCCTCACAGAACAGGACATGGTCCTGGAGCAGTCTCTTATCTATGGAGAGATACTCACCGCCTCCTCAGCTTGTCTCTTGTAGGCTTTCACTTTCGTCTGTAGCTTGTCCACCAAGTCCTGCAGCCTGAGCACGTTCTTGCGGTCCTCCTCGGTCTGTAAGAGGCAGTGAGCAGATGATGTCATTTCTCTGACATCATCTTACCCCCATTAGTTTTATTTTCTCAAAAGCTGTAGGCCTGGCAGAGAAGGAAAGGCTGGGTACCTGGTAAGTGAGCTCCTTCACTCTTCTCTCGTGCTTGCGGAGACCCTTGACAGCCTCAATGTTGCGTTTCTGCTCGTTCTCCACCTCATTCTCAAGCTCCCTCACCTAGAAGAGAAAACACATTTAACAGTTTGGCTGCGGCTGCTCACACACACACACACACACACACACACACACAGAGAGAGAGAGAGAGAGAGAGAGAGAGAGAGAGATAGGGGGTGGCGAGGGGAGGGGTGGCGGGGGAGTGGCTGGGAGCTGAAAAAAATGTGGACACCCACCCTGGCCTCCAGTTTCTGGATCTGCTTCTTGCCGCCCTTCAGCGCCAGCTGCTCGGCCTCGTCCAGACGGTGCTGCAGGTCCTTCACCGTCTGCTCCATGTTCTTCTTCATCCGCTCCAGGTGGGCGCTGGTGTCCTGCTCCTTCTTCAGCTCCTCCGCCATCATAGCGGCCTTAGTAGGAAACCAAGACAGCTATTGGCATCAGGACGGCTCATTGCTCACTGAGGGCAGAAATGTGACTCTACTCACGTCCGTGATGGCTTTCTTGGCCTTCTCTTCTGCATTGCGGGCTTCCTGGACGATGTCCTCCATCTCTCCCTGGATCTGGGAAATGTCTGTCTCCAGCTTCTTCTTGGTATTGATGAGGCTGGTGTTCTGTTACAATTTTAAAAAAGGAATAGGAAAACTACATTTAATTACATTTATAACTAGTGCATTTGGCCCTAAATAATAAGGAATGTTCAAAATAAAAACAAAGTGACACATTAATTCCAAGCTTGTGGATTTTTTCTACCAATATCCCTGGTCATAAAACATAAATGATGCAATATAAAATTTGATTCCTAATGCCAAAGGTATTTACTTGTTATTCATGGATGGTTGTAAACACAAAGTAGAGCGATCTATCTTTATACGATTGTGTACCACACAGCTGGTGAAGAATAACTTATTTCATCTGTCCATCTATATTGGCTGCCTCTGTTATAAGTTCACAAATAGTATATTGATACAAATGACAACCAAGAATCCCCATGTTTTTGCAAAGTTAACAGTATTTGAAATAGTCAATCAACTCTAGGTACTAACAATTAGTAAAAATGTATTACATATTAGCAAATCTGAGTTTTAAATTACAATATTGATTTAAAATTTTTCCATAATTAATGATTTTAGACATTACAATGTCCAAAAGTATTCTTTTATATAGGCTTATTATATAAAAAGTAGAGTGTGCAAATTAGCGTAAAACAAAAACACACCCTCAGTAGTCAGAGAAAAGCCATTAATAACACGTCTGCTTATCCTTTCAAATGTTTCTTGCATTCTTTTTCAACAAAAAAGTTAATAGTTTCATCTCCTTAATTTGCTTTATTCTTTTTCTGTTTCATGACTATATTTCTGAGGCAGTGAATGCTCTGTGTGGTCATTGCAAGAGCATAGCACCATATATTCAACCAATGAACTGCGGAACACACGGGCTGACTGGCACTAGTGATGACTCCGTGGATCTGAGCCCTAGCACTAGTGATGACTCCGTGGATCTGAGCCCTAGCACTAGTGATGACTCCGTGGATCTGAGCCCTAGCACTAGTGATGACTCCATGGATCTGAGCCCTAGCACTAGTGATGACTCCATGGATCTGAGCCCTAGCACTAGTGATGACTCCGTGGATCTGAGCCCTAGCACTAGTGATGACTCTGTGGATCTGAGCCCTAGCACTAGTGATGACTCCATGGATCTGAGCCCAGGAGTGCTTTACGTAGACTGCGATGTTAACTTTAGATACACACATGATAATAAATAACATGGTGACTTATTACTTTTGCATTGAGTTTGCTTATTCGTTTCCTATGTAGAGTTGTGAGCGATAAGATGGTCACCAGTGTTGGGTGCAAAACTGAATCTGGTCTTTCGTGTTTAAACTCCAGATCGTTCAAGTCCATGGCTACACCAGCCCATAAGCGACCGGGTAAACTGTCTATGTCTCAGTATGTACTTAGGGTCGCACTGTGCATTTCTAAACCCCTGGGAACATTCCTCTGCCAACATTACCTGTGCATCTCGTGGACAGGCTCACCACCCTCCCCACCCCCACCTGACCCCTGACTGCCTTTATCTTCAGGAAGTGCATTTGAGAACCCTGGTCCTGAACCTTACCTGAGTGTGCAGGAGCTGTACGCGCTCACTGGCATCCAGAAGTTCTTGCTCAGCCACTCTCCTGCTCCTCTCGGTCTGTTCCAGGGATGCCCTGAGCTCCTCGATCTCAGCCTGCATCAGGTTGGCTCTGCGCTCAACCATGGCCAGCTGCTCCTTCAGGTCATCCTGGCCTCTGAGAGCGTCATCCAGGTGCAGCTGGGTGTCCTACTCACAAGGAAGGGAAACTCTTACTCATGTTCCAGTTAAAGTGGATTCAAATTTAATGTCACGCTCACACCTAGACCTTGTTAGTTCAGAGTCTAATTATATACGGACACCCACAAGTGCCGTTAATGACATATTCTTAGAAGCCTGGTGCAGTACTTCCGTTCTAAAGCATATAATGTTTTATCTCAGATCTCAAATCATAAAACAAATCACAGGCAAATCTATGAGATCTTGCATCAGGAAAGTATCCTTAAAATTCAGCTAACCTGATTGTGTTATTTTACATCTTTAAGGAGGGAAGTCAAGAACCGGGCTTGGCGGGTCACCCCGATAGTCCTAGCACTTGGGAGCCTGCGCTGTTCCATCACTCTGTCTCCACACACTTTACCACTCATTTTTTTCTCCAATGACAAAGCAAATTCTCTCTTGGGCTTTCAGACAGAACTTAGCTTCTTCTCAACTAGGCATATGCATTTTTTTTTTATCTTGCTACTTCATTGCTTTGATAATTTTTTTTTTATTTTGTTTACATTGGTGTTCTGCCTCCATGTATGTCTTTGTGAGGGTGCTCGATCCCTTGGAACTGGAATTACAGACAATTGTGAACTGCCATGTGGGTACTGGGATTTGAACCTGGGTCCCTTTGGAAGAGCAGCCAGTGCTGTGAACCGCTGAGCCATCTCTCCAGCCCCCTTGCTTTGTTAATTTTGTTGTTGTTGTTTTGTTTTATTTTGCTTTTTGAGACAGAGTTTCTCTGTGTAGCCTTGGCTGTCCTGGACTCACTTTGTAGACCAGGCTGGCCTCGAACTCACAGCGATCCACCCGCCTCTGCTTCCCGAGTGCTGGGATTAAAGGTGTGCGCCACCACGCCCAGCTCTTGCTTTGATAATGTATGTCCTGTAACTTTCTTAAAATTTAAAAATTTGAATATTACAATAACTCCTAGCCTGCCAAACAGTGTGTGTTCACCCCAAGGTACCTTCAGCATTCCTTGTGTGTTCCGGAGATTCCTGATGGCCTCCGCAGCCTGGCGGTTGGCGTGGTTCAGCTGGATCTCCATCTCGTTGAGGTCGCCCTCCATCTTCTTCTTGATCCTCAGAGCATCGTTCCTGCTGCGGATCTCGGCGTCCAGCGTGCTCTGCATGGACTCAACCACCCTGAGGTGGTTTCTCTTCAGCTGGTCGATTTCTTCGTCTTTTTCAGCAATTTTGCGGTCAATCTCAGATTTCACCTGATTCAACTCAAGCTGGATGCGTAGAATTTTGCCTTCCTCGTGCTCAAGTGACGCCTTAATTAAAAAAAAATTTTTTTTGCTCACCTCACTCACTGTGGTTATTTCTCAAGAAGGTATTTTTTCCCTCCCCGCACGCCCCCCACCAGCTTTTCCCTTAGTGGTACGCATTGTCCCCCTAAAGCTCACAAAGTGGGGGATCTCAGTTGCAATTCTTGTTTCGGTCTGTTTATAAGGGAGGGGCGAACAAACAGAGCGCGCACCTCTGCTTCCTCCAGCGAAGCCTGCAGTTCACTTTTCTCCTGATCGATCTGCTTCTTGATCTTCTCCAACTCATGGATGTGCTTCCCTCCCTCTGCAATCTGCTCTGTCAGGTCAGAGATCTCCTCTGCGGAAGAGCAGATGAGAGGAAGCGGTTGGAGCCATGGCAGTATGGGAGAGTCCCGCCAGGACCGCGCAGGCTCGGCAAGGGCACGCGGGACTCACGCTGCAGGTTCTTGTTTTCTCTCTTGAGCGTCTCGAGTTGATCCAGAGACTCCTCGTAGGCGTTTTTCACCTTGAACAGCTCCGTGCTGAGAGAGCGGGACTCCTTCTGGGAGGCTTCAAGTTCGGCTTGAGTTTCTTCGTACTTCTGCTTCCATTCTGCCAGGACCTGGAAGCACACTGCTAGTTAAGGTCTGAACCCAGGCATAAGGCTCCTTCCTCCCAGGAGCCAATCCCAGGAGTCAATCACGGGTCGCGTAGGCCACCTTGTCGAAGTTCCTCTGCTTCTTGTCCAGAGCGGCGCAGGCGGCATTAGACCTCTCCACGTCGATCATGAGGTCCTCCACTTCATTCTGCAGCCGCTGCTTCGTCTTTTCAAGAGAAGCACATTTGGAATTCACGGCTTCTACGTGCTCCTCAGCATCCTGCAGACGCTGAGCCAGCTTCTTCCTGAGGAGGGGTGGGCAGTGTTGAGTGACCAAGAGAAGAATCAAAGTTGACACAGTAGACTCCGCCTATCTGCTGACTAGGAAAGTATATTTTTCCCTAAGATCTTTTATTTCGGTGTGCCCACAGGCTTCTCCAGAATTATTTCTTAGTGCTCATTTTATCTCTCCCAGAATTCTTATTTCCCAGGTGAGCGCTTATCTATCTCAAGTGTTATCAAACATATCTGTGGGACCAGAGAGAAGGAGGAGAGGTAGGATGCTGAAGCTAAGCTAACCCTGAGAACTCGGGAAAGGGTACATTTCCTCAATTATGTTAGGTATTTGGGATCCTAGACTGCGCATGTGCTCCTGGGATCCTGGACTGCGCATGTGCTCCTGGGATCCTGGGCTGCGCATGTGCTCCTCCTAACCTTACAAATATGGAAGTCACAAAAATTATTTGATGATCTTTATGGAGCAAATAGTCTTTCCTATTTTCTCTTCACTTTTCCTTTACTTTGGTTTCTTTCTGTCTAATTCTTTGAAACTCGTACTTGGCCTCCTCCAGCTCCTCCGTGCGCTGGATGGCGTCCGTCTCGTATTTGGTCCTCCACTGGGCCACCTCGCTGTTGGCCTTGGACATGGCCCTCTGCAGCTCAGCCTTGGCTTCCTGCTCCTCCTCGTATTGCTCCCGCAGCAGGTCACAGTCGTGGCGCGCTGACTGCAGGGCGTGGGCCAGCGCGTTCTTGGCCTAGATAGCCCAAAATTGTAGGATGTGAGTAGTCGTTCTGATCACTCCACTCTCTTTGTGGAGTTCAGTAATGTGTCAGGCCAACCCAGTTCTGTGAGTAAAAGTGTTCACCGAAGGATCTCACCTTTGACTCCTCTTCCAGTTGCCTCTTTAACTCCTCAATCTGCTGCGTAAATGCTTGCTTGCCTCGGGAGAGCTGAGAAACCATAGCATCTTTCTCATCCAGCTGTCGGGAAAACTCCCCTGAGAGAGAGAGAGAGAAAAAAAAAAACATGAATCATTGAGTATGGCAGAATTGTATATGACTCTCCTTATTTCATAGAATATTATGAAATGTTGGGGTTTTTTGAGGGTTACTCGGGTAACAAAACTCTCCTAACCCCAAGAGATTCATTTTTCCCTCGACTTGTAGCTTAGAGTAATTGCTTTGTAGCCATCTCAAGCTCCAAAGGTGTAGGGAGTAATGATTGTGCACACACTGTGCGAGGCATGACCCGGGCTGCCGGGATGGGGCTGACACAGCACACTCCATTGTTCCAAAGGTAAGCTGCTGCTCACTGACTGACCTGACTCTGTGTGTAAGCGCGCCTTCTGGGTCGACAGCTCACTGACTTACCTGACTCTGTGTGTAAGCGCGCCTTCTGGGTCGACAGCTCATTGATCAAGCGCTGCTGTTCCTCCTCCTTCGTCTTTACTTCACTCAGTTGGTCCTCCAGGGTGCGGCACATCTTCTCAAGGTTCCCCTGTGGTGGAAAGGGAAAAAAATAGGCCAAGATGACACTTTACTTGGAAGGCGGGGATTTAGAGATGCGTAACTGTGTGTAGCAGAAACAGGGTGTTGTTTATGTTGCTGCCAAAGCCTTGCACTGTGCTTGGGAAACAGCGGAGGAGCATAGCTGGCTAACTGGATGCATATGTGATCATCGAAACTAGATCCCTTTCTTTAGGGAAATGTGAACATCATCTACGGTCCATATCATGTAGAGGGGACTTTCCCTTGTCACTGCACTACTGTTGCCATGGCATAGTAACAAAGTTCAAGGTGATTTTGAAAAATAAGGTATAGAGACTTGATTCGATACAGTGATGACATGGGGTGTGGCCAGCTAGATTCACATGCAGTATATAGTCACTGTCAAGTGTTTTGGATAAATTAGAAAGTCAGGAAAGACCTTGGCTTTGGAGACAGTCTCCATGTTACTAGCGAGGTCGTCGATCTCCATCTTCAGCTCGCTCTTCTCCTTCTCCAGCTTCTGCTTGACGCGCTGCAGGTTGTCAATCTGCTCGCCGAGCTCCGCCACGCTGTCCGCGTGCTTCTTCCTCAGGGCGGCTGCCGTGGCCTCATGCTGCAGGGTGGCCTCCTCCAGGTCCCTGCGCATTTTCTGGAACTCGGCCTCTCGCTTCTTGTTCATCTCGATCTGGGCTGAAGTGGCCCCACCGGCTTCTTCCAGCCTCTCGCTGATCTCCTCCAGCTCCCGGGAGAGGTCAGAGCGCTGCTTCTCTGCTTTGGCCCTGGAGGCCCGCTCTGCCTCGATTTCCTCCTCCAGCTCCTCGATGCGGGCCTAGGGGAGGTGGGAAAGGACGGACTCAGCTTCTTTGGTCTCATTTTTCCCCCTGATGAGTTAGACTGATGGAAACCGTTTACTTACTTGCAGCTCTTTGATTTTCTTCTGCAGCTGCATGCCGAGGGCCTGTTCATCTTCAATCTTGCTCTGCAGGTTGCTCATTTCAAACTCTTTCCTAGTTTAACAGCAGCACACTAGCTTATGGTCAACTCTTTCCTCAGCCTTACCCATGTATAACTGAACCTTTTATATGGCTGGTCTTAAAAGAGAGAGAAGTGGGTGTCTTACAAGTTCACCAAGTGCCATTTTAATTAATTTAAAAAAAAAAAAAAAAAAGAGTTGTCATTGTTTATTTTACCCCACATGCCATGAAGCAATACTTTGGAAACACTTAGACAGGTTTGATCTGCTCAGACACAGTGAGAAGCCAGGGCTGAATTTTACCACACTTACTTTTTGAGTTTCTCATCAAGTTGCTGTTTGTCGTTTTCTATGTCCATTGTGGATTCTTGGGCCAACTTTAGGTCCCCCTCCAGCTTCCTCTTTGCTCTTTCTAGGTCCATCCTGAGCTTCTTTTCCTGTTCCAGTGATCCTTCAAGCTGAATTACAAGGGATTTTGTTTAGATTCTTAAGCATGGAACCTTATGTCTCTAGTCAGATACTCAGGGGGAAAACTTAAAAGAGACAACAGTGAGTGTGAGGACGCCAAACCTGCGTCTCAGAGCTCATGGCGCCACTCATGGCTGTACTTCACAATTGGTTACACCGTTCCTTATAAGGAAAAAGAATGTTTTTCACACTCACATCATCCACTTGCTGCTCGAGCTTGGTTTTGGCTTTGGTCAGTGTGTTGACCTTGTCCTCCTCAGCCTGCAGGTCATCCAGGGTCTGCTGGTGAGCCTCCTGGAGGGCTTTCTTCTCCTTGGTCAGCTTGGCAATATTTTCGTCCAGGCCGGCCATCTCTTCCGTGAGGTTTTTCACCTGTAGATTTGAATAGACGGTGGGAATACTGACAAAACCATGTCATCTGGACAAAATACATGATAATTTAACTTCTGTGTGACATGGAACACAGTAGCCAGGCGGCTGAATACAATAGAAGAGAAAGATAGAAGAAAAAAGATGGCAAGGTTGTAACTTTCCTTCCATGTTGAGTAATTTTAAGATTTAAGATTCAGGGCAAGGTGAATACTTGTGGATGCTTTAAGAGAATAATAATCATACCTTGTTCTCCGTGGCATGCTTCTCCTTCTCGACCTTGGCCAGGGTCAGCTCAAGGTCATCGATGTCTTTCTTCAGCTCTGAGCACTCGTCCTCCAGCTTCCTCTTCTTGGCCGTCAGCTCGGCGTTGATCTCCTCCTCGTCCTCTGCTCGCTCGGTCAGCTCTTTGATCTTGGCCTCCAGCTGGATTTTGGTTTTGATCAATTGATCGCACCTCTCCTCAGCATCGGCCAAGCCATCTGCTTCCTAGTGGGAGAAATAGTGCATTTGTGTTTGTTTGTACAGGCTATCTCTGCACATGCACATTAGTGCATTAAAGGTTGTGACCAGGGGCTGGAGAGACGGCTGAGAGGTTAAGAGCACTGTCTGTTCTTCCAAAGGTCGCGAGTTCAATTCCCAGCAACCACATGGTGGCTCACAACCACCTATAGTGAGATCTGGTGCCCTCTTCTGGTATGCAGGCACACATATGGGCAGAATACTGTATAAATAAACAAGTCTTTAAAAAAAAAAAAGTTGGGACTACCAGCTGGTCAATGGATAGACCATTAAATTGCCAACTAAAAAAATTAAATAGACAGCATGGGAAGATCTTAATCTGTTGATAAAGTAGATCGACATCTTTCCTCTAAATATCCAAGGCATGAAAAAGTAGCTTTGTTGCAAAAATATGTGATTTCCTAACCCTCAGTCCTTTTGGAAAAGTCATTTACTATCTAAAGCTCAGGGTCCCGTCCCCCCCCCATTCAGTTAAGGGCTTAAATTAGCCCTTTTTTCCTACTCTGATTAAAAACAATGTATGTTCTAGTTAGCATTAAATAATATTTACCAAAGAATGCATACCCTAATATAGGAGGATGCTCCATACAGAAAGGTCAATGCCTAGCGATGTTTTCACGCTTGGCTGACTAGGGACCAGGCTGTGTAGGATGCGCACATGGATGTGAGCATCATGGGTGTGGCTTTGAAGCTGTTTGCTTTCTGGGTCTGAAGCTTAGCGATTTTGAAAGTCAGGCAATTAAAGCAGGTGCCTGGAGAGACATCCTTTACCCTGAAGCCTGCAACTGCTTATATGCAGTCACCTCCCGACCAGGTAATACGAACGGGCCGTGCACAATGTGTGGCACTCACAGCTTGAACCTGGAGCTGCAGGTCATTTTTCTCCTGCATCAGAGCTACCATCTTTTCTTCCAGCTCTTTCCTTTTGGCCTCTGACTTAGCCAGGTCCTCCTTGGCCTTCTCAAAATCTTCCTTCATGTTGGCCATCTCCTTCTCGGTCTCCGCGCTCTTCAGCAGCGGCTTGATCTTGAAGTAGAGCTTCATCCAGGGCCAGTGCTTGACGTTCATGAAGGCGCGGACGTTGTACTGGATGCAGAAGATGGACTCTCTGTGGGGGGAGGAGAAACATAGATACAAATGGGCAAAGATGTGTAAAGTGGCATCACAGCTGCACTGAGTTCACTGACACAAGGTGGTGAGAAAGGCAAGCAAGCTTCGTTCCTCACCTCCTCTCCATCATCTTTTTGAACTCGACCCTCATCAAGTACCCTCTGCACATGGCTTGTGTGCGGGTGATGAGCTGGGCCAGCTTGTCATCTCTCATCTCCTCTAGAGTTCCCAACAGGCCAGCTTTAAAGAAGACCTTAGCAAAGAATGGTTAGACTTGTTATTTCTGCTCAGGCAGAAACTCGGAAAAAGTGCTAAAAATTATATCAGCAATTGAGTTGGACTAGTGGTACCTTAGTGTGACCAAATTTGTACTGGGTGTGGTCAATGTCAATAGAGCCTAGAAGCTTCTCAGAGGCCTTCTTGCTATCAATGAATTGACCTTCTGGGATGGCACTGGCATTTAGAACTTTGTATCTGTCCAAATGAAAAGCAAAACCAGGACATGATTTTTCTTCACCGAGAAATAAAAGCTAGAACTGTAGTAGTGACTGTTGAAAAGGCGGATCAATCAAACAGTGGAGAACCGAGTGATGTTAAGGTTTAACGCTGCTCTGTATAATATGTGATATAAGACAAACCTCTGCTTGAAGTCCGCATAGAGGATCCTGCTGGGGAACCCCTTCCTACAGATGCGGATGCCTTCCAGCACCCCGTTACACCTCAGCTGGTGCAGGACCAGCTCGTGCTCCATGGCACCTGGAAAGGGAAAACATGTTCTACAGACATCTAAAGAGAAGCCGCCTAGGGTTACTCTGTGCATGAGAAGGGTCTTACCAGGAGTCTTGGTCTCATTGGGAATGAGGCAGCGGACAAAGTGGGGGTGGGTGCTCTTCAGGTTGGTCATCAGCTTGTTTAAATTCTCCTATAGGACCGCAATTGAGAGCTTTAGAAAAGTGTGTAGCAGTGGCATTCATTTGTGGTCTATCAAATTCTAATGAGCCGTCTCAAATAAAACGTGGTGACCAAGAGGACTCTATCCTGTGTCTGGAGGGTAGGTTTCTAGCACGCTCCTGGTTAGACAGAAATAGTCCTTTTCGGCTCATTTTTCTCAACCCTGATCATCGGGAAAGCTTGCGTTGAGACTTCGATCATATGGATGTCGATGGAATGGGGCACAGTGGGTGGTTTTAAAAGAGGGCTTGATTTCTTGTAAAATCTCTTTACTACCAGATCTCTTACATTCGAGGTTTGGGACAATGCCTCATTTATAACAGGCCTTCCTGTGAAAGAGACACAGTGTGTCTTCTTTTTGTTAAAAATTTCCTGAGATAATTTTCAGATTTTAAAAAATACATTGCTAATTCTTTTCATGTTTACCATAAGCATCCTTTAAAATTCCTCACTAAAGACAGCTTAATTATCTTCTAAACAAAAGATTATACCGTACCCTGAAAAGAGCAGACACCGTCTGGAAAGACGAACCCTTCTTCTTGCCACCTTTCTTTCCACCGCCACCCTCTGAAAAACAGAATGGAAAAATGGAGATTACTTGCTACAGCCTTTGAGGCTTCTGTGCGCACAGGCACCGGCACAGCAACATTTCCTCGAGAGTCTGTGGAGCTCATTTCCCTCCCTCCTTCTGCAGCTCATCCACCCCAATCCTGATGAAGACAGAGCAATCCCTGGCTTGATTACAGACAACCGGGGAAGAAGACTTGTACAAAAGATAGAAGACACAGCTAGGAGATGGGCTCCCCGACTCCATCCAGATCAGCAGCGTCTGCTTCCTGAAGTATCCGCCCAGAAAACAGAGGAGTAGGGTCCTGTCAGCGTGCGCATGCCCGGAACAGGCAGAGTCGCATCCTAGGTAGCTGACCTTGGCTTATCTGGCAGAGACTCATTATTTCTAGTCCCCTGTGTCTCCGTGTTGTTGCTTGTACATCTAGACTTCGGATACTTAAGAAAAGAAATCTGGCCTCATTCAGTTACCCTGGTGCTGTGGCCCTGACGAAGGGTTTCCTTATCTTGGACTTAGCTGCATCCTCGATGGTAGCAGTATTAATCCATGTGGAAAAGTAGCTGGTACAATCACCATCAAATCCCTGCCCCTTTCTAAATCCACTCTCTCACTGATAAAAAGAGGCTATGGGATGAACAATTCCTGATGCGTCTGTACCACAGTTGTTAATATACTTTCTTTCACTGCACCCACATTAGCCTGAATTTTTGTAGTAGATTTTGCAGTACCTATTATCAATGGATCTCAACCTTCCTAGCGCTGTGGCCCTTTAATACAGTTCATGCTGTGGTGACCCTCCCAACCATAAAATTATTTTCATTGCTACTTCATAACTGTAACTTTTGCTACTTATAATCATAATGCAAATATTTGCATTTTTCGTTGGTCTTAGGCGAGCCCTGTGAAAGGGTCACTCAACCCCCTGAAAGGGCTTGCTACCCACGGGTTGAGAATCGCTGACCTATATTGTCTCTGACAAAATGTGATGTGATTATTAAAACAAGTCATCACTATACAAGGTCACCTGCTTCAGCAGCTTGTCCACCGGAAAATAGGAAAGCCAGAGTTTTCAGCCCGGACTTCTGGTACAGCCCCACCACGGTCTCATTCAGAGGGTCCTTGTTCTTGTCCAGCCAGCCAATGATGTTGTAGTCCACGGTGCCCGCATAGTGCACCAGGGAGAAGTGGGCCTCGGCCTTGCCCTTGGCGGGCTTGGGCTTCTGGAAGTTGTTGGACTTTCCCAGGTGCTGCTCATACAGCTTGTTCTTGAAGGAGGTGTCTGTCGCCTTGGGGAACATGCACTCCTCTTCCAGGATGGAGAAGATGCCCATGGGCTGGATATTAAAAAGGCAGAAGACAGCGATGAGTCCGGTAGAAAACCATGCCTCAGTAGTTTGTGTGACTGGAAGAACTTGGAGTTACGGGTTGAACAGATGAGCTCCCACCTTAGTGCGTCCGTCTTCTAGCAACACACGACTGTCATCGTAGGATGTACGCACAGGACATAATGCTGCTAACAGACTTAGTCTAAAAGTTCATCTGTACTATGTGTGCTCAGTGTGTAAAATGGAACTCTAAAGCTTGATTTTTATCCTACAAATGCACAGATGCTCCGACAGACCCTTTCTAATGGCACAGCATCCTTGACCACAACTCTAGACATGGAAAAGATGTGAAAAGGAGAGACTGGGCCTGATGACCGGAAATGAAACCTCACCAAGAGGGCCGTGCATCTCCTGTTGCCTCATGAAATCTCTTTGTACTCTCAGCCTTGCCCCGCCCCCCATCTCAACAGAATTAGGCACTGGTGATCCATTGGGTTTTGCTCATGAACCAGTTTGACTTTGCTGAGACAAATTTAATATGGAGGACTGAAAGGAAATTCAGCACTCCAAAATCACAAATTCATTCTCAAAAATTATTTTGATAATCCAGAAGGTAAAATGCTAGTGAAGGAGATAAATGCTTTTTCTGGGGACCATATAGTTTTTGACGAGCATCGCCAAATTAACATATTTTCCTAAGTTGTGCAACCTAGGATATTTTTCCTAATATTTTTTCTAGTTTTGAGAATTTTGATCTGAAATGTTTACTTGAAATTTTCCTAGCCAGCAGTTACATTTTATTTCTGCTTTATCATTGTTTAGGGGCGATTTCATATAGATTCTTTCTTGGTACCAACGGGAAAATGATAAGATCCCTCTGTGTGTGTGTGTGTGTGTGTGTGTGTGTGTGTGTATTTGTTTGTGAGTGTGCTTGGAGGCCAGAAAAAGATGTAGTATTTCCAGGTGTTTGTGAGGCACTTGATGTGGGTGCTGGAATCAAAATCCCAGCCCTTGTGATGTAGCAACAGGCTAAAACACTGAGCCATTTCTCCAGTCCCAAGATCCCAACAGTTTTAAACATTAAAACTGCTTAATCACTTCTATCTAAATATGACACAACTGTTGGTCCCTACCTAATTGAACTGATTTCCTTAACTACTAATTCCCTTAATTGCTAACGGGGAATTCAGAGCTCATTCCCAAGGTAAGGTGAAATGGAAGTTTAGTGTGTTCCCTTGATAGTAATCAGGAGTAAGGGATGGATAACTTCAGCAATTAACCTTAAGCATCTTACTATGCACAGCCTCGTGACACAGTACACAAGGAGGATAGATGTGCAATGCAGCATCATGGCCACACCAGGATTAACTAACTATTTGGAACACTAGCTGGATTTTCAGCCCTTTCTTCCACAGCTACCAATCACGTAGGAATGAAATCAAACAGGGAAGAAGGAAGTCTGTGTGTGGTGCTATGTGCCTTTAATCTTGGCACTCAGGAGGCAGAAGGAGGAGGAGCTCTGTGAGTTCAAGGCTGGCCTGGCTTTACATAGTGAATTCCAAGGCCAGTGAACATGGAGACCCTATGTCACTTAAAAAAAAAATAATAATAATAACTGAGGAGGCATGAAGCTATAAGAGTTGAAAATGTGAATCTGTGTGTTTTGTCTGTGCATTGTTATTGGTTATTTTCTAAAGACTACTAAATTCATCAGTATCAGATGATCCATGACTTGTCTGAGAACTGATCAGAGCAGACAACTATGTCACAAGGTGTTACTGCTTTCTCTTGGAGAACTAGCACTGTAAGCAAACGCAGGAGGAGGGACAATTTGCTGTTCCTGTTTTGAACTTTGAAAAGCTACACTCACCTTCTCGATGAGCTCGATGCAGGCGGCCAGGTCCATCCCGAAGTCGATGAACTCCCAGTCGATGCCTTCCTTCTTGTACTCCTCCTGCTCCAGCACGAACATGTGGTGGTTGAAGAACTGCTGCAGCTTCTCGTTGGTGAAGTTGATGCACAGCTGCTCCAAGGTGTTGAACTGTAGGAAGAGATAAAATGTAAGCTATTGGTCATAAATTCCCTGTTTATATCCATAAAGCAATTAATACATTTTCTTCAAGTTTTGAGACGTTTTGGGTTATTAAAGCAAAGGGTTGGGCCTTCAGATGATCTCTTGAAGGGAGCTATCATTCTAAATCAAGAGTTAAATCCCCAAATGTTTTTCAAGGAACTATATTAACTCTTTTTTTTTTTAAAGATTTATTTATTATTGTGTATACAGTGCTCTACCTGTGTGTACATCTGAGGGCATCAGATCACATTATAGATGGTTGTGAGCCACCATGTGGTTGCTGGGAATTGAACTCAGGACCTCCGGAAGAGCAGTCAGTATTCTTAACCCCTGAGCCATCTCTCCAGCCCTATATTAACTCTTCCATATTGGGAAAATGCTGCTCTTTGAAAGATTCATTTAGAGTGCCCCAAGAAAGTGTTTCTATGCTAGTGTGCATAAATTCAAGATCAGTTTTGACTAAGCTTCCGCGGCTGTCCTTTGGGACTCTGGCCCTGAAAACGTAGCATTCTCTTTCTCCTTATTCATACTCATTGCCTCACATTTAGACCCCTCCCCTCTTATGACCCAGGTCAGCAGGAATCTGAACTTTTTGAAGAGCAGAGTTTGTATTTTGTGAAGAGTATTTCTAGGACTTCAGCAGGCCCAGCCATGTGACTACCAGTGTACGCTTGCTAAGTGGCTCATTACTCACGTCAAAGATCTCAAAGCCAGCGATGTCCAAGACCCCAATGAAGTACTGCCTGGGCTGCTTGGTGTCCAGCTGCTGGTTGATGCGGGTGACCATCCACAGGAACATCTTCTCATACATGGCCTTCGCCAGGGCGCCCACGGAGTTATACACCTTCAGGAAGAGTGTAGAATTAAGTGTTTGAGTTGGACCCAGTGGTAAACTTTTGACTCTCTGGTGGTTCAGTGGAATCACGGAGCTTGAATCACACTTACCTGCTGCACCGTCTGGCCTTTGGTGACATATTCATTGCCGACCTTGACCCTGGGGTAGCAGAGGGCTTTGAGCAGGTCAGCAGAGTTCAGACTTGTCAGATAGGCAGCCTTGTCAGCAACTGCAGGAAAGACACAAGAACAGTGGACCTGACGGTGGCTCACACAACTTCATTGCCAACGAAGATGTTGGTGACAGTGGTTTTACACAAGCAGTGAGATGCACATGTTGGGAAGTCGGTCTACTTGCTTATGTCTGGAAAGCAGTGGCATATTTCATGCTAGCTTTACTTGTTGGAGGTTGGGGAGCCCAGGCTCAGTGTGATGTAAAAAATACAGGAAAGGTGCGCTAGAGATAATAATTTGAGAAACCCTAACCCAGTGGTAGTGAGGAAGTTCTGAATTATTCACTGGAATAAAATGTGCGCCCGTCAAAAAGTAACTATTTTCTTATAAACAGTGAATGAAGAATAAAGAAGGCTGAGGATGCAGTTTGGGATGAGGTCCCTGGCTTCAGTCTCAAGGACACCACACACACAGACACACACACACAGACACACACACACACAAATACACACACACACAGACACACACACACACAGACACACACACAAACACACACACACACACAGACACACACACACCACAGAGTAGTGGCATGGGCAGAAATAATAAAACTCCTATAGATTTGCTTTAAAAAATGTAAAATTCCAATGTGACATCTCACCTCCCTAAACCTTCTGCCTTTTGTTAGAAAGGTCAGACAGTACAGACAGGTCTCTGCCTCTGAAAAGGCTCATGTCATTAGCTTTATCCGATGGACGGTGACAACGGGGCTGTTACCTTCGGTGCCATCTGGCTCGGCTTGCTCTTCCCTTTGCTTCTGCTTGAACTTCATGTTCCCATAATGCATCACGGCGCCTGTGAGCTTGTAGATGGCCACCTTTTCATCTGCACTGAACCCCAGGATGTCCACAGCAGTCTGTTGAAAGAATCGAATTAGCTACAGTTATCACCATGGCCAGTTTGCTGGAGACACTTGGGGTCTGGCTCCCCACCTCCCCACCACTCTTCGCCTTGTAACTGCCTAATACTCGGATGGCTTACAAGTGAGAGTTTCTTTCCCTCTGGCCCACATAGTAACAGCAGAAAATGTAGACCAGCCTTTCCATTTGAGCAGCGTGGCTGCTCCCAGATCATTTCTTCTTTTCCTGTGTTTCCCTAACTTAACGCACAGCCCCAGGCTACTCTCCAACCGCAGTTGATACGGATGGCCCAGCAGAAAGAAGTGTGAGAACAGCATTGGCTCCCACTGTTTCTCCACATGCTACCAGGTCACGGATTGGCTGACCATGGGGTGCCTGGGCAGAAACCTTGCCTGACTATTCACTACTCCTGCAGAAGGGGACATTTGTGACGATATATTTCTTATTGTGTTGCGATGCTTTCTGTTTTCTCCTCCACTCTAGTAGATTTGGGTTATTTTCTTAGTTACTCATGCTAAATGTCCATGTGGTTTATAGATGGGAGCAGGAATCAGTAGAGGCACAGGAAAGTGTTGTCTCTCCTAAGACTTCCTCCTTTATTCTGGTCCTACAAACTACACATTATTAACATGGTCCTGGGGTGAGGTTGCTATACCTTATTTTAAACCTTTCAGATGAGACTACTTAGTCCAATATTATGGCTTTTCCAAGATTCCTGGGTAAAGGGGCTGACATTAAATAAAAAAAGAAGTCACTATATAAGAGTGTAAGTATTAAGCGAAGAGTGACCAACCCTATAAGGAAAAAAAAATCCAGCTAGGCGAGGAGTGTCAGGTACCTAGCATTTATGGCAGGCATTTGGAATTTAAATGTATGTGTGGGCTGACATTTAAATAGTCTGTTATTTTCTTCCAAATACAGAAAGCCTGAAAGATGGCTCTGTCTGGCCCACTGTCTGTGGACTAAGAGGGGGTGTGTGCTGTCAAGGACCATGCCAGCTCCTGCCTCCTCCCTATGACTTACATCTGTGGCCATCAGCTCTTCCTGGTCATCAATGCTGGGCACTGTGATCTCCCCTTGACTGACATAAGCGAAGTCATATGGGTTGGTGGTGATGAGAAGCATCTCTGGACACATGGGAAAGAGAATGCAGGGTCACTTTGGTCGTCGTCACATATCATAGGGACAGCATAGGCAGGGTGTTGTCTTTCTTGATGCAGAGAAATCAAGGCATTCCTTACCAATAAGCTCTGGTTTCTTGTTGGACATGATCTGGTAGAAGATGTGGTAGCTTCTTTCCGCCTTGAGCTGGAAGGTGACTCGGGACTTCTCCAGCAGATCTGGAAAGGCAGATTGAAAAGGCCACAAGTGGAAATTTAAGCTTTGAAATTGATGCAGCAGAAAGAAAAGCAAGGGTTTCCCCAGTGTGCATGCCCCCAACGAAAAGATTCTCAGTCACCGGGGTTTATTGACTCACAAGTTTCAATATCTGCAGAAGCCAGTTTGCCTGTGGCACCGAAATGGATCCTGATGAATTTACCCTTAAATAGGCAAAGGAGGGTTGATTAAAAACTGGAAACCATTTCATTAACTATGGACCAAACTACAGTGACATGGTGTCTGTAGAAGCGTGGAGGCCACTCCCACACGGACAGGACGGCCAAGAGACTCACAAAGCGAGAGGAGTTGTCATTCCTCACGGTCTTGGCGTTGCCGAAGGCCTCCAGCAGGGGGTTGGCGCTGATGATTTGATCTTCAAGTGTCCCCTTAAGAGAAGTGGGAAAGGAAGGTAAAGCTTGGGTTTCCTTGGTTGTATGTCCTAAAATAGCTTCTCATCTGTCTCTCTCCTGCCCTACAGGCTGCATCCTGTGGCTAGGCAAGGCCTTAGAAAGAGGAAGGGTACCCACATTGGAGGGGGCTGGGCATGACTTCTGTGAGAAATGGCTGTGGGAACTCAGGCCTGCAGCTTGCTACCATGTTGCCCTGCACATCCCTGCCTCTCGAAGCCCTTCCGAGATTTGCTTTCTAAACGCTGATATCACCGGCATCCGGTTGCCATGGTTTTAACATGCCACAGTCACACTTTGCAAAGCCTGGTATTCCTCCTTCCTCCCTAAGACAGACGTGCCCACCTGCATCTTGCCGGAAGGCGCCTCCTCCTTCTTCTTCTCCCCAGTGACTGCAATTGTTGCAAAGTACTGGATGACACGTTTCGTGTTCACAGTCTTCCCGGCCCCGGATTCTCCGCTGTGAGGACAGGATGAAAAGTCAGAATGTGAGGAAGAAGGCTCTGCCCTAGCAATCAAAATTCAGCAGAAGGAAAGCATGGCGTGTACGTACGTAATCAGGATGGACTGGTTCTCACGGTCTGTGAAGGGAAGCCACAGACGACAATGTTAAATAAAGGCACAGGGCCACTAAATGTGTGCCCTTCACAAGTCTGAAGAACTAACTGTAAAGGTGTGCCTGTTATCCCACGGTGTCATCATTAATCTGAAACAACCACATAGCTGGTGGCCTGACAGTTTCATGTCCCTTCCTAATTCATAGTTCAAAATCCTGCCATGTTTTGAATGTCCAAGGGTGCATTTCCTATAGTGCTTATGAAATCTCAAAGCTTACTTTAAATGAGCTAATACAGTAGGTATACTTAAGACTCAGAGTTGATCCTAACTTTGATTAAATGGAATTGGAATTAGCACCAACAAATTTGGATTTTAGCATAGAAGTCTGAGCAAATTTCCCTATGTGTTTGTTATTGGTGCATCATCTCCTCAATCAGTTGCTTTTTCACCTGCATCATTACTCTTATCAAACGTAGGCAAACCATTTCATTCTCAAGGTGCTAGCCATACCTTGTCCGTGCTACAAGTCTGCAAGTGTTCTCTAGTGCTTACAGAGGTTGTGATTACAGATGCCGCACTCACCCGTCAGCATGAACTGGTAGGCATTATCAGAGATGGAGAAGATGTGGGGCGGGGCCTCCTGTCGCTTTTTGCCTCGGTAGGCTGCCACCACCTCCGGGTTGTACACCGGCAGCCACTTGTAGGGGTTGACAGTGACACAGAAGAGGCCTGAGTAGGTCTGTGGACAAAGACAAGGTTGCCCAGTCAGCAATCAGCTCATTGATCCAACTCAGAAATAATGCTGTGTCAGCAAGGGGAGAGGACTGAGGAAGTGCGGGTCCTCAGGAGGCTTCGTTACAACAGGGCGTAATGTGACATCTCAACAACAGAAAGTACATAGACTTGATGAATAGTGACAGGGGTCACTCACGTAGATCATCCAGGCTGCGTAACGCTCTTTGAGGTTGTACAGCACAGCGGGCTCGTGCAGGTGTGTCATCATGGCCATGTCCTCGATCTTGTCGTACTTGGGAGGGTTCATGGAGAAGACTTGATCTTCCTTGACGGTGACAGTCTGTGAAGAAGGGAAGGATCCAGTTGGTAGCAACAAAGCAACAGAAAAAGATGACCCACGCGTCCCTACATCTCCCCCTTTTTGCTTTTACTTACAGCTCCGCCTTCCGTCTTGGCTGTCACCTTCCCCCCTTCCCTGCTCTGCACCGTTGCTTTCACATAGGACTCCTTAGCATCCACCACAAACACGGATGACTTGGCATCAAAAGGCTTGTTCTGGGCCTCGATTCGCTCCTTTTCAGACTTCCGGAGGTAAGGAGCAGCCTCGCCGAAAACGGCCATCTCGGCGTCGGAACTCATGGCTGCAGGCTATTTGGGGGCAGCTCAGGGCCAGGCGCACCTAGAGGAAGACATGACCGTGGAACGATGATCCTGACCTGTGGGTTTCACTTTCACAGGCTTTGTTTGTCATTCTCTTCTGTCTTTTGGGGTTCCTCCTGTGGCCTATGCCAGGGAGCTAAGAGAAGACAGGGAGTACCTATTAACCCTGTGTTGACAGCTTAACTTTTCTTCGACATTTTAAGCCTTGATTCGTACTTCTGTATTGTAAACAGCAGTTGAGGGCTGTGGAGGGATGGATCCCCAGCCAACTGCACTTGTCAGGCTATGTGTGTGCTCAGAATCTTTTTTGTTTTACATTGTGGTGATACAAAGAAATGGAAATTCTCTTTCTAACTTTATCATCTCAATAAACCTATTTTTAGAAAGCCAAATATTGCTTGGTGTGTTGGTATACACCTCTAATTCCAGCACTTGGGAGGTAGAGGCAGGCAGGTCTCTTTGAGTTTGAGGCCAGCCTGGTCTACAGAATTCCAGGACAGCCAGATCTACATAACAGCGAGATCTCGTCTCAAAAAAAATTTTTTTAGCCATTTCCCCTTGTCACAAACTATTAAAATTGCATCTCAAAATTATCAAGCTTGAAAGTAAGAAGAAACATCTAGATTCAGGTTGACTATTTAATGCACACAAACTTCTAGTTAACTGACAAGAATTAGGTAAGTAAAGAGAAAATAAGCACGATGGATATTAATACAACATTAATGTAAGAAAAGTTGTAAGTAACAACAAACGGTTGTGTCCTAGGTCAAAATCAAGTCCTTTCTGTCCTTTTAAAAACTGTGCACAATTTCTCACTACTATCGAAGTAAAAATAACTCCAGAGGATTATTTGAGGAAAACAAGCACCTGCATTTTAATGAGACTCCCCAGTGGTGGCTTGTCAGTGTCCCGCTGCCTTTCCCTGGGTTTTCACTGGGTTCAGCATCCCACTTGTCTCTGCCTGGTCCTTACTGCGTCACGCTCATGATCTCCCTCTCTCCCCCCACCACCGCCTTGCTGTGTGAAAATATCACATTTCTAATTTTTCTCCCGAAACTGACAGCCACTGTGAGGTTTCAAGCCAAAACCAATTCACATCGGTTTTTCCAACTGAGAAATCCTGGTCAAATAAAACAACCCCTTCTCTGGCCAGAGTAAACGCCTGTGACCTCTGGAGTGGAGGAGGGGACGGTACAGAGAGCAGCCTGTTGGTTGCTAGTGACAATGAAGACAGCATCTTCTATCCTTCATAGACTTTCCATAAAAAGTCTTGGCCTTTTGTTATAAGCAGTGAACTTCTCAGCTTAGAGTTAGATATGAAATCTCCCACATACTTACTGTAGCTTATAGTAGATAAAAGGCTGATAGGGAGACATGGAAATTGAGAAATGCTTTCAAGGGACATTGGACATTGAAACATTGGATGTTAGCACTTTTCTCTTCAAATGCTATTCTGTGTTTTGTGTTTTTTTTTTTTTTTCATGAACCATTTTTGAATCAACCACACACCATGCCCTAATGATTGCTGTTCTGCATTAGATCCTAGAACACAGAAAGGGCATCGTCCCTCTACTCTTGTCTTAGCAGTGCTTAGTCACCTTTGGGTCACAAGCTTTCAAAGAGCCTCCACTTTGTTGTGTGGCGTTGGGAGCTGTCCACACAGTGGCAATCACCTCCAGTGTCAACAAGTAATGTTTATTCCCTTTGGAAGCAATAGACTTCCTACTTCTTACTAACCTGATAATCAGCGAATGTATTACACATGAACTCACTTAAACCAATTGTTTAATACATAGTAGGTTTTCTTCCCTTTATATATTCTTCACATACCTCTGCACACGCAGACAAGGGGAGACCCTCTGCGTGTTTTGATTTGATGGAAGATGCCTTAGCAACCACTGGCTTAGATCCTGGAGGGCAAAAGCCAAAGGACCCTTAGCAGCTCACTTAAACCTGCTCTTCTCCTCCTACTGATGAGGAAACTAAGGTTCAGCAAGGCAAAGGGCCGTCTAGGGTCACTGAGGTGGGGAGTGGCCGTGGGGAGCTATGAGCCCAGCTATCTCAATGCAGGTCTAGTGTTACTGCCCTTGCAACACATGTGTTTGAAGACACGTAAAAGCTAGCCAGCCGGTGTGGCCCAGGGAGCTGCAATCAGTGAACAGCCTGGATGGGCACCCAGAAATTTTGACTTCTGGAGCAACAGTCTTTTATTTTACTATGTAGCCTCTTTCATTGGTCAAATTGCAATGGCGGTTTACATTAAATGTACGTGAGGGTTGCCGTCTTCATTAAGCTCTAACAAATTACATAAGACAAATTGCATAAAATTCTGTTTGATTGGGTGGCTTGAAAAGTCAGTTTCATGAGAAGCTGTTTTTTAAAGACCAGTTCCTCCTATGCCTAATAATAAACTAGTAAGTAAATAGTCACTCATTAAAACATACCAATAGAGACAGCCCTTTGTTCTTTGGAAAGTAATAGTAAGTTTCTCTTACCTCTTGTGATACCAGACGAAGGAGGAAGGCTGGAGGCAGACAAGTACTGTTGAAAGAAAAAAACAGAGACTCTGGGCATTTTTCCCCGTTTAATCACAAAATAGGAGAACTATGTTGTACGCCATGCCTTTCTCAGGGGTATTGACAGTATTTAAACTTTAGGAAGGGATAGCCATCTCCCTCAAGTGACAACTCACTCCCATCAGGAGTACACAGATAGCCAAGTGCTCTGCCACACGTACATACCTTTAAGGGTTTGAGGAAGGACAGGACAGAGGCACCCAGGCTCCACTTTTATAGAGGCTGTTCTGCAAACACAGCAGCCACCTCAGCTGTCCTAGCTGGGGACCTACTTGGCAAAACCATTTTTGGCAATCTCTTTGCACAATATTCACTGACTGTGGCTGTGAATGGATATAATTAGAAATATTTCTTGTCACCTATAAATAATTTGACAGAGGATGATCTAGGGTTCTTTATAGGCATTTGATAGGGGATGGGGATCCAGTGTTTTGGAGGCTGTTTCTCCAGCTTGGATGTTGTATCATTCACCACAGATTTCAAGGCCAGGTTCCTACTTACTCTCTCGCCTATAAAGCTGTCTCGGCAGGATGAGCCTGGTGTGAGGGGAGTAGGGCTGATTGACTTGGTGCTTAGAGCCGTTAAGGAGTCTGGAATGAGCTTGAGATCTGACACTGTGATTGGAAGCACTGAGTGAAGGATGATAAGACAAAATTCCTAGGCAAGGGTTAAGGTTTTAGAAAGATTGGTGATAGATTCTTTTAAAAGTCCGAAGGTCTTAATATGAAGGAGAAAGTGGATTCCTAGATTAGACAGTGGTGATGGGACAGTGAGTAGGATGAGGAGAAGTTAGCACAGATGTAACCCGTTTGCTCCCTTTCTGGAGGATTTGCCACGGATGCTTCCCACTCGCTCTTTTACTACAGCGGCCACAGGCTGCTGGGTAATACCCCACGCATGTTTCTACTGCATCTTGGAAGGATGAATTCCTAGGGCATGGGCACATGCTCAAGGCTAGCTGTAGCTCCAACGAGGTGGGTGCTGCATACTTTTCCTTAAGGTGGGAGGGAAGGCATGCTGTCCGCAAAACTCTCCCCTCGGACAGAGAAGGTGGGTGGATTGACCCCCACACATGCCCTTGAAAGGCAGAAATTAGATTTGACTAACTTGATACATGCACAGCTGTTGCTGAATATGACAGGAAATCTACTCTAACTGTCCCTGTGATCTGGCGTGGTATTTCCAACCATGGTCTCCTGACTTAAATTGCTAATTCAGTAGATGGTTGCTTTATAATCCTATTATGTACAACTGGTCTTTCACACGCTGGCAGGCTAAATCTTTTTATACACTTACATTGTCTTTGGGTGTAATGCTATAAAATAGGTGATTGGGTTACTTTTTTTCTTCTTTTTTGACCTTCATGGCAGCGACCCACACAAGTAAGTGTCTTACCCAAAGAGTTAGGCTCAAAGCCAGAAAGAAAATTGTTCTGCTAAGATTTTCACAATCCATTTTTTCACATTTCTTTTGGGAGTTGTCATCACTGTTATAGACATAATGAGTATTTAATAAATATATTTGGAGATGAAAGAAGAAAATATGAAGACGACCAGGACAGAGAGCATGTTGGTACCTTGGTAGCTAAAGGGACTATGTGCCTTCAATCAGTTCCAATCTTGAGTACCCCAGAAACACAATGACACAATGGTGACAACTAGTAGAGACCACAATAGTATACATCAGAGAACACAATGGACAGGAAGGGAAGAGGAGTGAAGCCTTTGGGCTTGTTTGTCCAAGAGTGTCTACATAGAGAACACGGGAAATGAACCTGCGCTCCCTTGTGCTCATGTAGGTCTTTACCATGACATGCATGTGGGAAGGACTGCTTTATCCCAAAGTAGAACATGTTTTGGATGCACTGATCAGCAGCCCGATAAACTATTCTCTCTGGCACCGCCCCCACCCCACCCCCACCCCACCCCCACCCCCATTACCCTCACAGATGAGGAAATACAGGTTACTGAGACTTGGTGTACTTTTATCTACTGCAAACAAATCTGGGAGAAATCTAACACTGTTCTAACCTTACATGGTCATAAAAAGTCAACTATGTATTATAAATTATTGTGTTAAATTATATCATTATGTGTGAATTGGTATATAGTCTCATTCCTGAACATAATTCTGTACAAAATGCTCAGGGCAGTGTCACTAGGGGGCGCTGAGGCACACATTCCTCCGTTAGGGATACAGGTCACAGTTGCACAGGGACTTCTGAACCTCCGAAGGAGTTAAATGGCTATAAACGATTGTAGGTGCTTAGTAAATTGATTGTTTTCTGTTTTTTATATAAATTATACAAATTAGTAAAAGTTGAAACTTGGACTGTAGCTATTCTTAGCTTAGCTTTTGTGCTGTCCAGCCATGAAAACATAGCAATAAAACTTCTTAAAACCCAGCAAGTCCAATTGGTATTTGTTCTCTTTTAAATTACTCTGAGACTCCCACAACATCACTCCTGGGGAAAGTTATGGATTCTTTCTTGTGTCAGTTTTTAATTGCAGTCTACACATTTCTTCCAACATGTGGTGTCTTGCCTTCGCCTTCAGTTTGTTCTGCCTTTCCCTGTCCTGCAATATTAGGTGTGTTTTCCTATCATATTTTTCACTCCGAGTTGCACGACCATAGGTTCATGTATATCTTCTTCCGACACACTTTATTTTCACGAACCCTTCCCCCACTCCTCTTTTTCCTGTGTCCCATCATCACTCCGATGTCTTATTACATATACTCACCCACCAGAAGTTGACATTTCCCAAACCAGGAAGCTATAAATAAACTAAAACCATAACACGACACACAGAACTATGGAAAATACATGAGCCTGAAAGACAGAAATATGTCAAGACTTGCATTCTTATGTTGCTGGATATAAATGGGAAAATTCTATCTTGGTGACATATCCATCCTTTGGCCCCGGCATGTGTGGGAGCTTGACTCACTCATCACTTAACTTGCTTGCATTTCTCCTTCTTCCACTGTGCGAAAAGGGAGAAGCACCTGCTAGGTGTTATAATTAACTCAGGGGCACAGCGTCTGAGGAAACAAGTCTTGGGAGAGGAAGAACGGAATGCTTAGGGTTTTGTAGCAAAAGGCCTGCTTCATTCCTCAGGGGCCCACTGATTTCTGGTGCGGTATTTAAAAGTAGATTGATCTTGTTTCATTCCTCGCTGTCTGACATTTCAGACCCGAAGAGTCATGTGCTGTCCCCACTAGCCAGGTAACATGAATAATTGGTGTTTGAGAGTCTAATTTCCCGTGTATTGATGGGCTGTAATGACAATAAATCAGCAGATGATTTTAATTCCAGCCCAGGTCCCCTTCAGTCCCTGCCTGC
Source organism: Acomys russatus (assembly GCF_903995435.1). NCBI lineage: Eukaryota > Metazoa > Chordata > Mammalia > Rodentia > Muridae > Acomys > Acomys russatus. The sequence continues at coordinate 47,788,536 of NC_067161.1, read as the reverse complement.
TTCATCCCAGCTAGACAGCAAGGCTTGCTCTGTTGTTTTGATCCAGGAGGATGTCTTGGAGGTTAAAAGCCAAAGTAACCTCTAGGACTTAACTTTTCTCTTTGAGTTTTGGGTATGGCACTAGGAAACCTTCCATACAGGAAAAAAGTACCAGGATGCCACTTCCACCAGTGCTGGCAGCTGGCTTCCACCACAGAACTGGAAGAAGAGGAAGAGAATACACTATAGTCCCCAATGGCAGGACATCTGTGAGAGATGGCTGTAAAGAGTTGAGATGCCACTGCAGGGGAGAGTGGAGTTGGTATTTTAGTTTTCATGTACCAGTTACTTGTGGGTATGTCAGGGGTCTATATATTTTACTGTGTAAATGATTACTAATTGGTTAAGTGTGTTGAAATTAAGAAGATACTTAAAAAATGTGTTTTTATTAAATATATGTTGTTGTTGGAAATAAATGTGACTAAACAGAGCTACATTTACTTAAACAAGTAAAACAGACATCAGTCTAAAATGTGGACTTGCTTGGAGTAACAGGACTGAGATGACAGAGGACTGAAGAGGAGAGGTGAGTTAAGGTGGAACGGGAGAGACAAGGCAAGATGTTATAACTGAGCGGGTGGGGCCGGGGTGGAGAAATGAGGGAGTGGTGCAATAAATGGGAGTTAGGAGAGACTCATTCTGAGAAAGTAAAGGCTAAATTTTCCTCCTATAGGTTTAAGAACCACCTGCAGGGAATGGGGGATTTTTATCCAAAACACAGTCTATGTCTTTTTCCAATTTAATCTCATATTCATTCTTCTGAATGGCAAGAGAGTAAATGTGGATCCTAGAATCAGGACTTGGTTCAAACAACTCAAGTTCTTCACTAGGAAACTGGAAAAAAATTACCATTTCACTGAGGTGTTGTAACAAGTGAGCCTTTTAAAGACACAGCAGGCAGAAGAGTGCCTGCCATAGAGTGAAACTGTGGCAGCATTTGCTGCATACTGATTAATCTAACAGTCACACAGTATCAAGCCATTAACCCACTAAATTATGTGATACAAATATGATAAAAAACAAAAAAGCCTAAAATGTGACTTGAGTCCATCACATGGAGCTTCCAGGAGCATCTGGAGATTTGGCAAAGGAAGATAAAGTGACAAAGGAGAGAGAGGAGATGGACAGAAGCACAAAGATAACCAGGGAAGATCAGAGTCTTAGAAATCTGAGGAAAAGGTGGTCAGAGGCATTCTGTGTAGAAGAGAAAAGTCAAGTTAACTAAGGACACAGTGTTTGGTTCAGAAGTAACTAAACCACTAAGGATCCTGGAGACATCACTGGAAGGGAGCGGAGGAAACAAAGGCTAGCTAGTGAGACTTTCTTCGTTATGCCTCATACTTACAGTGGTGAATTCTTTCAACGCTTGTCTACCTAGAAAAGTATTTAAAAAAAAAAAAAGGAGAAAGAAAAGTCTTCCTTTCCATTCAGTTCTTAAGGCTGGTATTTCTGTGGACAGCATTCTTGCCTGGTTATTTCTTTTAGAACTCTGAGTATGTGAGTTTTCTCGTTTATGGAGAAGTCGACTGTTAGCCCTCTACAGATTTCCTCCTACAAGCTCCCAAGAGAAAAATCACTTTTCTCCTGTAGCTTTTAAAATTGCTAGCAACCTGATTATAATGTGTCTTAGAGTCTTCTTTGGGTTATCCTCTTGTGTGTGTGTGTGTGGGGGGGGGGTCCTTCTACTTTCATGGTTATGAGTCTACATTCCTCTAACGTTTTGAGAAAATGTATACAGCATTTCTTTACATTGCCATCTTGTTCCCTTTTCTCACTCTTCTCTGTCTGGCACTCCCGTGGCTCATACATTTGCATACTTGCTTCCACAATCCCTTGTTCTTTCTTCATTCACTTCTCCTTTCTTCTCTTATAACAGGATGCTTTTAAATGATGTGTCTTGGAGTTCACTAGTTTTTCTTTTGCATGACTGAGTTTGGTATTGGAACTGGGTCTTTCCATTCTCTCCTTGTGTTTTGAGGTTAAGGCCACCAGAGAGCACACATAAAGCTCAAATGAAAGTCTTTGTCACTGGCGGGAGGCTGCATGGGGAACTTGTCCAAATAATGCAGCCCCGATCCTTTTTTATTTTATATATATATATATATATATATATATATATATATATATATATATATTATTATTATTATTATTATTATATGTATATGTATTATTTATATATAAAATATCCTCACAGACACACTTCAGTTAGGAAGAATAGTTAGAGAAAATCAAAACTTCAGAAGCCAAAAGCAAGGTTAGTACACTTAGGGCCTTCTCTGGGCCCTGGAACCGTGGACTAGGCCCTTGATGGATGCGGTCTTTGTTCCTGTTTTAGCAGGCGTTGGGGCCTACGTGCTGGGCTTTAAGATAAGATTAGTGCCTCTAACATGGTGTCAGTTGTGCTAAGATCTAGAGACCTTTTACATTTGTATGCTTAGCTCCTAGGTTTTTCTTTTATTCTTTTTTTATTATTTCTTTTTCCTTATTAAGCTTCTTGTTTTTGTTTATGAATTATTGCCCCAATTTCATTCAGTTACCTATTCCTGAATTGTAAAATGCTCTGCTTTAGTAAGCTTCTTTAAGATGAGTATTTGAATTCTTTTTCAGAGTGTTCATTGATGTCTGTTTCTCTGGCTGCTTTTTGAAGCTTTCCTTATTTCCTTCCCCAGTGCTGCAACTGCCTGATCATTTTCTGTGTAAACTTTATCTTGGTGTCTGTATACATAAAAGAACAAATGTAAGCTTCAATCTTTACAAATAGCCAAGGGACTATGCTGTTTCAATCCAGGGCTCATAGGATTGCCTCTGGGTTTGTGGTTGGGTGGTGTTAGCTCTAGATTCTGTGACTGCTTTGGGGTCTATAATGTGGCCTTCATTTGGCAGTTCTGTTAACAGGGTCTCAAGGATATGTGAGTTTCTGGGTAGACTGACTAGACTCTAGAACCCTTGATCAATGGGCGGATGCTTCATAATTCACAGCTAATGTGCTTGTTAGGAGATATGTTTTGAGGGGTCCCTATAAAGGCTCTTCTAGGCCACCAAGTAGTTAGTTCCCTAAGAAGGCAGTGCCAGCACTGAATACAGCATAGAAGGGCTGGAATGGAATCAAGGGTGCTTTGGGGTTCAGAGAAGAAGATGGGATCTGCAAGCCTGCTTCTGTAGGCAAAGGTAGGTATGTCTTTCCGTGGGCCACTGGTCAGCCTGTAACTCAGAGGTACTGGAGCTGAACTGCAGTCCTATTTCAGCATCCACACCCAGGACTTACATTAGTGAGTCTGTCTTTCCTGCATCCCATGGCATATGGTTCTGGTAGGAGGACCAAAACCAAGTAAGTCAATAGCCCAGTTCAGAGGGGACAGAAATGCTTCAGACTCAGGGCTTAGGGCAAATTCTAGTGATTCTACCACTGAATGAGCCTACACTTTTGAAACAGTCCTCCTAGGTTTAGACTCTATCGGGATTTCACTTCCTATCAGTGCCCCATTAATTGCTGTGGGGAGATAAGCCTCAGGCACTTCTAGTCTGCTAGTGTCCTTATCTGTTTTTTCCCTTGTTCACAGACTAGGGATCATTTGTTGAGGCCAAAGAGGAAAGCAGGGTTTTAAGGAGATTGGAGATTTTAAATAGGAAGCAATTCTTAAGAGGGTTAAACAAGGCAATGGTGGCACATACCTTTAATCCCAGTATTCAGGAGGCAGAGGCAGTGAATCTCTCTGACTGAGGCCTGCCTGGTCTACAGAGTGAATTCCAGGACAGCCAGGGCTACACAGAAGAACCAAGTCTCAAAAAGTTGGGGGGAGTCAAACAAGCTTACTACATAACCCTAGCACTCAGGGGTGAGTATCCATGAATTTATAACGGTACCATTTTCTAATGAAGGAGGAGAAGATGACCGCTGGAGTTGTCTCAGAAACTGACTTCCTACTGGGGCGGGGGGAGTGGAGGGGAGGGGCAGAGAATGACTAAGGGGTTTAGGGACATGACAGCAAAGTGCTCATAAAGCTAGGTTATGAATTCTTCTTACTTGGGAGGAGAAGTAAAGATAAAACGGCATGTGATGCCTATGAGAGGTGTGGGAAAGTATAAACACAGAGAGACCAAGGGAGGTGAAGAAGCACAATGCTTGGACCTGTCCAACCAGAAAGCTATGAAGTCACCGGGGAGATGCTTCATTTAGTGACTCTGGAGGCTGAGAGGTTTTTATGGTGTGTTCTAGCGTGAGGCCATGGGAGGGGGAGGCTAAGAGAGAAGGAAACAGAGGCAGAAGTCAGTGTGTTGGGTGACTTACCCATCAGACACTAAAGTGCCCTGGGAACATGCTAAGAATCAAGTACAACAAAAGCAGGTGCTAAAATCTTTCCTGAACAAAAGGCCAGCGGATGGCAGCAATTGAGTTTGTGGAACAGGTGAGCAACATGGGCCTCAAAGAAGGAAGAGCCAGAGGGTAAGCAGCACTGGGAGGCTTTGTTTATATGTCTAAATAACAATAACAACTTGAAAGCAGAGACCATGAATTGGATTGTAAAAAATAGTACAGGATGCCATGGCGTAAGACAGGAGTCCTCAAAAATCTAAAAGTAGCACTAGCAATACATAGAGGTATTACTTCTAGTGAAGGCAAAGGAGAAGGTGATTGGGAGTGAAAGACAGAGTTGGGGGAGAGAAAGGGGGAGGGGAAGAAAAAAGAGAAAGACATGGAGAGAGAGAGAGAGAGACGTGGAAGAGAGAGAGAGACAGGAGGGGAGAGAGACAGGAAAAGAGCACCTGCAGATTTCAACTTCAGCTTGTGGGTAAGGTAGTGTCAACAGTATGGAGACATCTTGTGCTTTTCAGCACAGTCAGGATTAAGATTCAGCTAAGATTTTCCAGCACAGCCAGGTCCTGTGCTCCCCTCCTGCCTCTTTGCATCTGTCCACTTACCTGTCTGGCTTTTCAATATAAGTCAATAGCTAGATGAAATAGCAACGGGATTATGGCATTACGTATTAGCCTTTGGCAGAAAATTGGATAGAAAGGACTGTGTAAGCTGCCTTGTGAGTTGTTTTTACGATTACCCATTGGCTCCAAGTAAACAGTGGTTCATATGAGCCTAGAGAGAATATTCTAAGATCTGAGGTAGAGGTGTTGCGTAACTTAACCTACTCGGTGATAAGGTTTAAAATGCTTCATTGTGTATTGTTCCTTTTTAACTGGTTATACATTGTCCTCAAAAGACCTTTGTTGTATTTCTAATAAAGGCACTTACTATTTTATTTATTCACTCTCTGCTAAAATTGACCTAAATAGAAGGCCGGCTCTTATCTCAGCACGGGTAGCATTGTGTGGTTACGGTAATCAGAATAGCATTGTCACAGCAGTGTCGGAAGCACTTCTTTTATCTGAAATACTTAGGTTTTTCAGAGTTTCAGCCAAAATTTCAATTACATATTGTGATTTTTATTTGTTGCAATACATTAAATTTCAGAGGTGCTCATGAGCTCAAAAGCTAGGATTTCTAAGTCAATATGCGCTGCTAGTGTGAGTGGAGTCTTGCGTAGTAACCAGATTTTCCACAGCTGTACTGTGTAGTCTACGCATTTTGTGGTGTTGAGGTTCTCGAAAGTAGAGTGTCAAACCTGTATTTAATGTGTGCTTTTAAACAAATTTATGGCAATTAAAAGATTTGTCGTAGTCAAAGGTGTCACATTTCAAGTTGTAGAACTCTTTTGAACTATACCATCGTTAAGGGGCTTTGTATAATGCTAGACCATAGCTAGAGTGTGTGAGTGTGTGTGTGTGTGTGTGTGTGTGTGTGTGTGTGCTACTGAGAATAGAGAAGTGGCTTGCAGTATGTATGTAACTGATACAAAGGTACAACATAATATGCTAATTGACCTAGCGCTGTCTCAGCCTGGAGGAGGACTAAGATGTGGCAGTTTCCAGAGGATGGAAGAAACAAGAGGCATCATTTTTAAATCTTCCTTGCCCTTCTTAAATGCCAAGCTAGGAGCAGGTGCCATCCACAAGCATCTGAGCATCTGTAGACAACGAAGTCCACACAAAGTCTCTACATAAAGACCACGTGAAGTCTACTATGTCAAGGAATCCTAACACCACCTGTGGACTCATGTCATTATAGTGAAGGATTTTCATACTAAATATTTTTGACAGAAATTAAAGACATTTTTAAAATATTTGCTCTGATTGTATGTATGTAATTGCCACTTTATTTTTTGCTCCCTCTTAGGATGGGACGGTTCAAATCACTTTATGAAGGTGATCGAGGACCTCATTCACAGAAGCCAGCTGAGGGGCCAGGTGGGGCTTCTGCGCATGCCGCCCCTAGGCTCACCTTCTTCTCACAAGCATGTGTGTGGAACTTTCTGGGTTTGGCCTGGCTTCTCTCTATCATGTTCAGCCCCCACGACTAGGCATTTTGCCATAAATGTAAGGAAAACACTTCTCTCTCTCTCTTCAATGTACCAAACAATAAACTGGCACAAAAAAGAGGAACAAAGAGACCCACTAATTCTTGGCAGATAAATTTTTTATCTCCAAAAGTCATTAATACAAAACAGAGTGACAAAGATCTTCACATTTTGCGCATCTCTTTGGTCACTTTCCTGCATTTGGGTCAATCACTCTTCGCTTATGATTTTGGTGTGGACCTCCCGGCTCTTCACCCGCAGCTTGTTGACCTGGGACTCGGCGATGTCTGCCCGCTCCTCGGCTTCCTCCAACTCGTGCTGCAGCTTGCGGAACTTGGCCAGGTTGACGTTGGATTGTTCCTCCTGTGAGTGGGAGCACATTTATAAGGAAAAAGAATCTCACATTTCTAGGCTTTCGGGTCAGTGCCTCTTGCATGCCCTTTTACTTAAAACCAATTCGCTCTAGTAAATTTTCAAAGAAGGCTAAAGAAGGGTGTAAAGTGTTTTTGTTTGTTTGTTTGTTCTGTTAACCCCTCCTTGTGTTTCATAAACTCATTGATAAACACAGGTAACACTGTCTCTGATCTTCCAGGAAAACTAATGTTATTATGACTATGCCAGGCTCCCAGGCATTGTTGTCGCTGCTGCTGAGAACCCTGAGGATGGATGAGACTCACACTAGCAATCTCTATGACACCAAACTGAGTGTAAATTATTGCCACTTGGGTCATAAATTATCCCCCACTTAATAAAATTTAGAAATTAAACACATTTATTATTCCCTAAAATGGTCCTCATGGTTTCTGGTTGTGCTTGTAGGTGCAGCAATGAATTTGGAAAGGCCAGTTTTAATTTAGTCTCCAGTAATTTCTTTTTTTAAAACATTAAGAACTCTCACAAAATGTGACATTAGGATTTAGAACATTTAGGAAGCTTAGAATCACTTTAAGTAAGGTAGCTCAGAAAAGCCCTCGGATCTCCCTCTCACAGTAGAAGAAAGCAAGTGTTGGAGCGGGGAGAGAGTTGAGTGGCTCACCAGGGTGTGGGTGCAACATGCACGTGTGTGCATGCACATGTGTGCTTTCTTCTTCCCTTGCTGTTCTCCTCCCCTTTCTCTTCATCTCAGGGCTAAGAAGTCAGGGGGTAGGCAAAAGCCGCCACCTCCTCTGTTCACAGAGAGGCAAGGGATACTTGTCTCCTTAAGATGACTCAGAGAAGGGTTCACATGGTGGCGTAGGGCTGCAGTCCCCCACTGGTTGGAGCATTGCTGAACCTTCCAGCCTCCATATTACGACACCTCAGCTCCTCAGTGGGTCTCTTTGCTGTGTACGCAACAATGCCTTGCGATGTAACTGAAGTAGCATTCCTATTTCCTTCTCACCTGGATCCTCTGGTCCCACTTCAGTCGTGCTCACGTCGCCCACCTGGCTGGTCACCCCACAATTTGGTGGACTTTTCCTGCTTTGCTTCCAGTTATTTCTAAAGGTTGCCTCTACTGGCAGACTTAATGCTTTCTATCTCCAGGACGAGTCCTGAATCTCACCAATTCTCTTTGTTTTATTCCTGTCCTAATGTAAGCCACAGACCCACCTGGGAAATTTCCCCGGCGTACCTTTCTGCACTTACTTGGGTTACCCAACAGTCTTTTCTCTACACTGTAGCACGGACACTTTTAAAAATAAAAATTGGGCCATGTCTGGCCTGGATGGAAACATTACCCTGGCTTCTGTGGCCTGGCTGTATTTATATTAAAATGCAGGCTTCTTTCTAGGGCCCAGAAGAGCTTGTGACCTGCCTTCCACCTGGTTCTCTAGCCCCAGGGACATTCGTTGTTCTCTCTTCCTCGATCTTTCTGTTTCTTCAACAGGACTCAGGGTTTTCTCTCTCTCTAGAATACTATTGGGGCTATGCCTTGGTTGGTTGGGTTTGATGCTTACAGCTGGACTCAGGGGTCTCAGAGACGCTAGGCCCACGTTCTCTCCCATCCTTACTCTCCCTAGGACATTTCCCTTGCTCTTATGAAGTGGCCAGTTGCAACACATTCTTGGATTCTCGCTAGGTCATTTCCCTTTGACCCTTCCTTGTTATCCTCATCTTTTTTCATCTCATTCCTTTAACTGCTTTGGCCTCCTGGTGTCTGTGAGCTGGGGGGCGGGGCGGGGCAGGGTACCAGTCAGGTCAGAGGTTCCAGACTCACCGCTTCCTCAGCTTGTCTCTTGTACGCTTTGACCTTTGACTGCAGCTTGTCCACAAGGTCCTGGAGCCTGAGAACATTCTTACGGTCCTCCTCAGTCTGAAAGATTTGAAAGTGTGAGCTTCCTGAAGTTATACCTGACCTGTATGCATGTATGGCTTTTTTTAATGCCTTGAAGGTAAGGGTAGGGGCCCCAGAGAGGCCCCTTTCCTTACCTGGTATGTGAGCTCCTTCACTCGTCTCTCGTGTTTACGCAGCCCCTTGATAGCTTCCACATTACGCTTCTGTTCGTTTTCAACTTCCCCTTCAAGTTCACGAACCTGAAAAAAGAAATAGGTGGATTTCATTTTTTTTTTTTTTTTTTTTTTTTTTTAGATTTGTTTATTCTACTCTATGTGTGTGAGTGTCTGCTTGCATGTGTATATGTACACCACGGAGGTCAGACGTGGGTATCAGATCCCTCAGCACTGGAGTTACACACATATAGGTGCTGGGAACCGAACCTGGGCCCTATGTGTGAGCAGCAAGTGTTCTGAAGCTCCGAGCCTTCTCATCAGCCCCCAACGGAAGATTTAAAAAAAAAAAAAATATTTGCTATCATGTAATGCGTCGGTGAGTTTCTGCTTCTTCAGGTGGCCCTCGGTTTTATGTGTAGATCCTAACATCTTTGTCAAAGTGCCCGAACGTAAACTGTCAGGCAAGCAGGCAAGAGGCACTATCTGCCTTTCCTCTCTGGGTGCCTTACGTACGATGTCTTAGCTGTTTTAGGAATTGAAAGTCATGTGCTAGAGCGGACAGAGAAGAACTCATGTTGACCAAGACACCCACCCTGGCCTCCAGTTTCTGGATCTGCTTCTTGCCGCCCTTCAGCGCCAGCTGCTCGGCCTCGTCCAGACGCAGCTGCAGGTCCTTCACCGTCTGCTCCATGTTCTTCTTCATCCGCTCCAGGTGGGCGCTGGTGTCCTGCTCCTTCTTCAGCTCCTCCGCCATCATGGCGGCCTTAGTAGGAAACCAAGACAGCTATTGGCATCAGGCCGTCTCATTGCTCACTGAGGGCAGAAATGTGACTCTACTCACGTCCGTGATGGCTTTCTTGGCCTTCTCTTCTGCATTGCGGGCTTCCTGGACAATGTCCTCCATCTCTCCCTGGATCTGGGAAATGTCTGTCTCCAGCTTCTTCTTGGTGTTGATGAGGCTGGTGTTCTGGTTAAAATACCAAACACAGAAACATTAAATATTGCAGGAGAATGTTAGAATGCAAGGTGTCCAAATGAGCTTGTAAAGCAGTTATTAACTCGCATTTGTCGGGGGGGGGGGGTCCATAAATTATCCGAGGTAACAGCCTATTTTTAAAGGACAGTCAATTCTGGATGTCATAGGTTAGATACATGAAAATGTTGATACCCTTCCCCAGTTAAACATGCTAAACTTAGCTTTTCATAAAACGTTGCAGATACATTTCCAAACAGTACTAAGATACGATGAAGAATTCCCCTTCTTACTAATAAACCCACCTGGGTGTGGAGGAGCTGCACACGCTCACTGGCGTCCAGCAGCTCCTGCTCCGCCATCTTCCTGCTCCTCTCCGTCTGCTCCAGAGTGGCCCGCAGCTCCTCGATCTCAGCCTGCAGCAGGTTGGCTCTGCGCTCCACCATGGCCAGCTGCTCCCTCAGGTCCTCCTGGCCCCGGAGAGCGTCATCCAGGTGCAGCTGGGTGTCCTGGGCAGCAAACAATCACTGAGACCCTGTGGCCCCAGGCAGAGTCACCCCCCCCCACTCCTCTGGGACCACCCCCGGGCGCCACCTACCTTGAGGATGCCTTGTGTGTTCCTGTAGTTCCTCAGGGCCTCGGCAGCCATGCGGTTGGAGTGGTTCAGCTGGATCTCCATCTCGTTGAGGTCGCCCTCCATCTTCTTCTTGATCCTGATGGCGTCGTTCCTGCTGCGGATCTCGGCGTCCAGCGTGCTCTGCATGGACTCCACGACTCTAATGTGGTTTCTCTTCAGCTGGTCGATCTCCTCATCCTTCTCTGCAATCTTCCTGTCGATCTCAGACTTGACTTGGTTCAACTCCAGCTGGATGCGCAGGATCTTTCCCTCCTCGTGCTCCAGAGACGCCTTTAGGATGGCAAGAGGTGACGTTAGCAGGAGAACAGAAGTGTGCAAAGTCATCCTAGGTCTGTCTCTGTGCTACCTACACATCCTTATATGCATTGTTATAGAAATCTCTGATGTGTGTAATTGTTGGTTTATGTGCGTCTGTCTCCCCAGCCAGGTGATCCCGCTTAAGGAGGGACCCTCCTCTTATTGACCTTTTTTTTTTTTTTCCTGTTTCTACCACATTTCTTAGTGTTTACTTATGGTGCTCGTACTCGTGGCTATTCTTTCTCTTCACCCTCGGTGGAAGGAATACAGAATAAATTTTCAGTCCTTGGTTAACCGATCTTTGTACCCGATAGAGCCTAATTCCTCTTGTAAGTGTGGTGAGGCATATAATAAATAGAATGTCTACCTCTGCTTCCTCTAGAGCAGCCTGGAGCTCAGATTTTTCCTGTTCAATTTGCTTCTTTATTTTCTCCAGTTCGTGGATACGTTTCCCTCCTTCTGCAATCTGTTCAGTGAGATCTGAAATCTCCTCTGTTAGTGAGAAAAGAATACATACATATATAAAGGTGTATAGAGGCGGGAGGCGTTCTTTCAAATCTCTTGTTAAAGAAGATGTGAGATGCACTCACGTTGCAAATTCTTATTCTCCCGTTTCAAGGTTTCGAGATGGTCTAAAGATTCCTCATAAGCGTTCTTAATCTTGAACAGCTCTGTGCTGAGAGAGCGCGACTCCTTCTGGGAGGCTTCAAGCTCAGCATGGGTTTCCTCATACTTCTGCTTCCATTCTGCCAGGATCTGAATAGCAAAGGATGAGGGGGGAAAAGTCACAGATAAAGCTTGATGGAGTAGAAGCCGTGTGTTCTAGAAGCTCTGAGTTTGATCCAAGCGATCTTGGATTGAAAAGTAATTGTGAAGAACAGATAACAAAGCCAGGAGTACCCCCTCACACAGCCCCTGCCAATGGACAAGGGCAGCCGCGCTAAAGGCAGTGCTCCAGCTGTTTGGAAGGCTGATGACATAAAAGAAGGCTCTGGAAGCACACCTTGTCGAAGTTCCTCTGCTTCTTGTCCAGGGCAGCACAGGCCGCGTTGGTCCTCTCCACATCAATCATGAGGTCCTCCACCTCATTCTGCAGCCTCTGCTTTGTCTTCTCCAGGGACGCACATTTGGCATTCACGGCTTCTACGTGCTCCTCAGCATCCTGCAGACGCTGAGCCAGCTTCTTCCTGGAAGAGAATATGGACGGCAGATGGGAGCAGTTATCAGCAGAACTATTTCAAAATGGCTACAGGTGAGCATTTCCACAGCCAGGCTTCCCTTATCGGGGTGTCTGAAGCTTATTTGTTCTAGTGGGTTCTCTGGGAACTCAGTGTTGCTCTCCTACCACCAATTGCTAAACACAACCAAATTTCAGCATCACTTTATGGAGCCTGAGCCAACTTGACTCCTCTTCCTTCCTTTGTAGAACTTAGAGCCTACTGCCATTTGTGTCTGCATCTCCACTTGGTTTTAATGCTCAGAGGGTAGAATCTATATGTTGCTAACTTTGTGTACTTACAGACCGGCACATGTAATAAGTACTCAAATGTTGACTATGTCAAATTCAAATGAAACACCATTGACTCGGTCTGCATAACTTATCTCTTCCTTTTTGCCAGCTGTTTGTTAATTTGTCAATTAAAAGTCTTTCCCAAGGTTAATATAAATGTAGCTATGGTGGTTTATTTCAAAATCATTAATTTCATTGGTAGATAGGTTGTGTGTGGTTCCAAGAATGAATGCCTACCAGCACCTTAAACTGACTATATAGTAAGGTCTTTCCTACCTAGGTCCTGTCACACAAAAATTCAGGCTTGAACTCTTGAATTGCATTGAATGTTTATTCTCTTATAAAAGAGTGTGCTTTCTCCCTTTCTGCAGCATCTTTGTACACCACATTGGTCTTAACCACATATTTCTATTTCCTCCTACAGTCACATTTTTGCATATAAAAAGAAAAAGATACTATCAATCCAGATTATTTTTCTCTTTGCACCCATACCCTTAGGCCAATTATTCTGTTAGTGGTTAAGAGAGAGAGAGAGAGAGAGAGAGAGAGAGAGAGAGAGAGAGAGAGGAGAAACACATGAGAGCATATAATTAACTGAATGAGTTATTATAATAATTCTATCTGCACCTGTGTAGACAGAATGAGGTCAAAAGTTCCCCTTTGAAAAATTACTGTTTGGCTTCCTCTTTCCTTGCAGCTTTCCTCTGTCTGCCACGGACTTCTGTCATTTCTTCCACGGGCTACTAGGGTATTCTTATTTCCCATTTGGAGTGATGTGCACATTTCCCCCAGCATTCTTAGGCTTTGGGAAAGCAAGGACCCTTTTTGCCCATAGAGAATTCCTGGTCCAGGCACTTTGTTAATAGATGTATTGCCATTCTAACCAAGTGAGTCACGTACTTGGCCTCCTCCAGCTCCTCCGTGCGCTGGATGGCGTCCGTCTCGTATTTGGTCCTCCACTGGGCCACCTCGCTGTTGGCCTTGGACATGGCCCTCTGCAGCTCAGCCTTGGCTTCCTGCTCCTCCTCATACTGTTCCCGCAGCAAGTCACAGTCATGGCGGGAGGACTGCAGGGCGTGGGCCAGGGCGCTCTTGGCCTGAAAAGCAAGAGGTTAGTGATTTAATTTTATGTGTTTAAACTGATATTTATTCTCTAAGCTCTTAGAGACCACCAGCAAAAAAGGGGGAGAAAAATCCGGACATGGTGAAACGACACACAAAACCACAAATAACTACAAAAAGGATGATAACCATGCCAACAACGAGAAGCTGGCTCACCTTTATCTCCTCCTCAAGCTGCCTCTTCAGCTCCTCGATCTGCTGAGTGAACGCCTGTTTGCCCCTGGAGAGCTGGGAAACTAACGAGTCCTTCTCATCCAGCTGGCGTGAATATTCACCTGAAAAGACCCAGGTCCAGAGAACTCAGCTTGGCTTTAGACACAGAACGGGCGCCGAGTCTAAAAGTTGGGGAGCAGCACAGGCTATACCAAACCCCCATCATCCATTTCACTGATGATGAACAAATCTATGCAGAATGAACATGTGGGGAACTTTGAGCCAAGCTCTGCTTATGAGCATCTAAGAAGGTTTAGGAAGATATTTAACATGATCTGACTGCAGTTGATAGAGGCAGTGGAACACGTGGAAAGCAGTGGGAAGCACCTGATGCTCTCTGGCTAACAAGTTACTGTGTTAGTCACCTGAAACAATTTGGGGTGGGGGGGGTGATAGGAATTCAAATAACTGGCCCGGTAATCAGGACTGATGCTCAGAAGAGATTCTGGGGAGCATGACCAAATGGCGGAGACAAGCAATTGTCTTTCTGTCCCCAGAATAAGTTGGTTCTAAATAGTAAACAGTTTCCCAAACCAAATGGTGCTTAAGTTTGTCTTCCACTCTTTAAGTAACATGTTCACAAAATGCAAGGCAAGGAGAGCTTTTTTCAGCACCCCCTGGGAAAGTTAGTTACAAGTCTCACCTGCTTGGAAATTTATTAAGAGGCACGTGTTTAACTTTTTAAATATCGTACTGCTGGAAGGAATAAAAGCATGTGCTGATGAGGGAAACTTTCAGGGAGTGTCCTAACTTGAGATTAGCTTTTGTTTTACTCGGGATGGCCTGCCCACCTTAATAACAATGATACAGTCTTTGAGTGTCGCAGGAGGAGCAATGTAACTATACTAGAAAGTCAAGCAAGTCAGAGGAATTCACGCAGAGACTTCTCAGTCTGGGTGGCCAAAAATAAAACTTCACTTGTGTGCCTGTTTCCTGGCTGAACTGTGTTCATTCCCTGCAATTTGTACTTAGGCAAGGTACTCCATCATTCCCATGATGTGTCATCTCCAGACAGGGACAATGTTAATCATGCTAATGAGAAAGAGAAATAATAGTCGGCTTGTGATGGTGTTGGGAAAGTGAAGGGTTGTGATGGGGATACGCTTTGTACTTGATAATTCTGATTGCTTTGTTTTGAGGTCAAGCCTAGGCTGGCCTGAAGCTCACAGTGCTTGCTAGGTTGATGTTAAACTTAGCATCCTGCATCCTTCTACCTCAATTCTGTGGGACCACAACTATGGGGATGTGCCCAAATGCCCAACTTACATTTGATAACCCTTTGATAACAGCCAACTAGATGTCCAAAGCAAAAAAGATAATGTATCAACCAATTTATCTACCTATATATCTACTTACATACTGAACTACCTATCTTCTTCAGAAGAAGAAAGAAAGAAAAAGAAAAAGAAAGAAAGAAAGAAAGAAAGAAAGAAAGAAAGAAAGAAGCAACCTGATGCCATTGCTGGATAAGATGCCTCCAAGGAAGGTAACATAGGACCTCAAGCAACATAGTAAACTTTCAGCCAATTGAAATCCCATGGTAAGTTTGTGTTCCAGGGAACCAGCCTACCCGACTCTGTCTGCAGACGCCCCCTCTGAGCTGTCAGCTCATTGATGAGCCGCTGCTGTTCCTCCTCCTTGGTCTTCAGCTCACTGACCTGGTCCTCCAGAGTGCGGCACATCTTCTCGAGGTTTCCCTGCATTCAAAGAGTTGCAGAAGCCACTCAAGCAAAGAACCTTACCGTGATCCAGGCCTAGCTGTCGGTTTGAGATTAAGCTGTCTTTATAGACAAAGATAATAACATATCTCAGATGTCACAGGAAGAATAAAAAGAACATGAGGCCTGAGCATGCTGTTACTGTGTTATTTGTCAATCCAGCACCTTCTCTAGATTTTCTTAGCTGTGGTATGGGATACTGATGCCTGGAGGAACCCATGGTATGTTTGTGAAAAGCAAATTTTGTTTAAGCCTAAAGGAAAAATGAAAAGCCCCATGCTTGGTATAAGGCATTTTTATATGTATAGCTAAGTAGTATTTTTTGCTTTCTGAAGGAGTTCAAGTTTTCACTTCTTCTGTTACTTTGGTATGGCTATTCTCCCTTCGGGTGAGCACACCAGGCTTACCCCCCATTTCCCTAGTCCCAACTTGCGTTGCCAGGACTCCCTGTCAGTTCCTAACGACTTGTCAACGTTCACACCTGCCTGCAGAAATTTCTCTGACATTTATATCATGTTTGTACCTTGGCTTTGGAGACAGTCTCCATGTTACTAGCGAGGTCGTCGATCTCCATCTTCAGCTCGCTCTTCTCTTTCTCCAGCTTCTGCTTGACACGCTGCAGGTTGTCAATCTGCTCGCCGAGCTCCGCCACGCTGTCCGCGTGCTTCTTCCTCAGGGTGGCTGCCGTGGCCTCGTGCTGCAGGGTGGCCTCCTCCAGGTCCCTGCGCATTTTCTGGAACTCCGCCTCTCGCTTCTTGTTCATCTCGATCTGGGCTGAAGTGGCCCCACCGGCTTCTTCCAGCCTCTCGCTGATCTCCTCCAGTTCCCGGGAGAGGTCAGAGCGCTGCTTCTCTGCTTTGGCCCTGGAGGCCCGCTCTGCCTCGATTTCCTCCTCCAGCTCCTCGATGCGGGCCTAGGGGAGGTGGGAAAGGAGGGACTCAGCTTCTTTGGTCTCATTTTTTCCCCCTGATGAGTTAGACTGATGGAAACCGTTTATTTACTTGCAGCTCCTTGATTTTCTTCTGCAGCTGCATGCCGAGGGCCTGTTCATCTTCAATCTTGCTCTGCAGGTTGCTCATTTCAAACTCTTTCCTATAGGGGAAGTCCTTGTGTCAGTCACAGAGCCGGTGATAGTAAGCCCCGCCCCCTTCACCCCGCCCCCACCTGTTTCTTCATGGCTTACTTTTTAAGCTTCTCATCAAGCTGCTGTTTGTCATTTTCTACATCCATTGTGGATTCTTGGGCCAATTTGAGGTCTCCCTCCAGCTTCCTCTTTGCCCTTTCAAGATCCATCCGGATTTTCTTTTCTTGTTCCAGAGAGCCTTCAAGCTAAAAGTTAGCAATGCGTGAATATAGTCCTTAGACCAACACAGTGTTTGCCCCAGGTTAAACTTGATGACATTAATTCATAGTGAGTCAGCATGCTCTCTGGCAGTTTTGTGAATCAGGAAGCTATGTCTCATCAGGCCTGTCTCTGTACTGTTTGCTTAGACTAAAGAGTCGGTGTTTAACATGTAACGTCTGCTAAGTTGTGCTATAGCTTCTAGCCCTCCCACTGAATCCACTGTAGGCAGTATTCCTCATGCGCGATGAGCAGCGCTGGGATGGTTACACACCATGACCTTGGCCAATGCATCCTGGACCCATACCTTTCCCATACATTCTCTATTAGGCATCACATTATGTGTTAAGCCAGCTGATCTTCCATATCCTTCCCCAGTGTTCCCTTGTCCCTCTGAGCATGAGGCCTCTTGGCAGCTTGCTGTGCTTCCCCCTCAGAACAAAGTGCCTGCGCGCTTGTGTGCTTGAAGCCACCAGTGTTTCCAGTTGCGCTAAAGGCTGTTCTGTCCATACATATCATGGTGAACAGACCCTCATTGACTCTAATTCTTTTTACAGATATCGTCTGTCTTTGTTGATTATCTTGGTCTTCATATTGGCAATGATGTTCCAAAGCTCTTGGATGTGGGAAATGCTCTGTTAATATGTGTCATGTCATAAGGAAACACCTGCTTGTTTCATTATAGAATTAAAAAAAAAAAATGTTTTATGGTTTCACACTCACATCATCCACTTGCTGCTCGAGCTTGATTTTGGCTTTGGTCAGCGTGTTGACCTTGTCCTCCTCAGCCTGCAGGTCATCCAGGGTCTGCTGGTGAGCCTCCTGGAGGGCTTTCTTCTCCTTGGTCAACTTGGCAATGGTTTCATCCAGGCCGGCCATCTCTTCCGTGAGGTTTTTCACCTACAGAAGTTAGAACAGGTGGTCTCAATAAGCGGCCCAGCTCACGGGGCAGAAACCTCCATGTGGTGTAGGCGGAGCATGCGCGTGCCTTGTTCTCCGTGGCGTGCTTCTCCTTCTCGACCTTGGCCAGGGTCAGCTCAAGGTCATCGATGTCTTTCTTCAGCTCTGAGCACTCGTCCTCCAGCTTCCTTTTCTTGGCCGTCAGCTCGGCATTGATCTCCTCCTCGTCCTCTGCTCGCTCGGTCACCTCCTTGATCTTAGCCTCCAGCTGGATTTTGGTTTTGATCAGCTGGTCGCATCTTTCCTCTGCATCAGCCAAGCTGTCTGCTTCCTATGGAGAGATAATAGACATCTTTAGATTTTTTTGTTCCCTGGAGCTTTTAGATTGTATTAATGTTTTGAAGGCAAATAAGTAAAATTAGGTTTGAAGGCATCAGATTTATTTTAATTAGCTTTCTACCACCAAGAGAAATTGTCAGATCACTTTCTGGGAACTTGAATATTAACAAAAAAATGTAAAACTTGGCTCCTGGTGAAAATATGATACCACTGTCTTACTATAACATAGGTTTAATGTATTAGCATATAATTTTTAGTCAGATTTCTTTGTTTAATGTTTATTTTTATTAAAGTTTCATATACAAAAAAGACATTTAAATAAAGAACTGAGCACTGGGATCTTGCAAAGAGGACAGTGAACATCAAAAAGTGACTTTAAAAAAAAAAAGTGACTTAAAAGGAAAGAGTGTCCTCCAATGGCATGTGGTTCGGAGTTAGAAGACTGGGTGGAAGAACCAAGGAGAATGGGCCACCTTGTTTCTCATGAAGAAATAGAATTCGGAATATAAACTCTGTGACAGCAGAGTTGTATTTTTAGGCTCTGGAACTCATGAAATAGTTGCTAAGTGGATTGTAGATGAAATGCTGCTAACACACACACACACACACACACACACACACACACACACACACACACACACACACACTGATAATATAGTTGAGCCAGAATTAGGTACCCTCTTCAATACTTTTTTTGCTCTTGGTGATATGATGAACTTCTCATTTTGGAAAAACCTCAGTCCATACAAACTACAGTAAAGGTTTAAGCCACCTTCATGTTTTGCGAGTCATTTTGTTATATAGTCAGAACAAATAGGCCCGGTGGGACTGATTGCTTCCTGATCTGAACTCAGAAAACTAAAAGGAAACCTTTCACGTTTCTGTGCTTGATTACGACAGCAGTTTGGGGATATTTATTGGGTCATCAGAATAATCCCTCAATGCTGTGAACAAAAGTTGGCACTACCTATAGAAAGCCTTGCCATTGTCCAGTTCTCTCACGTCGTCTACACGTCGTCTAAAATTTGTAAAATAAAACTGAGTAGAAAGTTCTTAGAAGACTGTCGGTTACAATTTTGGAATATTAATTTGAGGTTGATACATTTCTATGGCATAGTCTCCTCCCTGTTCACTAATAATACCATTCTTTGGGCATTTGTCAATAGGTAGGATTATGGGAAAGCAAATACCTTCCTATTCGCTATTCTCAGTCAGCCAGGAAAAGCAACTAAGAGAAATGGAAAACAGTTTGTTTTTCCTTTTAGGCAACTAAGGTTCCTGCTGTACTAGTTTGCCGTGATGCTGTGTGGAATATTACAGAACACTCGAGGGAGTTGTTCCTTTAACAGCCTGGTAGCCAGCCAGTCACTTGGTTTTGTGGCATCCTGGCATCTTCTTGGTGATCACTGAGCTGAGATTTTAGCATCAAGTGTCAGGGTAGGCTTTGAGACTCACAGACTGAACTTGGAGCTGCAGGTCATTTTTCTCCTGCATCAGAGCTACCATCTTTTCTTCCAGTTCTTTCCTTTTGGCCTCGGCCTTTGCAAGGTTTTCTTTGGCTTTTTCAAATTCCTCCTTCATGTTGGCCATCTCCTTCTCGGTCTCCGCGCTCTTCAGCAGCGGCTTGATCTTGAAATACAGCTTCATCCAGGGCCAATGCTTGACATTCATGAAGGCGCGGACGTTGTACTGGATGCAGAAGATGGACTCTCTGTGACAGGAACAGAGATGCTCAAAGTCAGATTCTAATGGAAATTAAGACCAAAGGAACTAGAACAATGGATTTTATATGTTGTCCTTGTTCATACCTTCTTTCCACCATCTTCTGGTACTCCACTCTTGCCAAGAACCCTCTGCACATGGCCTGGGTTCGGGTAATCAGCTGGGCCAACTTGTCATCTCTCATCTCCTCTAGGAGCCCCAGAAGACCAGCTTTGAAAAAGACCTGTGTAAGGGCAATGTGACTGATCAGACACTTCACACAAAGCCCAAAGGGGCAGGGAAACATGAGGTTTGATTTTGAGAGGATTACCTTGGTGTGACCAAACTTATACTGGGTGTGGTCAATGTCAATGGAGCCAAGGAGCTTCTCAGAAGCCTTCTTGCTATCGATGAATTGACCCTCAGGGATGGCACTTGCGTTCAACACCTTGTATCTGTTTAAACCAACCAAATAAATGGCATAGCTGTTGTCACCAAACGAATCTCCCTTTATCTCTACTTTGTATAGTCAAAAGACTTTACAGTGTATCCCTCAAGTCACTTGAACGCCCTACTTCTCTAATTGCTAAAAAGAAAAGGCAATAGCAAAAAAAACAAAACAAAACAAAACAAAAAAAACCTTAAAAACCATTCACAGTGACAAATATACAACCTCTGCTTGAAGTCTGCATAGAGGATCCTGCTGGGGAACCCCTTCCGGCAGATGCGGATGCCTTCCAGCACCCCGTTACACCGCAGCTGGTGCAGGACCAGCTCGTGCTCCATGGCCCCTGAAAGAGCACACAGGCATCTCACTATCTAGGCTCTAAAGCAGACACACTGGACCTTGTCTGCATAGCTACCGGGAGTGTCTTACCAGGAGTCTTAGTCTCATTGGGAATGATGCACCGTACAAAATGGGGGTGGGTGCTCCTCAGATTGGTCATCAGCTTATTCAGATTCTCCTATGGGGTCGGAGGGCACCTTGTTTAATATGTGCAAGCACATACACTCAGACTTACAGACATAATGGCCGTGAGCCACTGCTTTGCTTCAGTTCTACCGAACAGCACCCAGTTTCGAAGTTTCCAGAGTCCTGTCTGAGATGTCTAAGTTCTTGACATGCCCTCCTAGCTTATGTTTTGTGCACCAGGAGCAAGTTTCCCTGTAAGCCGTTGAGGTGGCTGCTCGCTGCTGATGAATTTCCTGGTGTGTTTATATATGTATCACAGCAATGTAAACATAGGAAAATGCACCATCCATACATGGAGCACTTACTGAGACATTTGGTCCAATTTAGCTCCTAACACAGTGTTGGCTTCAAACCTTCCATTTATTACTTTACTTGCACATGTTTCCTAAAATTCAGGTATGCCAGTTTCAGCTGACCCACCCCACCCCTCCTGGGTCACATCCCGTTCTAGAGCCTTTGAGACAATATCCACCCCACCCCACACCCCACACAGAGACCCTTTATATATAGCAGCATAAAATCTAATGTCCTAAGCCCTTTTAGAGAGGAAAAAAAATGAAGTTTGTACCCTGAAAAGAGCTGACACGGTCTGGAAAGAAGAACCCTTCTTCTTAGCCCCTTTCTTTCCTCCACCACCGCCTCCAGACTCTGAGGGAGCAAAGAACGTGCCAACAGTCAGAACCCAGGTTTCTCTGCTCAGAATTTCCACATTAAATAAACATCGCTGATTGAAAGTCACCTGCTTCAGCAGCTGCTGCTGCCCCAGAGAAGAGGTAAGCCAGGGTTTTCATCGAAGACTTCTGGTACAGCCCCACCACGGTCTCATTCAGAGGGTCCTTGTTCTTGTCCAGCCAGCCGGCGATGTTGTAGTCCACGGTGCCCGCATAGTGCACCAGGGAGAAGTGGGCCTCAACCTTGCCCTTGGCAGGCTTGGGCTTCTGGAAGTTGTTAGACTTTCCCAGGTGTTGCTCATACAGCTTGTTCTTGAAGGAGGTGTCTGTCGCCTTGGGGAACATGCACTCCTCTTCCAGGATGGAGAAGATGCCCATCGGCTGAAAGAACAAATACAGAAACAAACGCCACATGAAATCTGTCTGCTTATAGAAAGTGACTGATGACACGAATAGCTGGATTCCATTTTCAGTTCCACAGAGCTAATGGAAACTCTTTTGTTCGGTCAGAGTCACTGGTTTAATGAGACTCTTAGTTATGACAAAGTAAGATGGTGAGGGCTAAGTTTTCTCTAGAGTTGTGGCTTTACCCCCAAAAGTCTTAGAGCAGAATGTCTCCAAGTGTGGCTTCCAAACTAGCTGCAGTAGTGTCACTTGAAGTCACAATGCAGACATCAAGGCCTATTCAACATTTGCAGTAAGCTCTCGAGGGAGCGAGAGCAGGGAACACTGCCTTGCTCGGTGTTCCGTGTTTCGGGTGAGTTTAGCACAGCTAAAGTTTGAAAGCCTCTGTCCACAGCATTAAAAATTCATAGTTCAGAGGTCAATAGTGGTTAATCTAAGGATGTCAGAGAAGTAAATAGCAGCATTCTAATATGTGCTAAATTTTTATAAGGAAAGCTAGCTTTCAATGTAAGGCTTCGATTGTAGACTCTGGGTGGGCATAGTGTTCTGGACTCTTTAGAGTGCATCCTGGCTCAAAAGAGGGGACAGAAAGAATGGAGGGGCTAGAAGATAAGGAATGGGTACTGTGAAACAGTGGCTTCTGGAGGTGACATAGCGTGCCTCTGTACTGATGAACTCAGGAGCTGTGGCTATCTACCCAATGCTTGCACAAAATGGGGCCTGTTAACCTTCCACCGTGGGTGGGAGGGCTCATAGGCCCCACCCTCATAGGCCCCACCCTTCTCTGAGGAGCTCCAAGCAGTTAGGGACAGCTGGGGAAGGAGTGGGTATTTTCTTCTGTGGTGTAGCCGCTGGTAAGTTTGCCATGGTGTGGGAAGCACCCTCCCCCACCATGCTCACGCAAACTAAGCGGGTCAGCAGCAGCAACAATAACAAAAAGCAGGAGGGAGACTTTTTGGGGAGAAGTCCAAACTTGGTGGGAGTGGAAGAAAAGATGGGGGTGGGAATAACCAAAATATATTACGTATAATGTATATTACATATGTGTGTACAAAACTGTCAAGGAATGGACATGTTTTGAAAGAAAATACCTTGCCTTGTTTTACCAGCCTGCTTCCCTCATTTCGTGTATAGGTGGCAATCTCTTGCCATCGCACATACCAAAGCTGTATTGTTTTTCATTTACACAGCATACAGCTGTGAACTGCGTACACTCACCTTCTCGATGAGCTCGATGCAGGCGGCCAGGTCCATCCCGAAGTCGATGAACTCCCACTCGATGCCTTCCTTCTTGTACTCCTCCTGCTCCAGCACGAACATGTGGTGGTTGAAGAACTGCTGCAGCTTCTCGTTGGTGAAGTTGATGCACAGCTGCTCCAGGCTGTTGAACTAAAGTGGAGAAGGAAATTAGCATTCAGTTCTTTTTTTTTTTTTTTTTTTTTTTTTTTTTTGGTGTTTTTTTTTTTTATTAATTTATTCTTGTTACATCTCAATGTTTATCCCATCCCTTGTATCCTCCCATTCCTCCCCCCCCCCCATTTTCCCATTATTCCCCTCCCCTATGACTGTTCCTGAGGGGGATTACGTCCCCCTATATATTCTCATAGGGTATCAAGTCTCTTCTTGGCTACTTGCAGCATTCAGTTCTTAATGAAAGCGTCCCCAGGCTTTCCTCAGCTGGGCAGGCTAACTGCTCTTAGCATGGTGGGTTTGTTTTTTTTTGTTTTTTTTTTTTTTTTTTTTTTTTTCTGTCTCACTTGTAGCAAACCTCCTTACTCAAATTTCATCCCATTATCAATACGCTCATAGAAAAAAAGTTCACAAATATGACTTCAGAATGTGGCCAGTTAGAAATTGCACTGTTAAGTAGTGATGGTATCACTTTTACTGATTGGATCCTACAGCATCTGGTTTTTTTAGGCAGGCATACTTGAGTTTATTTACTTGCCATTTCTGTCCACTATGCCTGGTCACTGCAGAAGTTACCTTAGTGTAAAAACACACTTCGTCTCCCTAATTAAGCAGATAGGAATATCAAAGTCTGGGTTAATTGGTCATCCGTTTTCCTGGTGGCGTTTTGATGCTGTTGTTGATTTTACCATCATCTCTGTCTTTTCTCGATTGCTGATTGTGTACTAAGGGTTTTACCTGAAGCAACCTTACAACTGACAAAAAAGGATCTGCAAGAGGGTGTCACATAGATTGACAGGTCCTCACTGACATCGTGCAAAGACTAGGCACATGGCACCCACACTATCAGACAAGAAATGACAGAGCTGGAATTTAACTCCGAAGTTCATACCCTTTTCCAGATTTTCAGTGCTTTTGCATGAATTGGATTATAGTGCCATTTTTTTTCATAGACATTCCTTGGTGACTACAAGAACAAGATCTGCAAACATCTGCTGCAAAGCTTCAGCCAACTCACATCAAAGATCTCAAAGCCAGCGATGTCCAAGACGCCGATGAAGTACTGCCTGGGCTGCTTGGTGTCCAGCTGCTGGTTGATGCGGGTGACCATCCACAGGAACATCTTCTCATAGACGGCCTTGGCCAGGGCGCCCACGGAGTTGTACACCTTCAGAGACAGGGTACTTCTTGTTGGCATCATTAATGATGTCAAGGAGGTCTTGGGTGAGTGTGTGCTTCACGGAGGACATGCACTTACCTGCTGCACCGTCTGGCCTTTGGTGACGTACTCATTGCCGACCTTGACCCTGGGGTAGCACAGGGCTTTGAGCAGGTCAGCAGAGTTCAGATTCTGGAGGTAGGCGGCCTTGTCAGCAACTGCAGGAACATAATTCAGGTTCCCAACATTACCTCTTCCGGCCCCATGACACACAGAGGCAGGATGCTTAGACTTGCTTTGTACTTTCTGTTTGTGGATAAATTTGTGTATGCCCACTAGAAGCTCAGCCATGAAGGAGACATGAGTTTGGACTATATTCTCCCTGTAAAATTGAATCAAGAGTTTTGTTCGCTTTGGCTGTTTGAGTTTGGTACCTTCGGTGCCATCTGGCTCAGCTTGCTCCTCACGCTGCTTCTGCTTGAACTTCATGTTCCCATAATGCATCACGGCCCCTGTGAGCTTATAGATGGAGACTCTTTCATCAGAAGTGAAGCCCAGAATATCAATGGCACTCTATGAGGAGACACAGGAGGATACGGGTGAGGGCAGAAGACAGTACTTATTTGGCAGAATTTATAGTTTGCCCTAACTAGGCCATTGCTGTCATGCTCACACATAATATTGTGACTTACATCCGTGGCCATCAACTCCTCTTGGTCATCAATGCTGGGCACTGTGATCTCTCCTTGACTGACAAAGGCATAATCATATGGGTTGGTGGTGATCAGGAGCATTTCTGGGCACATAGGATTCAGGGTATATGTTTAGTATTAGAAACTGTTAGTAAAAACACTAACTCCCATCTACGAATGTAAGGTTCTTACCAATGAGATCTGGCTTCTTGTTAGACATGATCTGATAAAAGATGTGGTAGCTTCTTTCAGCTTTTAGCTGGAAAGTGACCCTAGACTTCTCCAGAAGATCTGTAATGGGGAATCAACATCATCCGAGGAGAGGATCATCAAGTGTCTTAAAGTGATTTTAGAACTTCAGATCATCAGCTAAGTCTTATTACGACTCCTTGAGATCACAGCTCAGTGTTCCTAAGGTGCCACCTGCTCCATCTCTACAAACACTGAACTTTCTCTGATCATGTCTAGAATGAAGGTAAAATGTACTTGGCTATCAGAATGCTCAGTGCTTATGGAAAAGATCCTTCACATTTGGAATATAATCTAGTCATGAACCTGCAGCTTCATGGAGTCGCCTAGCACTCAAATAGAGGGGCTACTATGGGAAATAGTTACCAGGGCTCAGAAAAGAAAGGATCTCATACTTTGAACCCATAGACAACTCAACTATCCCAGTGTTACTTTGTTGCTGTTGTTGTTGTTGTTGTTTTAATATTTTGAAAGTGTTCTGAGCCAGGATACTTCAAACAAGTCCAAGAATGCCTGGCACTTCCTAAAGAATCATTAGCTGATGCCTGGGTAGGTAAGGCGTGCTGTGGGCTTTGCCTCAGGCTGGCACTCACAGAAAGCCTGTTTGGCAGCAGAGGTGTTTCCTAGGCTCCCCACTGAGCAGGAGCTGCAGGGTGTTCCTCCAGACCCTCATTTGTTATTCTTGGATTTTAGTTGGAAGGTCCAGTTACTCACATGTCTCAATATCCGCAGAAGCCAGCTTCCCTGTGGTACCAAAGTGGATCCTGATAAATTTACCCTTGGAAGGGGAAAAGATGACGTTAGCTTCAAAGCTTGAAGCTCACAGAGGAGTGAATTTGGTGCCTACAGTTTCCAACTGAAGGCAGAGAAGACAAAGAGACTCACAAAGCGAGAGGAGTTGTCGTTCCTCACGGTCTTGGCATTCCCAAAGGCCTCCAGCAGGGGGTTGGCGCTGATGATTTGATCTTCCAGGGTCCCCTGTGAGGCAAAGAGCAGTCCTTGCTTGTCAGGCTCAGGGCTTTCTTGCCTGGGGGGCCCCAGAAGAGCCAAGACTCTGACTGTAACAATCGACCTACCTGCATCTTGCCGGAAGGCGCCTCCTCCTTCTTTTTCTCCCCAGTGACTGCAATTGTTGCAAAGTACTGGATGACACGCTTCGTGTTCACAGTCTTCCCGGCCCCGGATTCTCCACTGTCCAACAAAGAACAATATGTGGAAGATTAATCTTTGTGGCCAGTGAAACTGTTTCTGCCAATTATTTACTCTCTCGTGCATCTGTCTTTATGTCTCTTTGTTGTTGTCGATTAGGTTACTCTTTTCAGTCTACAGACAACTCTCCTTGCTTCTCTTAGGCTGCATTGACAAGTAGGGGAAAACTCATTTATTATTCATTAACACGTGGTTTGGGTGCATGGATGTTTGTAGGCTTGGCTGGGTGCAGGGGTGCACGTCTGTAATCCCAGCACTCTGGGAGACAGAGGCAGGCAGATCTCTGTAAGTTTAAGGCCAGCCTGGTCTACAAAGTGAGTCTGGGATAGCCAAGGCTACACAGAGAAAGCCTGCCTCGAAAAAGAAAAAACCAAAACAAGAAACCCCAACGACAAAATGATGTGGCTGGCTCTTTTGGAGGTGCTGAGACCTGTTCTTGAGTAGTTTACCAAAGCAGCCACTCATCAGCTATGTACTGAAAGGAAAGAGAAAGAGTAAGAAGCCCTGGGTGATGTGTATCCCTTGGCTGCCTTAGACTACAGATAAGACTCCAGTTAGATCTCACAGGGCTTAGAAGTTCCCCAAGTAGGCCCCAAAAAAACATGTAATGCTATCCCCCTAAGCTCTGCCTTCATCAGGCTATGTGCTTCTGGGAGTGCCACGTGGCACTCTCAAGGCCACACTGGCCAGCAGGATAAATTGCAACACTGTTGTTTTACATCTGGACTCAATTTACTTCCTACAATGAGGCTGAAACAGTTCCTAGTTCCTCACTGCTCTCGCCAATTCTTTTAGTAATACCTAGTTTCCCCTTTGGGTTTATCCTTTTCCCAGCGAGAGTAAAACACCAGTAAGTTTCAGAAGAGACATACATACGTGATCAAAATAGACTGGTTCTCCCGATCTGGAAGAGAAGCAGTGTATAGTCAGCACATGTATTAGTCACATAAATTGCTCTTGACTCTCCAAGTATCCTATTTCCCATTGAATTTTTTTTTCACCGTATTATTGTAAAGTTATAGATGGGATTTATTCTCTAGTCTTTCAAGTTAAGAAAGAAAGCCATAAAATGCTGTCCTAACTACATCACCACAGGAAGAGTATGCTATTGGTTTCATATAAAGGACAGTATACTCCGAAGTCAGACACCACTCCTCCTGCCATGCCATCTGTAGATTTCAGAACCACTGGTTAACAGCTACTGCTAGAGATGCATAACGTGCCCTGGCCTTAGAGGTTAGAATGGTGATGTTCAAGCCAAGGCTAAGATTTCATTTCTAAGTGGGTGAATTAACCTCACAAAGAAAG
Source organism: Acomys russatus (assembly GCF_903995435.1). Classification (NCBI taxonomy): domain Eukaryota; kingdom Metazoa; phylum Chordata; class Mammalia; order Rodentia; family Muridae; genus Acomys; species Acomys russatus. Next base: position 47,760,832 of record NC_067161.1, on the reverse strand, counting down.
CATTTCCTTGTCCTGTGGGCCCAGACTGCACCCCCATGAATGGCCTCTCCCCAGTTGTCAAAGAGTCAGGTAGGCATGTGTCAAAGTGAATCCTTGTGGGGTGAAAACTTCTGGTTATATCATGAGGGACCCCCAAACACCATCTTCTCTAAGGAGAAGCCACCATCAAGAACGCACTCTGATGACTTTTAAAATGATAGCAGTTCTAAAATATCCAGCACAAGCAACAAGAAACTGAGTGTCTAGGGGGTGATCTGCACTTCTAATCAAGCAATGTGTCCCCCAGCTATCTCTTTTCTCATTATTTAAACACGCAAAGTAAAGCACACTTCTCCTTCCAAGGAAAAAGACACTGGTTGGCACGATGGAGTTGCAAGCTCTGCAGAGGTAATGTGTCAGAACCCCTGAATTTAGTCCCTAGCTTCATAGTGCCTACCCCTCTCTGCTTTTGACACCTTTTGTGAACCATTAGAACATCGTGAACAACAAACAGTTCATATGAAAACCATTTGAGTCACTCACCTGTCAGCATGAACTGGTAGGCGTTGTCAGAGATGGAGAAGATGTGGGGCGGGGCCTCCTGGCGCTTTTTGCCTCGGTAGGCCGCCACCACCTCTGCGTTGTACACCGGCAGCCACTTGTAGGGGTTGACGGTGACGCAGAACAGGCCCGAGTAGGTCTGCATCAAAAGAGGCGACATAATTATTGGGTGGGACATTCATTGTGTACTTTTTTTAAGGGGGGAAACATATTAACTACTGCCTTGAGCAAAAGGCCTTGAAAGAGAACTCACGTAGATCATCCAGGCTGCGTAACGCTCTTTGAGGTTGTACAGCACAGCGGGCTCGTGCAGATGTGTCATCATGGCCATGTCCTCGATCTTGTCGTACTTGGGAGGGTTCATGGGGAAGACTTGATCATCTTTTACTGTTACAGTCTGTCCATAAGCAAGAGATATTAGATTAGGAACAAGTGTCAGTCAAACTAGCCCCAGTGGTGTAGCATCACCAGATCCTGATGTTTTGTACTCACAGTTCCACCTTCCGTCTTGGCTGTCACCTTCCCCCCTTCCCTGCTCTGCACCGTTGCTTTCACAAAAGACTCCTTAGCATCCACCACAAACACGGATGACTTGGCATCAAAAGGCTTGTTCTGGGCCTCGATTCGCTCCTTTTCAGACTTCCGGAGGTAAGGAGCAGCCTCGCCAAAAACGGCCATCTCGGCGTCGGAACTCATGGCTGCGGGCTATTGGTGGCAGCCCAGTGGGAGAGCCTGCTTGGCAGAGGGAGAAATGGTAGAATTTTAAAAACTGGGCTATTAGAATCACAAGCAATTTTTTCCACTATCCCTGACAGTTGGGTGAACGCATTGCACCAAGTCTACCCATCTCCCTGGCTGAGGAGTGGTTGAAATGTCAGAGTCCTTGTTCATTGCCAGTGCTGACAAGTACTTACTTAATCATGTGGTTGGAAAGTAGCTGTTTGTGGCTCACCTACTGTGAGAGCTGTCTACTGCTTCCTGCACCTCATCTGTTATGTATAGTAACCTCTAGAAGCTGCCCACCATTGGTTCATACAAAATATAAAGCGAAGAAAAATGTTAAGCTGTTCCCTCGCTCTTTATGCTTTTTTCTTTCTTTCTTTCTTTCTTTCTTTCTTTCTTTCTTTCTTTCTTTCTTTCATGTTGCGTTTCCAGCACCTCTCAACAGGGAGTCTTTCTCTTTCTGGCATCTTTCACACCTCTAAGAACACATGCTGGATGCAGAGAAAGGCTCAGAGCTGGCTGTCTTGCTAAAACGGACAATCAGGATATGTGGCTAAAGTTTTAGAAACTCTCCTGTATGTTAAGGAGGTCTTTATTGCTGTTGTTTCCCCCACCCCACTTACAGACTCAGCAGTTACAAAGATTGTGCTCTAGAATAGAAAGCAGAAATATGAAAACCTTGGTTTGGCGTTATTTTGTTAAAATGACATTTTATTATGGATCATTTATCTTATCCCTCTATCAGAATGTTGACAAACTTCATTATGTTTTCTTGCTCTGCTACTCATATTATTTTAAATATTTCCTTTAACTTTTCCCATTAATATCTGCTTCTTACCATTCATGAACTCCGTGGGTAATCATCTTATATAATCTTTATTGGAATTCTAAAAGAGACCTTTTCTGAGAGAGCTCCATTGGGTCTACTCTTTCCCATTTCTCTATTCAAACTGTGATAACTGATATCAAAAATTAAAGTGCTTCGTCTTCCTGAACCCATTTAGAACTTTATTTTGCCAGATTAGTAGACAATATATAGATTTACATTTTGTTAAGGTAAGGGTTGATACATCCTATCTACCCATTTAGACATCACCGTACAGTTCCTATTAATTAGTGCTAAGAGCTGTGCCATAGAATGCTTATGCTTGCCTTTTTTAAGTGAGCAAACTGTGTTACATTGCATGTTGTAATCACTTAGAAGACAAACTACAAAGCTAGAAATAGGAAGTCCTCGTGCACAAAGCTCCCAAGCCTCTGAGGATGCATTTCATATGCTGCAAAGGGTCCGCATTAATGAGACCTAGTTTCCGAAGCCCGTCCCCCAGAGTTTTTCAAAAGAAACATCATCAGCTATGACATTGAAATGCTTTTCATTTTTCAACACCCAACAGACACTTTCCAAATGCTAAAGAAGATTCCTTGCACTCAGAGAGAAGAAAAGGGAGAAAAAGACCTTACCTTTACTGATGCAACCTCGGCAGTGGGTCAGAACTGTAATTAAAAAAAAAAAAAAGCAAATGCCTTCTGATTAAATGCTAGTGACTCCCAAGAAGAGCACTAAGGAAAGCAGGAAATGACTCGGAAGACCACAACATCTAATTACAATAGCTACAGACTAAGCGGTGCTTCACAGCAAGGTCTGCCAGAGGCAGCTGGAGCCAGGATGTGTGGCATGCACACCAGCAGCCAGGCATCCCTTCCCGGCCACGCGGAGCCCTGTCCTCACACACTCTTACCTTGAAGCTTTATGAGGAAAGACAAGTCATTCCCATTCCAAGGGTACTTTTATAGGATCAAATATGGAAAACACGTAACCTCCTCCTCTTTCTTAAAACATATTTGGCAAAACGTGTTTTTGGCAATGAAGGTCTCCAAGCCTAATTCCCTTCATATTAAAGATGTTTGGATATAATTAGAAATATCCCCTCTCACATTGGGTTAAGTATATGAATCAATCTCCTATAAATAATTTGAGTTGTTGGTGATAGGAAAACGATCTGCCCTTGGAATAATGTAAGGTGTTGTTTCAAAGACTGCTGAGTTCTGGGAATCCCTGGACTTTGTTGCCTGGAGTGTTCTGTTTCACTGAGGGAAGGCTTGTCAACTGCCACACAACTACAATATTAAACCACGGAAGAAACTTTCTTCTTCTTAGCCCAGTGTCAAACACTGCTGTTTCCTCCCGAGAAGATGGATTCTTTTTTTTTTTTTTTTTTCTTCAATTCTCATTGTCCTTTTTGAAGGATGGTTTAAAGCTTAATTTTAAAATGCTAGTTCATGAAGAACAGCCAAGGAAAGACAGCTGCTTTTGTTTCCTCCAGTCGGTCACCTCTGACTCACTGCCAAACCATCCCCTTCCATTTCAGACCTACCCCCAAAACTGTTGCCTAGCCACACACACATTCTCTCACTAAAAAAAAAAATCAAGTTGCTTGTGAAACCCTTTTCCCCTATGAAAACGGATGGGAGGAAATATTAAAAATGGGATCTCTGGAAATGCCAAGGACTTCGACTTCTCCGACAGCTATGGTGATATATATTTAAATTTTCACTAACAAACCACACCTGAACATTGTTCCCCATTTGAACTTGTGTTTGGCTGTCTGAGTGGCCTTGCATCCCTCTCATCCCTAACATTGCACAACTGAGGCTGAGCCCCCAGGGTCTTGTTTTGCACCCACCTCTCTTCCACTGATGTGGTGAAAACAAGTTGCCATGTGAAAGTAGATCTCTAGAGATGCAGGTTGGGATGGTCATATGATTTCATTACTGCAAGGGACTATGTGAGCCACATTCCTCTTTTTTTTTTTCCTAACAAAGCAACCAAGCTCAAAGAATAGAGGAGTGTCCCACCAGTCCCACAGCAGCTTAGCCCCTGGGCAATTGGTCTGTAGCTCAGCACACTTGAGGCTGACACTCTACCTAGAGTGGATTAAAGGAGGGTCCTGAAGGCCTGTGCGTCCACCAGGAGATTTTCTAGCCAACTGTTCCCTGCTTTGCTCTGTCAGGTACATCACTTAGCTTCTTATGTATCTGTCTCTTTATTAGGTGCCTGTAAAATCTGGCTAACGGTTCTCAGAGCAGATGGGTTCATGATTCTTTGAATAGAATTTGATGGAATTTTTAGATGGACTTTGGTTCTACTCTGGAAAAAAACAACTTGGCGGAGAAAGGAGAATGCAAGGTCTTGGGTTGTTGTTGTTGTTATTGTTACTACTGAATTATATGATACCAAGTGTTGACAGGTGATGTGGGGGAGAAAAATGAAAGGTGGGCCAGGACAATACGAAGAGCAGTCCCGTGCCCTTCCTAAGACCAGTGCGAGCGGGCTTACCTGTAAAGTTGCCTCCACATGTCTGGCTGAAGTCAGTCTCAGACTTGCCACTCAAGCCAAGACACTTTTCTTTTGGCTTAGGTAGGAAGTTAGCATTTAGCTTTTACAGGGTACTGTCTAGGAAGGCTGTATTTTGGGCTGTGCATCAAAGCCGTCTCCGGCTTTAAAGTGTTGTTCTTCTAGGAAAATGTCTCAGTCATCGAGATAACTGCCGTGTCTATTTTTTTTTTTACACGCATTTGAGTAAAGTGCTTTGAGATTCCTGGTCTGATCTTTTAGTCACTGACTTCAGGCTCCTCATGCGAGTGTAGAGAAGGCTTTAAAGAATGTGAAAACATAGAAAACAGCATTTTCTATGTATCCAGATTTGATAGGCATCCTACAGCTTTCGCAAGAAAAGGAGTTATTTCCATCTGATGACGCGGGCGGCCCGATGCGCACACTGTGGGAGTATCCATGGCATTGGTGTTAGTGTTAGAGAGAGTTTTCATGAGCTAATGAAGAATACTTGGTGTTAGTTTTCTTCATGCAGTAATTAAACGCGGAGAATTAATGACATGGCTAGTGTGGATTCTCTCTGTAGAAATATACTTAGACCCATTCTTTGTCTAGACGTGAAAGTTGGGTTTACGTTATGGGATGTAGATGCTTCCCAGCATTTGACAATACCAGGAACAACTAGGAGGAAGTGGAAGTGACCTCCAAAGTTTTGTTCCTCAGAACAGACTTCCCTGGTGACACCTTTATTAGCTTAAAGTATCTCAATAAACCAAAGACACACCTGAATATGGGCATTTTTCTTAGTAGCAGTGGGATGTGACTATTACTGAGATTTTTCTAACTTTGACACTGCTTTAGGAAGATGACAAAAGACAGGGCCAGCCTAAGGATGTTGCTTGCAAAGGACGTTGGGTTCTTTATTTCCTTGCAATAGGTCGCAAGAGAATCCCACAGGGACATGACAAAGGCTGCACATTTTGTGGCCCTCTTCAGTCACTGCACAGCAGCAGGCCTTGCTCACTCTTCACTTATGACTTTGGTGTGGACCTCGCGGCTCTTCACCCGCAGCTTGTTGACCTGGGACTCGGCGATGTCTGCCCGCTCCTCGGCCTCCTCCAACTCGTGCTGGAGCTTGCGGAACTTGGACAGATTTGTGTTGGATTGCTCCTCCTGAGAATAAAAACAGAATTGTAATAAACCTGTGCTGTTCTGTAGACTGACAGAAGCAGGACTTGCTATCAACAGGGAAGTAAAATCTTGCCCTTTCCAAGATTTTGCTTACCTTTGAAATTAATTTTATGATTCAAAATTGCTGCCTCATATTGGAACCAAAATATCTTTTTATAAGAATATTATTTTGTGTGTGTTTGTGTGTGTGTGTGTGTGTGTGTGTGTCTGTTTTCATGAGTACATGCAGACACTCTTGATGGTCAGTAGAGGGCGTTGTACCACTTGGAGCTAGAGTTACAGGTTGTTGTTAACTGCTTAGAATGTGTGCTGGGAACCAAACTCAGCTCCTCTGGAAGAACAAGTGTTCTTAATGACTGAACCACCTTTCCAGCCCCAACAACCAAAACATCAGAATGAATGTATGCCATGAATAAAGCAAGAGAAGAAAAAAAGACAAGAGATAGCAGGAATATTTTTTAAAGGCCAGGTGGTTAATGCTTGGTGTGAGGTGATGACTGAAATTGCTTCTCCCTTATCATATTAAACATGATTTAATCATTTAGAACATGGAAATGCCCACTAAATTTTATTTTAGATTATTTTGGCATGAAATGGTTATTTCTTCCTGCTTTTGATATAATGATTATATTGATAGATTCTCAAATAAGGCATCTTTAGATTGTAGAACTTAAGGCTGTTTACCCAGATGAACAAGTCCTTCAGTGTGGGTTGTAGTGTTTAGTCAGTGTCCGTGCTGTGACTGGAGTAGGGCTGCCTGCACTTCTTGGTCCCGTCTTCCCTTGGACTGGGTTTGGTATGAGGGTTATGTGAGCTTTGTAATGTGAATTGGAAGGCTCTGCATCTTTTCCCATGCTCTTGAACGGCTTACATAGCTGGGGATTATCTGTTCCTTGAAATTTTGAAAGAACTATCTGGACCTGGGTTCTTTTCAATTCTGAAGTAACTTCTTAGCCCAACTTGGTAACTCACATTCTCCTGAAAGAATGATCAGCTTCTTTGTGATCTCAGCTCTTTGAACTGGCTTTTATATTAAACTAAAAATACTGCTCTGTGCACAGGGCATGTCTCCCTTCATATGCCCAATGCGCTACTTGTATTTCCTCTGGTTTCTTTACTAAACTAGCTATAAAAGTGTTTGTTTTATTAATTCTCCAGAAGTTATCAGGTACTATTCAAATGTCATGTTACAAAATAGCACACTCTAATCAGTTAACTTCTACTTTTATTTTAAAAGAATTTCTTGCTTCCATTGCATTAATTTCTAGATTGGATATGAATTTATTCATTTATTTTTAATTTTGATTAATGCTAAGAAAAAGCTGATAAAGCAATGAATTAACCCTCTAAGCAATTTTGACTGCATTCCATATATTTTTAAAAGTGACATCTTCCTTGTAATTTTGTTTATAACAAATAATAATCTGGTAATGGTGCTTTTGTGATGTCTATTTTATCCCAAGAATTATTTCTTACTTATTTTATATTTTGTGTGTGCAGATGTTTTGTCTGCATGCTTGTCTGTGAACCACTTGGTGTCTGTGCCTTTAGAGGCCAGAAGAGGGCTTCCGTCTCCTGGGACTGGAGTCCCAGATGGTTGTGGGTGCTGGGAGTTGAACTCAGGTCCCCTGGAAGAGTAGCCAGTCCTTTTAATTGCTGAGCCATCATCTCTCCAGTCCCCAAAGGTTATTTTTAACTTTGCATGTTAACATCTAGGTGTCTGGGGATTTCGACTTATGTATCTTATCTCCCAAGCACTTTGTCCTACCACAGCCTGGGAGAACAGCCTGTATAATTTATTCTTTTAATTGTTTTGTTTGAAGTTCCTTTGTAAGCTGGGGTTTTTCCTTGAAAATCAAGCTCTTGGTACTAGAAACAACAAGCAAAAAGTACAAAGACGTGCAAAGCCCCGAAGTAGAGTCCGTATAGAGCATCAGCTTATTCACTGACGGAGGTGGTACATTAGTAGCTTTTCTCAATCCAAGGACGTCACTATTCTCTATCCTGAAGGTACTCACAGCCTCCTCAGCTTGTCTCTTGTAAGACTTCACTTTTGCCTGGAGTTTGTCCACCAAATCCTGAAGCCTGAGGATATTTTTTCGGTCTTCTTCTGTCTGCAAGGTTGTAAGAACCACGGGCCATTACTCCCCAAACACACGCTATCACCGTAAGCGTCTTCACGCACATCTTGAGGGCGCTGAGCTGTCAAGGACCACTGCCTACCTGGTAAGTGAGCTCCTTCACTCGCCTCTCGTGTTTGCGCAGACCTTTGACGGCCTCAACGTTCCGCTTCTGCTCACTCTCCACCTCGCCCTCCAGCTCGCGCACCTACGAAAGGGAAGGCGGGCACTAAAGAACTGTCATCCTCTAAGGTTTTCAGTAAAACCCACGGAAACGAACAAACACGGGGACCCACCCTGGCCTCCAGTTTCTGGATCTGCTTCTTGCCGCCCTTCAGCGCCAGCTGCTCGGCCTCGTCCAGACGCAGCTGCAGGTCCTTCACCGTCTGCTCCATGTTCTTCTTCATCCGCTCCAGGTGGGCGCTGGTGTCCTGCTCCTTCTTCAGCTCCTCCGCCATCATGGCGGCCTGGTGAGTGAGAAAGCAGAGTTGCTTAAGGGCTGATGAGTCCCAGCAGCACTCAGGCTTGCCCCCCTCCATCTCGCCCTCTGCTCACATCAGTGATGGCTTTCTTGGCCTTCTCTTCCGCATTGCGGGCTTCCTGGACGATGTCCTCCATCTCTCCCTGGATCTGGGAAATGTCTGTCTCCAGCTTCTTCTTGGTGTTGATGAGGCTGGTATTCTGAGTAGAAATAAGTGTTATAACTTCTTACCTTATTAAAGAACTTAGTGGTAGTGACCTCTTGAAAAACATAAGCTAAAAATTTTTAAGTAAAAGAAACACTCTTTAACATTAAAGAATTTTGTTATATATCATAATTATAAATAGAAATCGAGATGCTTCAGGATAGGCAGCATCTCCACATGCATTAGAAGTAGATGAAACAGCGTTATAATTTTTTTTATAAATGGTCATTGACCAGTCAGACTATCCACACGCATAAATGAAATTGCAACAGATGCTTGTAACATGTGATTTCTTCACAATAAAAAGGTCAGTGTTGATAATGAGGGTGACTACATCTACTTATATAGTTGAGTATGGGCACCCTTCACATGGATCAACAGCAATCGTTAACATAAAACAGTAGGAGATTTCTCAGTAACAAAATAAAATTTGGCAGTAGCTAAAGCCTGGCTGCTATATTAAAATGTTCAGGCTTTTATGTTCTGGGAACTGCTGGGAGGTCTTTGTGCAAAGCCCCACCTGGGTGTGGAGGAGCTGCACGCGCTCACTGGCATCCAGCAGCTCCTGCTCTGCTATCTTCCGGCTCCTCTCCGTCTGCTCCAGAGTGGCCCGCAGCTCCTCGATCTCAGCCTGCAGCAGGTTGGCTCTGCGCTCCACCATGGCCAGCTGCTCCTTCAGGTCCTCCTGGCCCCGGAGAGCGTCATCCAGGTGCAGCTGGGTGTCCTGGGCAGCAAACAATCACTGAGACCCTGTGGCCCCAGGCAGAGTCACCGCTGACTCCTCTGGGACCACCCCTGGGCGCCACCTACCTTGAGGATGCCTTGTGTGTTCCTGTAGTTCCTCAGGGCCTCGGCAGCCATGCGGTTGGAGTGGTTCAGCTGGATTTCCATCTCGTTGAGGTCGCCCTCCATCTTCTTCTTGATCCTGATGGCGTCGTTCCTGCTGCGGATCTCGGCGTCCAGCGTGCTCTGCATGGACTCCACGACTCTAATGTGGTTTCTCTTCAGCTGGTCGATCTCCTCATCCTTCTCTGCAATCTTCCTGTCGATCTCGGACTTGACTTGGTTCAGCTCCAGCTGGATGCGCAGGATCTTTCCCTCCTCGTGCTCCAGAGACGCCTTAAGGACGGCAAGAGGTGTCAGCAAACAACGGACAAGCATGCCGCAGTGTTGCCACACACAGATATCTGTGTGCTGCGCATCTGTTTCCTCGCTCTGCGGGTGGTTTTAACTATTCCTCAATATGGTGAATAACCATGCACGTGGCCTGTACCTCTGCCTCTTCCAGAGCAGCCTGAAGTTCACACTTCTCCTGTTCTACTTGTTTCTTTATTTTTTCCAGTTCGTGAATCCGCTTCCCTCCTTCGGCAATCTGCTCCGTGAGGTCAGAAATCTCCTCTGTTAGCGGGATGAAAAGCAGGTGAGGGCGTGGTCAAATCATGACGTAGAGGAGGGGCCTCTGCGAGTCATGGGTCCTGTTGAGAGAGAAAGGGCCTTACGCTGTAAGTTCTTGTTCTCTCGCTTCAGGGTTTCTAGATGATCCAGAGACTCCTCATAGGCGTTCTTCATCTTGAACAGCTCGGTGCCAAGGGACCGGGCCTCCTTCTGGGACGCCTCCAGTTCGGCATGCGTTTCCTCGTACTTCTGCTTCCACTCCGCCAGGATCTGGGAAAACAAGAGCAGTGAGCTGCTGCGAAGGACAGAGAAAGGTGTGCCAAGAAGAGAGAGGACGCTTCGGGAAGCACCTTGTCGAAGTTCCTCTGCTTCTTGTCCAGGGCGGCGCAGGCTGCGTTGGTCCTCTCCACGTCGAGCATGAGGTCCTCCACCTCGTTCTGTAGCCGCTGCTTCGTCTTCTCCAGGGACGCACATTTGGCGTTCACTGCCTCTACGTGCTCCTCAGCTGCCTGCAGACGCTGAGCCAGCTTCTTCCTGGAAGATTACATACATTGTTTTAGGGAGAAGAAACCATATTAAAAATGAACTATCGCAAGAGGCAGTGGCGCATGCCTGTAATCCCAGCACTTGGGGAGGCAGAGGCAGGTGAATGGCTGTGAGTTCGAAGCCAGCCTGATCTACAAAACAAGTCGAGGACAGCCAAGGTTACAGAGAGAAACCCTGTCTTGAAAAACCAAAACCAAAACAACAACAACAACAGCAACAACAACAAAAAACAAAACAAAACAAAAAAAAGAAAAAAAAATGAATTATCACCCCATTGAAGAGTATCAAAATAGGACAAATGTAAACGAGTGAGGGAAATCAACAACAATCAAATCTGAAGTTGCCTAATAACACTTTTCAGATGTGAGTGCGGTGAAGAGAAATAAGATGTGGTCACCGGTGGGCAAGAACGCGACCTATTTAGGGATGATCTGCTGAGAAGTCAGAGCAATAATTGAAGACCTACAGGGACTGTTATGTACAGAGGGACCAGCCGGTGCAGAGGCAGCAGTGAGCTTGGGGCGTTTGGCAAAGAGCAACAGGCTCTGATATTTGTTAGCAAGTATTAGTTAGTTTTTGTTACTTTAACTGGATTTTAAGTCGGCAGGGCGGAGCCGTGTCTGTTTTATTCAGGGATTGTTAAGATGGTCCGGCAGACAGAAGGTACTCTGCAGTGTTGTGGCAAGGGTGTGTAAAGCTTTCTGCACATTCTCTCCCACACGGGCACGTACTTGGCCTCCTCCAGCTCCTCCGTGCGCTGGATGGCGTCCGTCTCGTATTTGGTCCTCCACTGGGCCACCTCACTGTTGGCCTTGGACAGCGCCCTCTGCAACTCAGCCTTGGATTCCTGCTCCTCCTCGTACTGCTCCCGCAGCAAGTCACAGTCATGGCGGGAGGACTGCAGGGCGTGGGCCAGCGCGTTCTTGGCCTATGGAGATGGTCACACCTTCATTATACTAGATATTTAAGTGTTTGGCCCCTTTAAGGTGGATGGAACTGGCTCATTTTGGGGTCAACCCGTGGAACAAAATGCAGCTATCAGCCTTAGATGAATAATCACCTTCACTTCCTCTTCCAGCTGCCTCTTCAACTCCTCAATCTGCTGGGTAAACGCCTGCTTCCCCCTTGATAACTGAGACACCAGTGCTTCCTTCTCATCAAGCTGCCGGGAGTATTCACCTGGGAAACAGGAGGAACGTCACTGCTGGCCTCTAAGTGAAGAAAAAAATTCTCAAACCCATTTTAAAATAAATTTAACTCTCAGTACCCCAGGTTGAGAGTTCAAATGATTTAAATTATCTACTGACATTATCAGGCTCTGTGCAAAATCTCTAGGTTGTCTGATAAAATTTGCATAGCAACCCAGATGAATAAACACAGCTTAAAGTCCTTGCCCCTCTTCCTAGTGAAATCTTTCTTATAGGATGACAGGCAAAGTCTAGTGCTGACTGTCAAAACAGGGATCTAAAAGATGTGCTTCCACAGACATATGTGTGAGTGTGTGTGTGTGTGTGTGTGTGAGTGTGTGTGTGTGTGTGTGTGTGAGTGTGTGTGTGTGTGTGTGTGTGTGTGAGTGTGTGTGTGTGTGTGTGTGTGTGTGTGTGTGTGTGTGAGTGCATGTGTATGTGAGTGTGTGAGTGTGTGTGTGTGTGTGTGTGTGTGAGTGTGTGTGTGTGCGCGTGTGTGTGTGAGTGTGTGTGTGAGTGTGTGTGTGTGCGTGTGTGTGTGTGAGTGTGTGTTTATGTGTGTGTGTGAGTGCGTGTGTGTGAGTGTGTGTGTGTGTGTGACAGTCAGGGAAACTTTGTGGCGTTCTCTTCCCCCACCTTCATGTGGGTCCTAGAGATGAAACTCAACACTACAGACTCGTGAGGTATTACCCAACTGAGCCATCTTGAGGCCCCTCCAGAGACAATTAAGAGATGGGACTTTGCATTGCCCCATTCAGAGATTTAGTTCATGATGACATAAACAAAAAGACATGTAGGGCTGGGGACATAACTTCACAAGAGGTTACTTGCTATGTGCGAGGCCCTGGGTGTGATCCCCTGCACTGAAAAATAGGAATGGCAACAACAAAAAAAAAAAAAAAAATGTGAGCTGAGGCAGAAACCCTGAGATCATACTGGAGTGTCTCCTGATCTCAGGAACTCCTCTGTGAACAAACCCCCAAGGACTTTCTGGATCAGAGCTTGAATGAGCTCTGACCTTGGACATGGGCTGAGGCTGAGCCTGCCGGTGAATCCCCATGTCCTTAGTGGCTTATATGAGGTGCTCACATCACCCGCTCACTTAATCTTCACTACCTCATCTCTATGCTCAGACACCGTGGAAGATGAAGAATTACCAGATTCGGTCTGCAAGCGTCCCCTCTGCGTTGTCAAGTCATTGATGAGCCGCTGCTGCTCCTCCTCCTTTGATTTCAGCTCACTCACCTGGTCCTCCAGGGTACGGCACATCTTCTCTAGGTTTCCCTGAGAGAGAGACAGAGAGAGACAGAGAGAATATGAATGAATGACGATGCTTTGAGAGAATGAATTAACCTTTATTGTAGCCAATTTTCCTGCAAAGGGAAAAAATATTTGTTTGAACAAATAAATCAAATTATCCCATATATGATATAATCTAGACAATGTCTTTCCTTTTACTGAAGGAAAATTGTAAAGCTAGGCACTATGGTAATATAAAAATTTGAAGATTAGGTTCTGATCTTATGATTCCGTAAAAATTATATGGTCTGTTCTCAGAGAGGTTGTTAAAAATACTTCACTGCTTTTACATATACTAGGAAATTTTTATATAATAAAAAATTATGAGTGACCCTAAACTAGAGACAGCAGGTGACCTGTGATCAAATCACTTATTAACAGAGCGATGAACTGATGTGCTTGGCTTCTTTGAATCCCATTTCTTCATATGTAAAATGGAAATATTAAGATACTATCATTTCTCCGCTCACATGTCTGTATTCCTGCAAATAACAAATGACTTAGTGTATATAAAGTTCCCTATGCAAACTGAGGTATCCCTATGTATTAGCGTTATTAATACTTTTATCAAACATGCACCTTGGCCTTAGACACTGTCTCTACATTGCTGGCAAGATCGTCGATCTCCATCTTCATCTCGCTCTTCTCCTTCTCCAGCTTCTGCTTGACACGCTGCAGGTTGTCAATCTGCTCGCCGAGCTCCGCCACGCTGTCCGCGTGCTTCTTCCTCAGGGTGGCTGCCGTGGCCTCGTGCTGCAGGGTGGCCTCCTCCAGGTCCCTGCGCATTTTCTGGAACTCGGCCTCTCGCTTCTTGTTCATCTCGATCTGGGCTGAAGTGGCCCCACCGGCTTCTTCCAGCCTCTCGCTGATCTCCTCCAGTTCCCGGGAGAGGTCAGAGCGCTGCTTCTCTGCTTTGGCCCTGGAGGCCCGCTCTGCCTCGATTTCCTCCTCCAGCTCCTCGATGCGGGCCTGGGGGAGGTGGGAAAGGACGGACTCAGCTTCTTTGGTCTCATTTTTTCCCCCTGATGAGTTAGACTGATGGAAACCGTTTACTTACTTGCAGCTCCTTGATCTTCTTCTGCAGTTGAATGCCAATGGCCTGTTCATCTTCAATCTTGCTCTGCAGGTTGCTCATTTCAAACTCTTTCCTTGAAGAAAAGAAAGGCAATATGGAAATTCCATTGATAGCCAACTTGAAGCAAAGCCCCAAGCAGTTCTTTCGTGCTTACTTTTTGAGCCTTTCATCAAGCTGCTGTTTTTCATTTTCAATGTCCATGATGGACTCCTGGGCTAGCTTCAAGTCACCCTCAAGCTTCCTCTTGGCTCTTTCTAGGTCCATGCGAAGTTTCTTTTCTTGTTCCAAGGACCCTTCAAGCTAAGTGAAGATAGTTTTAGAGTCAGAAGGGATGCATAGTTTCCTTTAGAAGGAAATTATTCCCTTGGCAATGCACAACTTACATCGTCCACTTGCTGCTCCAGCTTGATTTTGGCTTTGGTCAGCGTGTTGACCTTGTCCTCCTCAGCCTGCAGGTCATCCAGGGTCTGCTGGTGAGCCTCCTGGAGGGCTTTCTTCTCCTTGGTCAGCTTGGCGATGGTTTCGTCCAGGCCGGCCATCTCTTCCGTGAGGTTTTTCACCTACAGAAGTTAGAACACGTGGTCTCAATAAGAAAGTGGCCCAGCTGCACGGGGCAGAACCTCCATGTGGTGTAGGCAGAGCATGCGCGTGCCTTGTTCTCCGTGGCGTGCTTCTCCTTCTCGACCTTGGCCAGGGTCAGCTCAAGGTCATCGATGTCTTTCTTCAGCTCTGAGCACTCGTCCTCCAGTTTCCTCTTCTTGGCCGTCAGCTCAGCATTGATCTCCTCCTCGTCCTCTGCTCGCTCGGTCACCTCCTTGATCTTGGCCTCGAGCTGGATTTTGGTTTTGATCAGCTGGTCGCATCTTTCCTCAGCATCAGCTAAGCCTTCAGCTTCCTGGAGTTGACAATACAATAAAAATTGGGGGAAGAGAATAAAATATATTCCTATGACAAGAGCTTAACATTGGTTTACTGGATTTATTTACATATTCAAGGACTTATGTTTCATAAACCACCTACTGTGTACACTTCATTTTGCATATGTGGAAAAAACAAGCTATGCTGTCATCCTTTCCTTTAGGACAGTATATCTTTATGATAGATTACAATAGATTAGGATATCCATCTCTCAAAGATTGCCACTAATTTAAAGCATAATTCATAAATTAGACATCAAACACATTGACATCATGATGCATTCATGAAATTAGTTTTCAAGTTGAGAGATGGGTAGGAATACAATGTGTAGAAATTAACATATAAGGAAAACAGCAGGAAATAGATGAGGATGCATTTATGTAGGGAAAGTGCAAGATGCTATAGATGCTGAAATAATTGAGTTTTTTGTTTGTTTGTTTGTTTGTGTGCATGTGCATGTGCATGTGTGTTTTACTGGAGAATGATTCTACTTAAGATGCCCTGAGCCCAAACTGAGGCATAAAATATTAAAATAAAATTTCTTGCAACCAGCTTTTTTCTAATTAAGAATTGGGGTGGGCAGATAATGAGAGACGTGTGTGTGTGTGTGTGTGTGTGTGTGTGTGTGTGTGTCTATACCTGTCTGTTTGATCATGAATATATATGTGTACACACTATTTATGCATAAATATGCTAAGGATCCTCTGCCATCCTCCCTTGAATGCCTAAGACTGTGCTGAACTCCTGTCATGCATTCAGCTGAGTGATGGAATGAGAGAAAATGTCTGGAAGGAATTGGGTGTGTATCTGAAGGAAGCAGAAAGAAGACCCCTGCTGTGAGCCTGGAGAAGTTACTACACTGTCCCAGCTTGACAGAAGAAACCAATCTTAACTGAAAATATACTTGCCCTGTGATGCGTAAATTATATAGGCCAAGTCAGTTCAACCCAAATAAAAGCTAGTCCTATAAATCATACTCCAAATCAATGGAAATATTTCTAAGACGGCTGGCCCACAAGTGAGCAGTTAGTAAATTTAGTGAGATAAAAATTGAGAGAAGGGACACCAGCTTAGACGCTACGACAGAATTATAGATGTTTTACAATAGGCTACTGTCCATGGAGATGGAAGAGACAAGCAGACATGAGGCTTTTAGATCAATAATGAGCAATACTTCGGTACAGTCTGGTGTAGAACACTGTCCCCCACCTGCTGTCCACACATGGTAATGTGAAGCCAGTGGATGTCAAGATGTTATTCAAGGACGTTTGAAAAGAAAAATATCTCCATATCATCTTCCTCTTAATGGGACTGGTTTGTGTCAATCACTTTTGAGGACTATCTTCAAGATGACAATTCAAGCCACAATTCTTATAGATTTATGAAACGATGCAGACCAGAAGAAGACAGCAGGGAGTTCTACCTCACTGTTGTGGCACTGTTTTGGGGCGTGTTTATTAGGCAATGAGAGTCTAGTTGGAGTCTTTAACCATCTCTCTACAATGAGAGTCTCCCTGTCTGTCACATATCTCACTTATCATGGGCAAAGCAGCAGCACTTCATCCTGATTAGTGATACCCGGGATAGAGCCCCAACTTACAGCCTGAACTTGGAGTTGCAAATCATTTTTTTCTTTCAACAGGGACACCATCTTTTCCTCCAGCTCCTTCCTCTTGGCCTCCGCCTTGGCGAGCTCGTCTTTGGTTTTCTGGAACTCCTCCTTCATGGTGGCCATCTCCTTCTCGGTCTCCGCGCTCTTCAGCAGCGGCTTGATCTTGAAGAAGAGCTTCATCCAGGGCCAGTGCTTGACATTCATGAAGGCGCGGATGTTGTACTGGATGCAGAAGATGGACTCCCTGGAATGCAGCGGTTGCTAGTTAGATGTTAGATGCTGTGTGGTTGATGAAGCGGGAGTGAATCTCAGGAGTGAGCGTTGGAAGTTCTGCCCTCCTCCGTTTCACCCTATTTCTCATTTGCATTCAACCTTGCAGATTAGGAAAGGTGTATTTCATGATTATGGTCAGGGATGTGTAACCATTTATTTCTCTACAGCATTGTGCTCAGACTTGGACATGGTTGAGAATCACCTGATGAGCTTGTTTAAAATGCTAACTCTTTAATTCCACTTCCAGAGATTCAGATTCAGATAATTCAGCATAGACATGAAAATTTGTATTTTTAATAAGATTTCAAAAGATATCAGTGATGCAAATTAAAGTTTGCCCTTTGAGAGGCATTGTTGTTCATCAGTGCTTCCCACTGATGAACTATATAAAGCTGTTTTTTGAAACTGCTATACGTTTTAAGGTCCTCTGTTTAATGATCTGCTTTTTAATGATCATTGGAACTAGGTAGGAGGATAACAATTCATCTCTGCCTACTCACCTGTCTGCATTCTCATGATAGAGAAAGATCTATCTATCCACTTGATGCTTCTCAACTCCTCACACTCCAAACACTCAGGATATATTCCTTCCTGACAGACCTTAACGTCTCTCCCACTTTCTCACAGAAGTCTTATTTATTCTTTTGTACTTTGGTCTTCTTATCCTAGCCAATTCCTAATGATCAGCCACCTGGGGTGTATTTTTGAAGGCACAAGATGTGAACAAACTATGAATTTTTATACCTTCTTTCCACCATCTTCTGGTACTCCACTCTTGCCAAGAACCCTCTGCACATGGCCTGGGTTCGGGTAATCAGCTGGGCCAACTTGTCATCTCTCATCTCCTCTAGGAGCCCCAGAAGACCAGCTTTGAAAAAGACCTGTGTAAGGGCAGTGTGGCAGATCAGACACTTCACACAAAGCCCAAAGGGGCAGGGAAACATGAGGTTTGATTTTGAGAGGATTACCTTGGTGTGACCAAACTTATACTGGGTGTGGTCAATGTCAATGGAGCCAAGGAGCTTCTCAGAAGCCTTCTTGCTATCGATGTACTGGCCCTCAGGGATGGCACTTGCATTTAACACCTTGTATCTGTTAAAGTAAGTGTAGCTTATAAAGATTTCTTTAAAAACAGTAGCCAAGTTTTAAATGATTTATTCAAAATTCAGTTTTTTCTAATTATTATTATTCTTTGTTCACAAAGGAATATTATTTGCATTTTTCAATCTATTGGCTATATATTTTCATACCATTGTACCTTCCTTTATATTTGCAAACTTTCCTTCCTTCCTTCCTTCCTTCCTTCCTTCCTTCTCTTTTTGAGACAAGGTCTCTGTATATAAAGCCATGGCTGTCCTGGAACTCACCATGTAGACTAGACTGGCCTCAAAGTCACAGAGATCCACCCACCCTGGGCTCTGGAGTGAACCACCACATTCTCCTGGTCCTTTCTCTTTATCAGACTGTCCTCGAGGAAGGATCATATTATCTGTTCACATTTAAGAGTAGATGGCCTATGCAATATAGTGTGATCTCTTGGCATGATAAATTTTCTTTAAAGGAAGACCCTGAGTCCAAGAAACATGCTTTTCAAAAATTAATGAATAAAATATTAATTAAAGAAAAAAGAATCCATGAATTTGAGAAGGAAGGGGGCGTGGAACATGGGAGGAGTTAGAGGGAGGAAAGAGAATGGGGAAATGATGTAATTATATTTTAATAAGTTAAGGAATATAGTAGATGATATTTTAGGTGTAGGGAATTATCTCAATGGCCTAGGAGCAAAGATTAGGTAGGTGCCTTTGGGTCTTGAGCACTGCTCTTCTCTGTCAATCAGCTCTTGAATTAGAAGAGACCAGTGCCCAGCAGCTGCCACGCAAAACTCATTCCTGATTCTCAAGATCAGCTTATCAGGGAGGAGAAAAGAAATGTAACCTGGGAGTTGTCAGCATGACATAGCCCCCTTTTATTCTGGGGAATACTGGGAAAGTCACCTATAAAGGAAAACTGAAATCAAACAGGACAAGAAGGTGATCTATTTATAGCTCTTTGTGAAGCATCTCAACCCAGTGATTTATTAGCGCTGACTCTAAGCAAACAGTTAGATCTCTCTTAACCCTACTTCATATGTCTAGAAAATGAGGTCATGGTAGTTTTAAATCTCAACTGTGTGATGGTGAGGGTTAAATGAGATTAAGTGGTGAAAAGGGTAGCTCTCCTAATTACTGAAGTCCGGGAACACATCTATGAGCCTTGGAAAGCTCAGTGGAGATTTTGCATATAGTGTCTAACATATAGTACCTTTTTTAAAGGGTTGTGAGACTCAGAATCCTTAGTCCTTTTGCGACAAGTTACACAGAGGCACACTTTTCATTACATTGTTTCACTTACACCAAACTTGTTCGTACTAAATAACAAAGACAAATCATAATTAGGAGAGGCTGACCTTTGCTTGAAGTCCGCATAGAGGATTCTGCTGGGGAACCCCTTCCGGCAGATGCGGATGCCTTCCAGCACCCCGTTACATCTCAGCTGGTGCAGGACCAGCTCGTGCTCCATGGCCCCTGGAAATGCATATTTATGTCACAGCAGAAGACAAAAAAGGAGATGCAGCAGCCAGGCTTCTTGCTTTCATTCTGGGGATTCTTTTTATTTTTTTAATTATTTATGTTTCTTTTTAACATATACATTTATATTATTACACATGAATAAACTAAACTACATACAGAAGGAAGAACCATGAGACAATCAGGAATTATACAAATGTTCCAATCATACTGAGTTGGCCATTTGTATTTGGCAAACTTGAAGTAAACATCTTTCCTTTCTTGATGGGTCTACATTTCTGAATGAAGATCAATATCTATCATATCTCATCTCTATTAACTTAAAACATCTATCTTGATCTAAAAACATCTTAACCCCTAGCCTACTAAGCTTAATTCAAAAAGTAAACTATCTGGTCTTCAACCTCATCAGAGATTAGAGAAGGAATGAGACTTAAATATCTGAAGCTCGGCAGTGGTGGTGGTGGCACATGCCTTTAATCCTGGCACTCGGGAGGCAGAGGCAGGTGGATCACTGTGAGTTCGAGGCCAGCCTGGTCTACAAAGCAAGTCCAGGACAGCCAAGGCTGCACAGAGAGACCCTGTCTCAAAAAAAAAAAAAAAAAAAGACTTAAATATCTGAGTGAACCAGAAGTACAGGTTAGCAGCTTCCAAAATGAAAAATGATTGAGAGACAGTTTACTGCCTGAACAGTCACCCCCTGCCCAAAGAAGATGATGAACATCAAAGAACCTCCTTGTGGAGTTGGCTTCAAATGTGGCAAACAAACCACTGGACAAAATGTCCTTGTTTCTACCACAAGCAGAATTCTGCCTAAAAATAGACAAGTCAGATGCAGGCAGAGTCGACGGCCCAACTCTGCCACGACAGGGTAAGCAAGTCCTCCATAGTTACTGCCTCACACATATGTCTGTCAGATGTATTGGGCCAGAAGGCTGAAGATGACATTCTGGGGATTCTTACCGGGTGTCTTGGTTTCATTGGGGATGATGCACCTCACGAAATGAGGGTGAGTGCTTCTGAGGTTGGTCATGAGCTTGTTCAAATTCTCCTGTAAGATCAGGAAACTTCTGTCAGAATATTAGCAGAAGGACGAACCGTTGGCGATGTCTGTAAAAATCAATCTGTGGCTTGGGTTGACTGGCTGGATAAATGCGTGTGTTTTATGTGTGTGAATGCACACCTGTGTACACCACTCATGTGGAGCTTTAGTCCAACCTTGGGTGTCAACCCCCTACCTTGTGGTTGGGAGAGGGTCTCTCACTGGACTATAGAACTTTACCACGTTCACCAGAACTTGCTGCGCTTTGATCTTCCAGAGGTCCACCTGTCTCTGCCTCTCATCTTACCATTGGTGGGACTGAAGATGCACACCGGCATGCCAGGGTTTCGATGTGGGTTCTGAGAATCTAAACTCAGACCCTCCTCACACTTGCAAGACAAGTACTTTACAGACTAAGCTACCAGTCGTTGGCCCAGGAGAGCCAGCTCTTGTTTAAGGAAGAAAGAAATATTGCATCTGCTGAGCCTTAGCCTCCTCCTCAGTCTGTCTGTCTAAATTCCTGTTGGCAGGACAGATGGATGTGAGCATGCCTGATGTGTGCTTTCTTTCCCTTTCTAACAACATTGCCATGTCGTCTTCTCTGACCTTTGATCACCCAAACGTATGGTTACCTACTAGACCAGTGGTTCTCAACCTGTGAGTCACAAGCCTTTTCGGGGTTCTCATCTCAAATGTTTACATTATGATTCATAACTAGCAAAATTACAACTATGTGGTAGTGACAAAAATACTTTTCGATTGGCAGGGGTCACCACAATATAGGGAAGTGTACTAAGAGGTTGCAGAATTAGGAAGGTTGAGGACACTGTATTAGATGGTGCCTCTATCTTTTACCAAGCTCGATGGTTCTTCAATAAGGAAATGCAATCCTGTACTGTATTTGGACCTTGGACTTCTGTTTTGCACATTTATCCATAAGGTGATAGTTTTTATAATTTGGTGGTGACAAATGAGTGAGCCAGAAGCAACAGTATCATATTCGCTTCTTTGTAAGTTAGCTGCTGGGTTGCTCTGGTCTTCCTTATTGATTTTTATACTGATTTAGTTCATTTTTGTTTGAGCTTAGTGCTTTGGAAGTGTTCTCACAGTGTATCCTAGGCTGTTCTCAAATTTTCAATCCTCCTGCTTCTGCCTCCCAAGACCAAGATTGTAGGAGTGCAACACCACAGCCGTCAGTTTCCTTAGTCTTACTGATGTCTTCCTAACCTTGCTGTACATGGCTTTGGTCTCTGTCACTCAAATTAATAATGACTGGTGGAACACTAATCTCTGTAAGATTTCCCAGGAGGTGCCCTTCATCCTATGGTGACTTAGCATGAGAAGATGATATCTGAATAATTTAAATGTCTTCCATTTCAGATCAACTGGACTCACAAATGTCCACCCTTTTCTAATGTGTCCCGGAAAATGCGATCTCATACTTCATGCCAAATTCCTAAAGCAATTGGAATTGTTAGAGTTTGCTCATACCCTGAACAGGGCAGACACGGTCTGGAAAGAAGACCCCTTCTTCTTAGCGCCTTTCTTGGCAGCCCCACCACCACTCGCCTCTGAGGAAGAAAGAGAACAGAGTCATCCAAGTGCCGTCAGCGAGCTCCGTCGAGCTGATTGCTGTCCCTCCCACCCCACTGGCTCTCTAGAAATTTTCCTTTTCAACTAAGTTCACACCCACTTTTCTGTGATTTATTTATTTTTTTTTTAATCTGTAGAGAGTTGGTGTGAACAGCAGCCACCCAATCATGCAGAGACGGGCCTTCCGATACTGATAGTTGGCACACAGTGACTTCAAAGCTCATCAGCGGAAGCTACTGCTGAGAGGCAGAATTTGGTCACTATATTGTCTTTAATATCCTGAGATGCTTCCCATTCAGTAGAGTGGGGGGAGGAGGAGAGAATTACAGAAGCCCCGGGCTTTTTATTGGTTGAGAGCCTGGTGGTTCGTTTCTGGCCATTGTGATAAAGCCCCTGTCAATGGGGAGGTGAACCATGAATTTATCAAACAAGTATAGCCGGCTACCCAAGAAATTAGGGATTTAGCATGCCAATCTTCTACCTACCCAGGCATCTCACCAGCCTCAACATATAGTTCAGTTGTAATAGCTACTGCTATAATAGCTGTTAAGGCTTGGAAGCCTCACCTGCTTCAGCAGTTTGAGCCCCAGAGAAGAGGTAAGCCAGAGTCTTCATGGCTGACTTCTGGTACAGCCCCACCACGGTCTCATTCAGAGGGTCCTTGTTCTTGTCCAGCCAGCCGGTGATGTTGTAGTCCACGGTGCCCGCATAGTGAATGAGGGAGAAGTGGGCCTCGGCCTTGCCCTTGACCACCTTGGGCTTCTGGAAGTTGGCAGACTTTCCAAGATGCTGCTCATACAACTTGTTCTTGAAGGAGGTGTCTGTTGCCTTGGGGAACATGCACTCCTCTTCCAGGATGGAGAAGATGCCCATGGGCTGGATTGGAGGTGAGGCAAAGGAAGCTGGGTAAATAAGGGCGGCAGAGTACCTGGGAAGGGGGCACAGAGCAGACGGGGTGGGTACCTTCTCGATGAGCTCGATGCAGGCGGCCAGGTCCATCCCGAAGTCGATGAACGTCCACTCGATGCCTTCCTTCTTGTACTCCTCCTGCTCCAGCACGAACATGTGGTGGTTGAAGAACTGCTGCAGCTTCTCGTTGGTGAAGTTGATGCACAGCTGCTCCAGGCTGTTGAACTAAATAAGTAGATTTGCTTATTACTCTCTCAAACTATCTGAACATTTTATTTAAAATAACTTCTCCATGATAGTGTCAACATCACTGGTCAGGACAGTCTCTTTTACAACACAAAACAGAAAAGCGTGGAAGGTTTGAGGCCAATGGACGTCACTGTCTGTTGTCATTTTAGGTAACATCCTAAGTCCATGTTAATACTCATTTCTTCGATTTTCTTAAATTCACATAATTTTTTCTGAGTTTCTACTCACTTCCCTGTTTATTCCAGTTGTCCTATGTTTTCCAGAGGTCTCATCTAAAAGCAAATTCTCAATTCATAAAAAGCCGATTCAGAGCCTGTATTGCAGGACCGCCACCAGGGCGGGGATTTCAAGTGACTTGTAATTGTTGAAAGCAATAAACAAGACACAAAGGATCACTTATAATGTAACAGCACACATTTATATCTCTAAAAGTGCTACCAAAATGTCAAAGGAGCTAGATATACTTAGTAAATTATGTGCTTTTCCTTGCTTTTCTATATTTTCTGTTAAAGGCCAAGTTTTATTGTAATAATCAGAAGGAAGATAAACTTTTTTTATCTTCTCTGTGAGTAGAGAAATGTATCTCAGGATCAAATAGAAATTTTTATTCCATGAACTTATATTAACAAGCATTAAAAGTTAATTGTATTTAATTAATGATGATTCTAAATTATTTAGTCTTTCTCATCCTTTATTACCTCCCTAAGTATTTCTCGGTTATTTCTGCACTGTATACTCAGAATGTATTACACGTTACTAGGTTTCACTGTGCTATTTAATGTTAGCTTCCTTTACATCATGGGATTTTCAGAGCCCCTCCCCTTTCACAATCTAACTCCTTCCACCCTGCGCTGAGTTGAAGGGACTCTCATTACACATGCTGTTTGCCATTTACTATGGGAAATGGCTGGTAGGTGCCAAGTGAATCTCCTTCACATTTTCATGTAACAGACAGTGGCAAGAAAGGGTCCCGACACTCACAAAGTCTTTCTCAGTAATATGTTCACTGCTATAAAGGTGTTCCATCAATCAGTTAGCAACTCACATCAAAGATCTCAAAGCCTGCGATGTCCAAGACCCCGATGAAGTACTGCCTGGGCTGCTTGGTGTCCAGCTGCTGGTTGATGCGGGTGACCATCCACAGGAACATCTTCTCGTACATGGCCTTGGCCAGGGCACCCACGGAGTTGGTCACCTTGAAAGATGAACACAGAACTCTTGCGGTTACATGAGGAATGTACAATGCGCTTATGCCCTGGTGGTGGTCGTCAATCACACTTACCTGCTCTACAGTCTGGCCTTTGGTGACGTACTCATTGCCGACCTTGACCCTGGGGTAGCACAGAGCTTTGAGCAGGTCAGCAGAGTTCAGACCCTGGAGGTAGGCAGCCTTGTCAGCAACTAAAAGGAAGGTGAATACAATGGTATTAGGGCACAAAGAAGCCAACTTTCTTTAAAAAAACTTAATCTTCGTGCATGCTGTGTGGTGTTCTCAGTCTATTTTAATACACTTTGCCTCACTGAGTTCAAGACCATGTCCATGGCTTACATGGTTGATTAGTTAAGTGCTCTGTAAAGCTCAGGTTGGACATGTGAGGAAGGAGAACTCAGAGTAACACGTTAAGAACGCGAGCGTCAAACGAAGCATGAAGCCAGGTGGAAGATGCATCTGCTGGTACCTTCGGTGCCATCTGGCTCAGCTTGCTCCTCACGTTGCTTCTGCTTGAACTTCATGTTCCCATAATGCATCACGGCTCCTGTGAGCTTGTAGATGGAGACCTTTTCTTCATTAGTAAATCCCAAAATGTCAATAGCACTCTGCCAACAGAATCAAGATGAAAAGTGTTAGGTTATGACCTGCTACTTACAACTCATGTCCCCGTCCCTCACCAACAAGACATGCTGAGGAAACCACACCAGCTATTGGAGGGCAAGGGGTCCTTTAGCGGGGCACGTGCAAAGAATGCTCTCTTGAGCAATGAAGGTATACAGGTGTGTGTCTCCTCACATGTCAGAAGGAAGCTTAGGAGAAAACATGGTAAACCTCAGACATTTACTATTTTTGGGATGTCGCACCTCAACTTCAGCAAAGACTTCAGCAAACTCTCAGATAAATCTTAAAGGCCTGCTGAGGGACAGCATGTGACAGCTGGGAGCCTGTATTTGCCTAGCACCCTCCACTCTTTCTTTGCTGTTTCTCTTGGAGGCCCTGAATAGTTATCTGAGTGAACCACATCTCTGACCCTGCGGGGTAATCCCAAACATTGCTCTGTGTTCTACTTACATCTGTGGCCATCAGTTCTTCCTGGTCGTCAATGCTGGCCACACTGATCTCCCCTTGGCTGACGAATGGGTAATCGTATGGGTTTGTGGTAATCAGTAGCATTTCTAAGTACATGGAAGAGAACGAGAATGAGCAAAGTCACGATTTCCAGACTGGTTCCCGGGCCACTACATGACATATGGGTGAAAGATGACCGATGGACACTAAACACCTTGAAGATGATGTCATGGTGCTCCCTGCCATTGTCTAGTTGTTAAACACCATTACAATATAACAAATGGTATGCATGTGTGAAAATTTCAAAGGATGAAGAAAAGATTACCTCATATTACCAT
The DNA here is from genome assembly GCF_903995435.1 of Acomys russatus. Lineage (NCBI taxonomy): Eukaryota > Metazoa > Chordata > Mammalia > Rodentia > Muridae > Acomys > Acomys russatus. The sequence continues at coordinate 47,734,954 of NC_067161.1, read as the reverse complement.
AGTCTCTATAGTGGTGACTACTTAAAAATCAGAAAGGGGAGAAAGCTATGACACACTCAGTAAATACATAGAAATTATAAAAGTGTAGCCATTACCCCAACTGTGTAAACTGTATGTATTTATCTATATATACCAATATACATATAGAAAGTGAATAGGATTATCTTTTCTGGGTGTTCATAACGGTTATTTAATAGTAGAAATTGGAGATAGTTTTTCACATTGATTTCTTAACAATTTTTATAATAAGCCAATATAATTTTAACAAGCATACAAAGCTTCACTTTTTTGATATGGGGACTTGAACTTGAGCTCAGGTCAGAGCTCTACAATTAATCTTGAAAAGCAATGTTTTTAATGGGGGAAAAAAACTCAACAAAATTCAGACATGGAGTGTCAGGTTGGGCAATGCACTGACAGGTGTGGTGACTTCACAGAGGAACTGTGACATCTCTTACCGATCAGCTCTGGCTTCTTGTTGGATGTGATCTGGTAGAAGATGTGGTAGCTTCTTTCCGCCTTCAGCTGGAAGGTGACCCGGGACTTCTCCAGCAGATCTGGAAGAAAGGAGATCGCAAGCAGGCGAGCTGTAAATGCTGACATGACTTGCAGGTGTGATTCTCAGGCAACCTTAGCTGTCCTGAGAACAGAACGGAAAGGTGCTACAGGCGCGCACTCACATGTCTCGATGTCAGCGGACGCCAGTTTCCCTGTAGTGCCAAAGTGGATCCTGATGAATTTACCCTTGAAAGGAATACTAACATGTCCACTTTGTTTTCAAGAATATCAACTCATTAAAAATTCTCAAAACACTTGGAACAATACTGCTTTAACTTAAAACTAAGCCAGAGACTATTTACAACAGAAATAAAATGTCGATCTTCTATTTTACAAGTAGAAGGATTTTTAACTTTGACTTAAGAATTTATGACTATAAATATATCATGTGATGCTGTGTTAAATAGTTTGAATTAATTAGCCCACAATGTATAAATATATTAAGGCATCACACTGTGTCCCATAAATACATGTAGTTATTGTTTTTAAAAGGAAAAGCAAAATATTTTACAATGTAAGAAGAAGAAGAAGAAGAAGAAGAAGAAGAAGAAGAAGAAGAAGAAGAAGAAGAAGAAGAAGAATACGTCAGGCCAGAGTATTGATCTATGAAATAAGGCAAAGAAAACGACAGTCTACTATATTGTGAATGAAAGATTCAATGGCTGCATCACCAACATGCCACAGATTCTGCCAATGGACAGAGCCCATCACAGTGTACATGAGACTCACAAAGCGAGAGGAGTTGTCGTTCCTCACAGTCTTGGCGTTCCCAAAGGCCTCCAGCAGGGGGTTGGCGCTGATGATTTGATCTTCCAGGGTCCCCTGTGAGGGAAAGAGCAGTCCTTGCTTGTCAGGCTCAGGGCTTTCTTGCCTGGGAGCCCTAAAGCAGCCTGGACTCCGACAATCAAACCCACCTGCATCTTGCCAGAAGAAGCTTCCTCCTTCTTCTTGTCCCCAGTGACTGCAATTGTTGCAAAGTACTGGATGACACGCTTCGTGTTCACAGTCTTCCCGGCCCCGGATTCTCCACTGTTAAATCAAAACAATCAGAGGAGGCCCCACATCTAGCCGCTCCCACAGCCATGAAAAGAAATCATAAAGTGCTGAAGAAATGGCTCGGTAGTTAAGGGCACTCTCTGCTCTTCCGAAAGACCTGGGTGCAGTTCTCAGCACCCGCATGTCAGCTCACAACCATCTGTAACTTCAGCTCCAAGAGATCTGACACCCTCACACCAAAGCACATAAAATAAAAGTTTTTTTTTAAAGAAGAAAAAAGAAAAGAAGGCATAAAATCCTACTTACGTGATCAGGATTGACTGGTTCTCCCGGTCTGCAAAAGAAATTGCAGGCACTTAATGTTTCAAGCCCAGTTGTAAATGGCTACAACAGTATGAGGGCATGAGATTTATATTTCTCATTTTAACAGCCTTAGTGCCTGGCGCACACTGGCCTAACATCTTTCCCGCTTCCCTCTCTTTTACACCCCCACTCAGAGCACGTACACCCATTTAAACCATTCTTACATCTTCCCAGAACATTTTATCCAAGGGGCAAATCCTATCATAAAAAAAAAATATATATATATATATGTAGACTCCTCAGTATAAGGGGTGACTGCATTCTGTGGTTTCCTGAGGCACAAGGCTTTCTTTCAAATACTGTGCTACTAAATCAATATCTAAACTAGACTTTACCGTTTCCACCCCAATTTGATGACAGTTTTAGTTGGTGACACATTCTTGGCGGACAAAAGGACTAATATGAATCAGGCATCGGGAACGTTTTGGTTTATGAGGCATAATAACAGGCGGGAAGGGGGAAGTTTTGATAGTTCTCTTGGTTTGTCGTATTTTTAATGAAAAGCAAGAGTTTTGATGCCTTACGCGGCCTAATGAATTCTCCAAGCCATTTCCAATGGGGCCAAGGTGTGTAAGGTCAACCTTGATGAGCAAAACACCATAAAGGTAGACTCACAATATAATATCCTAGCACCAGATTCGTCTTCAAATCTGATTGGTTGGCTCTGGCACAGGCATTACCTATGTACGTCGGTCATAACCTATAATATTGAGGATAAAGCCACAAAAGCAAAGTTTGTTCTCTTGCTTCTTGCCTCACAGAGAACCAACCAGTCTGTAAGTGTGGCTGTGTCTATGTGCACATGCGTGAATCTACACAAGGAAGCTTGAATTCTTAAACTCACAAGTCTCGTTGCAGATAACCTTATTAACCTTTAAACATTAAAGAGCTCATTAGCCATCTTACACTGTCTCACACAAGCCTCCGTGAGAGGGGATCATCTCCAGGGGAGTGATGTCATTGATTCAAAACTTTCTTTAGCAATGGAAAGTTTAGGAGCAATACAAAATAGCCAAGCCACTCACCAGTCAGCATGAACTGGTAGGCGTTGTCAGAGATGGAGAAGATGTGGGGCGGGGCCTCCTGGCGCTTTTTGCCTCGGTAGGCCGTCACCACCTCAGGGTTGTACACCGGCAGCCACTTGTAGGGGTTGACAGTGACACAGAAGAGGCCCGAGTAGGTCTGCATAAGGAAAGAGAGAATGGCTATCCAATGGCCCTTCTTGTCTGTGCAACTCAACTAGTTGGATTTTAAGAAAAAGAAAGGCTTTCCTGACTGAGTGCATTTCTTCCAAGCATCAGCATGAAAACTGGTTGGTTGGCATAGCAACATAATTGAGGGCAATGACCGATTCAGTTGCTACGGCTTCCCTTGGGACTTATGGTTTTCACACCACAGGAGCACCAATGTCATGTCTGTCCATTTGTTTTAAAGTGTGGACCATGAGAGATTTTTGTTGTTTGAAATATATTTCCTTTGCAGAAATGAGACTATTTGAATTTTAAGAGCATAAATTTGAATGTAAATGCATTCCACAATAAGGAGGTGATTGGGGACTTCGGAAAATCTTAAGACAACATGATAAAAGCCTTTCGAAAGTAAATGGGACTATATTTAGATGTAGTGCCAATAGGAAACGCTGTAAAATAATTTTGAGTTATAGAGTGGCAGAGAACAAATAATGCATCGTGATTAAATATTAACTGATACAGCAATGTAAAACACAGCATCTAAACTAACAGGAAGTGGGTGCTGCTCTGTTCAATCCTCAATTTGTATAGAAGCAGTGTGAACTCTTCTCAGCTACAGAGAGAATGCACAGAAATAGCACCATGTACCCATTTCATTATCAATTTAAATCTAATAAACAGCCCATATCTTTGCTTTCTTTAATGATTAAAAGTTGACTGTCAGCTGGTTAAGGACTGGCACCAATCAATTAAAATGGCTATGGAGCATAAACATCTTGTACAGCTGTGTGGTGTTGCCCAGCTGAATATCAGTACCAACTAAACTGTGTAAAAATATGGATATAAAATACATTATATTCAAGATGTTTATTGGCTACATGTTACATGCTAGGACCCCGCAAGGATGTCAGACTAAAACACAAGTAAAATGGTGCCCTATGAGAGATTCCCAGTCAAAACAGTAGATGAGGAAGTTAGTGAGTGACCAGGAAAAACACAGTCAGTGTGAATGTGGGGATAGGAGGAGCAAAACAGACAACTCAAGGCTGCCTGGGGACACTGGAAGACTTCACAGGTGAAAGAACCAGAACACACAGACCCAAATTACTGTTGTGTGGGGAGAGAGAGTGAAAACGAATGGAATTTGATCCCTAAAAAAAAAAAACATCATTTTTAAACGTTACACCGTGCTTATTATCTTTTCCTTCATTTGAGATGATTCTGCAACAGCAATAGAGAGGGAAGGGAAAATGTAAGCATGTTTGAGCAACAGATGTTGGGCCAAGCCAGACAGCAAGGACAGTGGCCTTCCCTTGGGAGAGAAAAATAATGAACCTTTTAATAACTAGTAATTCTACTAGTGACTTCTAGTGACTAGTAGACACATGTGACACATTTGTGCCTCGGTGTGAGTGATAGGCTTTTGGGGGACATGGTGATGACAGTAAAGACCCCTGGCAGGGGTCACTCACATAGATCATCCAGGCTGCGTAACGCTCTTTGAGGTTGTACAGCACAGCGGGCTCGTGCAGGTGTGTCATCATGGCCATGTCCTCGATCTTGTCATACTTGGGAGGGTTCATGGGGAAGATCTGGTCTTCTTTCACCGTCAGGGTCTGGTAAACAGGAAAGGAGGCTATTGGTGTCAAGTGAGTGACCAAACCTTCAAAATGCAGCACAGATGTGCCAGGCACGCTACTCACTGCTCCTGCTTCGGTTTTCACGGTCACTTTCCCTGCATCTTTGCTCTGAATGGTTCCTTTGACGAAGGATTCCTTGGGCTCCGCCACGAAGACAGATGTCTTAGCATCAAAAGGCCGATTCTGGGCCTCGATTCGCTCCTTTTCAGACTTCCGGAGGTAAGGAGCAGCCTCCCCAAAGACGGCCATTTCGGCGTCGGAACTCATGGCTGCTAAACTCACAGACCCTAAAGGGGATAAAAAATTTCATACAGTCTGCACTGCTTGGTATACCAGCAGATCTTTTTATTATAATAATAATAATATTATTATTATTATTATTATTATTATTATTATTATTTGATTGGTATGAGTATCTTCCGCGTGTGTGTGTGTGTGTGTGTGTGTGTGTGTGTGTGTGTGTGTGTGCTTTTAACGTCTGAGCCATTTCTCCAGCTTCAACCAGTAGATCTTTTGGGGTCAAACAACCCTTTTACAGAAGTCACCTAAGACAATTAGAAAACAAATGTTTCCATTATGATTTAAAACAAAATTACAGTATGAAGTAGCAACAAAAATAATTTTATGGTTGGGGTCACCACAACACGAGAAACTGTATTAAAAGGTATTAAAAGGTATTAAGAGGTATTAGGAGGTCGCAGCATTGGGAAGGCTGAGAGCCACTGCCCTGGAACCAGCACTGTGGGCTACCCTCTCCTGCTGCTAGGCAACGTGGACTCAGCTTGCCCCACCCACCATGGCTGGTCTCAGGTGCAAACTACACTAGGCGATTCCACTGCTACCAGGCTGCAGTTCCTGAAGCAAACATCACAAGAAGGAAAATGCAAGAGGATGCAGTGATGTGTGCCCAGGCCTGGACATCCAGCATCTCCCATCCTCTGATAACTGGCATCCTAGTTGGGAAATTAGGTTCTAGGTAGAGTGATGTTGCCAAGGACTGTGTGACTTTGGCTAAGTCTTTTGATCATTTTGGGCCTCAGTAGCTCCATCTTTAGGACAAGGATTATAATATCAGCTTCTTCGCATGTCTTTTGAAGCCCTTGGGATAGGGTGATATTTGAGGAGGAAACGCTAAAATGACTTCTAACTAATTGGAAAAGTTTCAGGCTATTATTTACATATAAAATGTCATTTACTCTAATGACACATATATCTCTGGCCATATAAAGTAAAACAACTTTATTTCCACTTATAGCTATTTGGTCAAAATTGCCCTAAGTAGTTTTGTGTTTGTGTTTCTTTTCCTCCCTGGCCACGGTTTTTAGTTGGATGCTGAGTCCGGTTCTAATGTGTCGTCTTTGCACACTGCACCAAGTTGAACTCACGAAGGAGACAACTTGCACCATGCTCACCCTTGTGCTTCCGCATGGCAGGGCTCCCAGTGTTCTGTTTCCTTGTACAGAACTCGAGAACCCCGGCAGCTTGCTCCAAGCCGAACAATGCCGTGTGGGAGAGGAATCCTGCTGCAGTCACTGCAGGGTCAAATGCTCGGAACTCACTTAAGCCCCCTCTCTGTCTCCCCCGCCCCCACCTCGGAGATTTACGCAGTAGGAATAGGGCTCCTGAACACTTTGCTTCCATATTCAAAAACTTCACTACATTTTGGTTTTATAAGGTGACTTCTTACAGGCCTGTAGAAAGTTTAAAAGAACCATTGTTCTAAGTACTTTCTTTTTTCTTAGAGATCATGTTTACTAAATGAATTCTAAGAGCAAGATGCAGTTTTACAAAAAATCTCAGTTTTTCTACCAAGAGGATTTTATTTTTCTTTCAGAGACCAAGGGGAAAAAAACCTTTAAAAAACGTTTAGAATAGATTTTGCTCACATGTCACCCTACAAGTGTCTGAGTCGCCAAGGCAGGGATAAAAGTCCTCTTTCCCTCCCCAGCCCCTTTCCTCAAGTGCAGTTGTTAGTTTTTCCTGAGACAAGCACTTTCTCAAGGATGCTAAGTGACACAGAGCCATCCCAGAGGCTCTCCATCACACCTCCAGGGACTAGTTAGTCCAAACCTTACCTTATTGGCAAATGAGACGGTGCAGCTGGGCAGTAAGAGGGTCCTGTGTGAGAAAAATAGCAAGACACCTGATTAGCTGAGAAATGAAATCCCACTGGCTATGGAAAGTCGAAGGCACCAGAATTCACCGATGAGGGAACAACAGAGCCGCAGCCCAGGCAGTGGCCAGTGTCCTGCTCCCACCTACCTTGGAGCTTTTTAAAGCAGGACGAGTCAGCCTCGTTCAGGACTCTTTTATATGGATAGCTATGGAAACAATGCAGCTGCCTCTTCTTTCTTAAGTCAAAAGGAATTGTCTGGCAAAAACCCTCTTGGCAATCCAGCGTCTCTGCATAATTCTCATTCATATTAAGAATGGTTGGATATAATTAGAAATATTTTTCTTATTGAGTATGTGGATAAATCTCCTATGGATAATTTGAGAAGATGATCTGAAAGGAAGATTTGGGCTGGTGGATAAAGACGGTGGCCAGCCAGCAGGATACCTGGCTGCCCTCAGAACTTCTTTTTGGCCTTGCCAGGCATGCCGTTCGTGCCCTTGCATCGCTTTCGCATATTTCACATGTTAAATGATATAAATAAAATACACTTATTTGAATTTTACAAGGCTTAATTTTCACCTCTTAATTCTTTTTCTCCAGGCCAGCAAAATTAAGTTGCATGCCTTCAACAGTTGAAGCAGAGAGAAATCTTCTTTTTGTTTTCCTAACATTCTGGGAATTTCCTGGCTCTTATTTTTTTTTTAAATTTTTTTTTTGGCCAACTTGTTCCTCTATATAATAACATGACATTACCTCTTCCCCTCTTCACTGGCATGTATGAAAAAAAAGTTGATTATTTCCTAATTGTAAAAAGGTGATTTTTGAGAATACTTCCCAATGATTTTTATGTCATCAAGAAAAAAATGACAATGTGAGTACAATACACTAGAGGATCACGGGAGAGATTGTCTGTATCTATATGAATGACTTGGAAAGGCAATTCTTTATATTTCCTTACCTACTTCTATTAATAAAAAACAACAAATATAATATCTACCATCTTAAGAAAATATTAAATATTGAATGCATCTTGCGCTTCCAAATAATATATATTTTAAATGTTTAAGAATAAACTTAAACTAGATTTCACCTCCCCTGCCCCCCCCCCAAAAAGTCCATATCTCGCTTTGTGATCAAAATGTACCAATTTTCTAATCAAACGTTTTTAACTGATGCAGTTTCTGCATTCATGATAATTAGCATCATGAAGATCTTTGCACAAGAAGGAAATGAAGCCTCATCACATTTTTATATCAGTTAAAATGAGGCATGAAATCTTTGCCCAGGCCCTTCTTCTTCCTTTACTAATGCGCTAAAATGTTAAATTTTCTAGGATAATCAAAATAAAATGTTGACCCATTTGAACTCTTTTACACATCATGTACTTCAAAACTTGATGAAGCCATCATTTTTTTTTAATCCATGGGCTAAAAATGACCTAGTCACTAAGTTGGTCAAAGGGCACATTAGTCACAGACACAAGAGAAGTACCCAATACAGTCAGAGCCCAAGCTTTGGAGCTTTCAGTCTGAGCTACCACCCAGGACCACAGTCCTACCCTCCAGCACCTTTCCTTTAGCTAGCTGCCTTCTGGGCATTGTGCCCTGACCCAGGCATCCTGGAACATAAGCTTTCCAGCAATTACAGGGGTCTCTTGACAAAGGCAGGGCCCATCACACTTTCATCTGGCTGCTGAAGGCCTTCCTGGTTCCATGGAACACATGGCCAAAGACACCATTGTGCTCGTCTATGGGACTAGAGCACAGCCAAACTCCAGCAAAGCCCGGGATACTCTCAAGGGACCCTGGTCCAGTTATCTCACAGCTACAGGCTGCCCCAAGGTCATGTCCCAGCTGCTCCTCTAACACTGAGTGGATTCCACACTGTGTCTGTAACTTTTTTGAGGCTGGGTCACACTGGCCGAGCAGTTCTGCTTTGGGGAGCCATGCTGTGGGTTTTTATCACACAGACATTATGAATGGCTGATCTTTTTTTTATTATTATTATTCTCTTTTTTTTATTTCTGTTCCCCACAGACATCTTCCTTAAACTTTATTTCTTGTTCTGTGCTGTTTCTGAACTAACCTCTATTTTCAAGTCATTCCGTAGTCATCCAGTCATCTCAGAAGGTATATATTGTCTCCTCTGCTCGTGAGCTCCTCTCGCGAGCGTTGTGTGACGTTGCGTTACACGGATAGAAACTAGCTGATGCGGCACATTTTAGTGTGAAGATGAAAACACAAAACTTTATTCTGCAGTGCTTGAGAGATAAGCCCTAGTTGTTTCCGTTGCCTTTTGGTTCGTGACTTGTGACTAGTAAATATCCTCCAATATCCTATAGCTGGCACTTTAGATATCAATCAGTGAGTTGCGCTAGTGTACTTTTCCACTCTGAAAACAAGCTAAGACGAAGATCCCCTCTGTGCCTCCTGGATTCCAACACTGGTCAAACGAGCCAGCCTTAAGCTTTCCCATCGGTCACCCCCTGCGCTCTCTGCCATATTCAAATCTGGTGGCCAGCTCAGAAATGGGAGAAATTCAAGCGTGAGTATTGGTCTGTGCTGTGCAGAGGGGCTCCAAGGGCAACAAGAGCCACTGACATTATCTACAGGAGGGCTGGGTCTAAAGAATCAAAAAGACTCTGACAAAGTAGCCCAAGCCACCTTAAAACAACATGGCAACAAGATTTAAAAGCACAAGGTCCAAGTTCGTTGCAGTGAAGGGGTTGAGTTTGACCCTTGTTAAAAACCAAGGGTGGAGCTAACATTTAGAAAGCACCCCCAAACCCTAGTGTGCACATTCAGGGTGCTCTACATACCTTTACTTAACTTTCTTGCCCTTCTCAGCTGACCTGTACTTACATTTGGACTACATGTAAGCTGTATGCCCTTGGAAACTTAGAACGCCTGATCAAGATTCCATTTCTCGCCATAAAAAAATAAATAAATAAAAATAAGGAAGTGCTGCCACACAGCAGTGTTTAAGGTCTAGAAACCGAGAACAGTGCGTGTGATGCTCCTTGCTCACTCGGCTGATACTAGCAATCGTGATTACAGCGGTCCCGATATTTGGTTAGTGCGTCTATGAAACTTTCTGTAGCAGTGAGGCTTTGTTTCCTTGTCGGCTCAGTTACCCAGCATGCACCAGGCTCCATATAAGCCTCCACTGCAGTCGCGGAATGTCCTCCTTTCTTCCTTATCGCTCTCTGGGTTCATCACAGTTCAGCATCAAATCTCACCCACCCATTCTTCTGGGTTATTCTACCACAGTTTGGTCTCAAAAGAGACACATTATGCCCTGAAAGCTGTCACATTATGATAATTGTGAAGAAACGATAGCTAAGGCTAAAGACTTGGTGGGAGTGGGGTGGAGAAGTGGGCTGCTGCTGGCCCCTGAGGGGGAACTAGAGGCTTGGTAACAGTGGAAGGCTAGCCCTTTTTGTACCTTTTGTGCTTGGTGGAACCAGAAAGAACAGAAATGAGACGGGGGGAAAAGCTTCAAGTCCCCACAGGACGAAGAACCCACTTCTATTATTGCATTTTTTTTTAAAGCTGGTGTTTCAAAAGATTATCTCATTTATAAATTTAAAAGAACCAATCTCAGTTGAAAGAAGTATGAACACAGAATTAGAGACAGTAGACAGTGGCCTGGAAGAGGGAGGACTGAAGATGTAAGTTTTCAGAAGGTCAGTTCTCTCTCTTTCTTCTGTAGACCAAATTCCTGGTCCATGGCTCTGTAAGCAGAAAGCAATGGATATTGATAGTTTTCCAGGAATTTGCTATTTGACGCTCCAAACCTGCTGCATAGGCACCAGCAATCCACCTGTATAAAATATTTCTGAATATCCAGATAGAGCATTTTCTAGGGAATTATTTTATGAAGAAAAAAATTAGGCCAGTGAGATGGCCCAGGACCCACATGTTAGAAAAAGAGGACCAACTCCCACAAGAATCAGAGAGAAAGAGAGACAGAGACAGAGACAATGATAGAGAAAGAGAGGAACAAGAATATAAATAACCATAACAATAACAAAAGAATAAAATGACTTGAGTATTCTCATGACTTAAAATTTCTGAAGCCCATGATGTACTCATTCAAAAGTCATTTTAAATTTGATTTTCTGTATCTGAAGTGGCTATGTAGTTGTTCCAGATTTAGCCTTAGAAGATTATGACATTATTGACTGCTATATTGAAATAGATATAGAAGGAAGTTTTGTATCTGTGTTTGCTTGTAGATTGGAAATGTCTCTAATGAAAGTGTGCTTTATTAGAACCTAACAAAATCCAGATTTTATGTACAGAACCCTGTGAGGTGCTTAGGACAGAGCAAGGTGGGCCACACTCAGCCTCCCTCACCCGGAAGTCACACATCAGAAAGCACTACATCTGGGTGTAAAGGAGCCTAGTGACTATGGAAGACACTGGGGCAGGAGACCAACACCCTTGAGACCAACGCCTATTTTGTTTCTTCTTATTGTAAAAGCATGTAAGTATATGAACATGCCAGAAACTTGGGGGGAAGAACAACAAAAGAATGAAAGGGGAAAATATTTTGTTTGCTTGTTTTGAGAGAGGCTTTTGCTTTATAAGTAGCCCAGGCTAGCCTCAAATTCAAGATTCTCCTTCTCAAGTGTTGGGATGATAGGCATGTGTCACTCCAGCCACCTTGAGAAATGACTTCCTGGTGAACATAAGAAAAACTGCATTCACTTGTGCGCATGTCAGTGTTTATTAGCTTGTGTCAATTGATATCATTATGCAATTGATAGGTATGACCAATGTGCATACACGGCCTCTATTGCCCCATCCCTATAATGACAGATGTCAATACACACCGCTTGAATGGCTAAGGAATAAACATCTGTTAGTTCAGTAATCCCACCCTTTACATGGACTTCTTAACCTGTAAATATCTTCTGAGAATCACCTTTATTTATTTTTTTTTTAAGTTTCAAGGTGTGGGTGGGACAGATAAACTCTCTTTACTTTTTCCCTGAGAAACCAGGATCCAGAAGGAAGTGCCTTGAGTGATCACACTGGAATTCAAATAAAGATGTCCTGACCTACTACTCAATGGCCTTTGATGCCTAATGCGTGCACTTCTGAGTGTTGGCCACTCCGGGATACTCTACCTCCCTTGGGCTACTGACTAGCACGTGAGTTACTGAACTTCTTTTTTTTTTTTTTCCGACTTTTTTTTTATTAATTTATTCATATTACATCCCGATTGTTAGCCCTTCCCCTGTTTCCTCCCATTCTTCCCTCCCTCCCATTTCTCCCCTTCTCCCCTCCCCTATGTCCGTGACTGAGGGAGACCTCCTCCCCCTATATATGCTCTCAGAATATCAAGTCTCTTCTTGGTAACTTGCTATCCTTCCTCTGAGTGCCACCAGGTCTCCCCATCCGGGGGACATGGTCAGAAAAGGGGCACCAGAGTTCGTGTGAGAGTCAGATCTCACTCTCCACTCAACGGTGGAGAGTATCATGTTCGTCGGCTAGGTCTTTAGTAATAAATAGAACAATAGTCATTCTGGAAAGCAGAACACGTAAAAAGTCAGGACTCAGAGACCATGGTATGAAGCAGCCCATGCATGCTGCCTTGCTATCGTGCTTCTTTGGTCTCTTCAAATCAACCTGCTGACAGTACAAACATAATTATTTTATTTATGGTTTTATATGAGATTATTATCATAGATTATTAGTTTTACATGATAATGGGTTTCATTGTGGCATTTCCATTCATGTATCTGATGTATTTTGATCATATTCCCCCTGAGAGTCCATGAAGGGATGGGTAGGACTTGACAGGAGTAAGTCCAAGGGGCAAAAATCTTGACAAAAAAAAAAAAATGGAAGCAGGAAGAACAAAGTTAGGAAGAGGGAAACCTCAAAGTCTATTTGGGGAAGTCTTGTATGAGGAGCATCTAGGAAGGCAGGCTGGTGAGGGGTTGGGTCAGAAGCGGCCGCGCTGACTAACTCCTTAAGAACGAGGATGATTGTCCTGTTCCAGAATTCCACAAGGCTGACCAGAGTGCTTTCTTTTTGCCTTTGTCCTCAGACCATTGCCCTCCCCTCACTCCTCACAAGCCTTCCACTTGTTTGCTGGTTGGTGGCCTCCCTTGCTGTCCCAGCCGTGGCCTAGCTCCGAGCTCACAGTCCTTCCCTCAGACTCCACTGCGCCTGACTCCCCAACCTTCTTTTCCGTTTTCCTCACTTTCCACACAGTTCTGTACTCGCAGATTTGTTTTCCATCCTCTGCATGTATGCCAGCTCGTGACCTTCCCTTGCCTCTCCTTGATTGCTTCCCAACCCTAGAGCACATTCAGGGATTCTGTCAAGGCTCCCACTCTTTCACCTTCCCCCTTGAGCAGTGTCTTCACCCAGGTGGTTGCCTCTTGAAACAGGAAACAGCCATGCTTTACTTCTGCCCAGTTCCTATTCTATCCCATCAGCCCTACTTACAGCCTGTGAAAACAAAGGGTTTTATGGGGCCTGTTAACCAAACAGTGTCAAGACCTATGGATAAAGCTCAAAGATAGAGACCTTGATTAGTGTGTGAGAGGCAGACACACACACACACACACACACACACACACACACAGAGAGAGAGAGAGAGAGAGAGAGAGAGAGAGAGAGAGAGAGAGAGGCACACAGGCAGCATTGGCATGAATGCTATACCATGAGCTTTTGAATAGTCTTATACATGACTTAAAAATCTACCAACATATCTTTGGAGAATTTAAATTTTTTTTTTACTACAATGAGATGTCTAAAGTTAACTTCTAGAGGCGAGGTGGGGAGGGGGCAAGAGGTTGTGTGGGGAGGGTGTCACCAAGTAGCCTAATTCTGTTTTCTTTATCGCAGTTGCAAGTCAAGTCTTGTCTTGTGAAATCATCTCCCACCAAAATCAAACACATCCAAGCCCTCCCAGAAAAAAAGGGAGTGGGGGGAGCGGGGTGGGGGTGGGGGGCTGGACTCTTGTGGCTGAGGAAGAGAAGTTTTGTGTGTGTGTGTGTGTGAGAGAGAGAGAGAGAGAGAGAGAGAGAGAGAGAGAGAGAGAGAGAGAGAGAGAGAGAGAGAGAACTGGGCATTTCAAGGAGAACCACAAGTGGCTTAGCTTCTACCAGAGGGCTTCATCTTCTTCCTGCTTTTGGCTTGCTCTAGGTCAAGCAACTGTTCTGGTGAAGAGGTGCTGCTGAAACAGAGGCTGAGAGCCAAGGCTGAGGGGTATTTTTAGGCCGTGAGGAGGAAGGATTTTTTTATGTGGAGGGAAGGATGGGCATGCCATCCAAACCTCGGGTCCTGTGAAGAAGCTGAAACTTGGCGTGACCCAAGAGACTGACCGCAGGAGTGTGGAAGCCAGAGGACTTGCTCTCAGAAGCCACAGGCCGGAGACACAGTTGTTCTGGTCCAGTTGGGAAGCTAAACACAGAAGTTCTCATGGGTTTTTCTCATTCTTTGCCCCTTTTTTATTATAAGTACCAGCAAACACAAATATTTGTTTTGGTTGATCTGTTGAAAGGCACAGCTTCATTTCCTGTCACCTTTCTCTCTTCAGCAAATAAGAAAAACAAATTTAAAAACCACTGACATCTCCCATGATGTAGCACAGCCTGTGGGAAAACATTAGCTATCCTGCAGAGTCCTCAGATTAGACAGCCTGTGAAGATCTGATGGACACACAACTGCCTGTGTGGGGGGAGGGGTGCCTCTTATTCAGGCAGTTGTACCTTGCATCTGAAATGTCCCCCACCTGCCATGGATGGTCCCAGTTTGGTCATGGAATCTGTAGTTGGAAGTATTTTGGCCACTGGGAATGTGTTCATGGCCTTTGGGGCTAGCCACGCTGAGTTTCCCTGGCGTCTCTTTTGTTACCTCTTCATGAGTCGGATGACTTGATATGCTGCCTCTGCCTAGGCCCAAACCAATGGGGCCAATTGGTCATAGAGCATTCAAAACTGGGCCAAAGCAAACCTTTCTCCTCACAAGCTGACTACCTCGGGTTTTTGTTGCAGCAACAGGGAGCTGACTAACACACTCAGCACACGTGCACATACTTAACAAAACCTACATTGCAGGTAGGAGGAAAGAGACAATGGGAATAGCCGAATCCCATCCTTCCTGGATGATTCAGTCTCATTGTAGCATGGTTGGCTGTTAGACACTCCCTACTAGGGTCACAGTAAAGCAAATGACCTAAGTTGGCACTAAGAAAAGGTAACAGGCTGGATGTGATGATACACAGCCTTAATCCCAACATTTAAGAGGCAGAGGTAGACAGATGTCTATGAGTTCAAGGCCAGCCTGGTCCACAGAGTGAGTTTCATGTTATCTAGGGCTACATAGTAGTATCTTGTCTCAAAAAAGATTTTTTTTTTTTAAAGATAAAAGATCAATAATTTAGGGCAGTTTCTGGAAACTATCTTCTTCAACCGGTGGTCTTAGTTTTACAGGCCAAAAAAAATCATTATCCCTAGAAAGATGATGCTATCCAGCCATCCATCAATTTATCATACAGACTCTGTTCTCTGGAGACCCCCAACTGAGGTGGTGACAAGCACTGTTATTTAATGCTTGAACTTGCTGCCTGTAACTTATTTGTAGGACATGGATCTTGAATTCATTTCCCCTGGATAAATTCCAGGGTTTTTTTTCCCCTATGAGTCCAAAGATTGCTCATTTCCAAAATGTGCAGATTTCTCCAGCCATTCCCATGCCCACTGAGACCCCAACCACACAACACCTACTGAGCATCTGAATTGTCGATAAAAACTTAAGCGTTATTATGACTCCCCTGTTGCAATGTAAACTACTTGAACTTAGGGCTCATGTTTGTGCTTATTTCAATATTCCATATGCTGGTTCTTGTGTGATGTTTAGCCCCAGGCACACGTAAGAACTGCCTGCAGGGTCTTGAATTCCGTGTCTTGGATACCAGCTCCCAAAGTGTCCCCACACCAACAGCTGCAGCTTCATTTGGGAATTTGGTAACTGTTCTTTACCTATTTGCTCTCATATAAATTTACCATCTCCCCTCTTCGTAGAACTCAAATGAGAGCTCATTTATACCTGGGTCTGGCCAAGCACCTCCCACACACAGTAAAGGCAGTCAACATCTTGAGTGGGTTGCTGCTGAAGAAAATACAAATCCAAAAATGGGAGTTGCTATTCAAACTGTGGATGCCCCACCTCTAGAGACCATTTCCCATCTCTGATGATGAGCCATGTCCTGGGATCCGGTGAATCTATGCAGTTCACATCCTGGTGCTGAAATTTACTGCTAGGTGGCCTGGATTATATTGCTTAGCTTAAATAAAACTTTTTAGAAGTCAATTTATTTTTTGACAATATAATACATACATATATATGTAAATATAGTATGTATGTCATCTACCTATCTGTGTATATGTGTTTATGTGTATGTAAGTAAGTGTGTGATTGTGTGTGTGTGTGTGTGTGTGTATGTGTGAATCCTGAGATTCACTAGAAAAAAACCAGTTCACCACTTGGGGTCAAATGTAAAGCAAACTATTAAATATTAAAAACTGACCCAGGAGTGGACTTTGGTCAGGACAACTCCCTGGAATTTCCCAGCTGAGTGCCACTGAGACACTTTTTACGGACAAAATGCATAGGTCACCATATCTTCCCATAAGGCTTTGTTATTTTCCAAGAACTACAACTTCCAGCATTCCAAAAAGTTACCTGGTCCTTGGGCAGGTGGGGCTTACAGGTTAATTTTTGGTATTACAATAAGATAGCTAGATGATAGATAGATAGATAGATAGATAGATAGATAGATAGATAATAGAGATAGGCAGATAGATTAGATAGACATATATATATATTCTATATATGTTGTGTATATGTGTGTGTTTGTGCAGTGTGTGTGTGTGTGTGTGTGTGTGTGTGTGTGTGTGTGTGTAATACATTCTGGTCATACCCATTCCTCAACCCCCCTCTCATCTTCCTCTCACCTCCACCAACCCCCTCTTTCCTCTCACCAAGTCCACACCCTACTTTCACATCTTTTTGTTTTTCTTCATGCTCTATTGTGTTTAACAAGGGCCCACTTAGGGCCACCCACTGAGTACTGGTATGGGTAAGTCACCAGGGGCTCCATCCCTGGAGAGAATGACTTCTTCTATGGCAGCTCTTGACTGCCATTAGCTTCCCTGCGTGAGACATAGCCCTGTAAGCCCCCTGGGATCTATGACTGACTGAACTGTTACTGGCTCAGTGTTGTGTAGGCCCCTATTGCAGCCACTGTGCGTTCCTGAGCATCATAGTTTTTACCAGCCCTCCTTCCTGTAGTGTGCTCTTAAGTTCACCCCTTCTTCTACAAAATACCCTGAGCTTTGGGGGACAGGTGTGATGTAGATGCCCTATTATATGCTGAGAGCCCAGCTGTCACTTGGTCTCAGTATCTTGACAAGCTATGAGTCTTCCTGTTGCAAAGAAAAACTTTTGACAGCTTCTGTTCCTTCCAGATTGTAACAGTGGCGACAGGATACAGCGGACAGAAAACAATTGGCACAGTGTTCTGTATTGGTTGTCATAGGGCTGCAGCATTTTAACCTCATCTTCTTCAATCGCTCCAACTCACACCATGGCTAGAAATAATCATCAGGGATTAGAGAGATGGCTCAGAGGTTAAGAGCACTGGCTAATTTTTCAAAGGTCCTGTGTTCAATTCCCAGCAACCACATAATGGCTCACAACCGTCTATAATGAGATCTGGTCCCTCGTTTGGCAGGCAGGCATTCCATGCAGGTAGAACATTGTATATTTAATAAATAAACAAACAAATAAATAAATAAATAAATCTTTTTTAGAAAAGAAATAATCACCAGGATGGAAACTTCAAGTCCAGAAGTCCTGAAGGACTTGGGTGTTTCACGTAGATGTTAGATTTCCTCAGGCACTTCTGAGAAGGTGAGAGGTCCTCAGCTGGCCCTCATCTCTTCTTGGAGGCTACGAGGAAGATAAACACTATTTACATAAGCTATTTGCATAATCAGCACTGTCCTGCACCATCTCACCTGATACTTAGTCCTAGAAGTGTTGTTACTTGAACAAATGAACTTCCTGCAATGCTGAAAAATGGTTTTTTAATAGTTCCAAGAACTGTTGGCTCATAACCTTGAACCTATAAATGTCTTTATGAACAATGGTATATATGTTACATTTTAAAACACTTTGCTCTTGTTTGTGGGGGCTCCTAAAGTGAAGGCCATGTTTGTCCTAAGCACAGTTTTAGAAGCAACCTTGTGATAATTAACTCAGCAGGACTTCCCAATATAGCACCAATTAACCCAAGCAGCATTAAAGGCCTTTTAAAGTTAAGGGCACAATTTGAGCAATTTCTTCCCTGTAGCAGTATGTTTCACAAGTAAAATCATAAACACAGAAAATAACTGTAAACCCTGACGCAGGACTTGATTTATCCTGACGGAATTGCCGTTTATTCCGTTAAAGTCATTTTAAATTCCATTCTTATTACTGGAGGCATCAGTAATTTTAACAAAATGAGTTTTATGTTTGGGAATAAATAACCTGATATATTCATAGACCCACTGAACATTTTTCAGAACTGTGTGGTTCGAACTCTTCTTCTGCTGGTATGGGATGAGCTTTTCTATGTATCTTGTCTCTTGTGTCTTCCGTGAGGAGTATCTTCTGGTGGAGAGAGGCCTAGGCAATCGTGAAACCTGGTAAGACAGCTGTAGTCAGATCATGTGACTACCCAAGCCCTAGCATCCTGAGGAAGGACAGGAAGGGAATACTTGGTCCTGCTTTTTGTGTATAGAGGGCTTCTCCAATGGAGACATCTCCCTTTCCCTCTTTCTTTCCCTAACTCTCTCCCTCTCCCTAACTCTCCTCCTCTCCTTTCCCTTCCTTCCTCCCTCCGTCCCTCCCTCTCTTTCTTATCCAATATGATCTCTTGTAGTCTCACCAAATTTCACAATGACTTGCTTCTATAAACCACACAGAAAATGGTTGCTAAGGCATCTCAGTGGACCCAGGAATTCGCTTTTGATTAGCCCTAACTATAATGACCAGACTGGTCATCATTGTTAAGATCACAAGATACAGCATTCTTTGCTATAAGACTTATTTACTTGACACATATTAGCGTTTTGCATGCATGTATGTAGATGCACCACATGTATGTCTGGTGTTCATGGAGGTCATTGAATCTCCTGCAACTGGAGTTGTGGATGGTTGTGAACCATCATGTGGGTGCGGAGAACTGTGGGTGCAAGAGTAGTTCCGGCCCCAGCATGTGGGGCTCTTCTCACACTTTAGCCTATTGCTTTGTTTTTGCTTTCCTTCCTCATATGAGAAAACACTGCAAAGCAAAGGGGTGAACACAACCTGGCCGTGGAGCACAAGCTGGTGGTCAGTCTCTCTTGTTCTTCATCAGCTGCTTCCTGTTGGGGAGCTTAGGGTCTGGCTGTTAGCATATAAGCAAAGCAGCTTCACAAGCCTGCCTCCAGGTTGCTTAGCAACCTCTGAGGTCCTCAGACTCTGCCAACGCCACCAAGAGCCCAGGATAGAAAGGGCAAACCCATCTGTTGCTCTCTTACTTTGTCTCTCTTACTCTCTGTCTGTCTTTCTCTCTGTCCCCCTAGGGTGCCCCCCCCCTTCCCTCTCTCCTCATGCTTCTTCTACCATAAATCTTATACCATGTATGTTGTGTGGCGCATACTTAACACTGGCCTGAATGAAAAGCCCATCTAGCCAAGAGGGATCTGGCATGAACTAGCACTGATCCCTTTTTGTAACAGGCTCTCGTGGACCTGTTGAAATTCTCCAGTCCCTCGAGGCTCTTACCTTTCAAATCCCTTTCCTCTGGCTGATTAGGTAATAGTGAAGCTACTTCACGCTTTACATACAATAAATAATACACTGTTGTACACAAAAGTAATTTTTTAAGTTAAGTAGGCGGAGTTATACCAGTGCCCTCCAACCCCGAGTCCTTCCATATCACTGTAAGCAGTGCAGTGTCTGGCCCTCTAGGCTGGTTTGCGTACAGTTCTAATAGGCACATATGAAAATTTTCAATTAAAAAAAAAATTGGCCAGGCATGGTTAGTTCTGTTGACATGCCTGTCATCCTAACACTTGGGAGGCAGAGGGATCAGGAGTTCAAGGCCACCCTCAGCTAAATATAAAGTTCAAGACCAGTCTGAACTACATGAGATCCTGTCTCAAAACGAAGAAAGGAGGAAGAAGAAGCAAGAAATATAAAGAAGAAAAAAAGAAAGAAAAAGAAAAATTGTGCTCTAAACATCCTTTTAAATTTAAGTTAATTTAAAAAGTAATTTCATGTGGACAAATGTATTAGTATAGCTTCTGTGCAGTGTAAATATATCCTATTATTTCCTATCTTTCACTATTAGAAAGTATACTACCATGAACTCTCTCTTCCTTTCTGAGGGAGGATGTTATAATCTTGTTTTATACAATTGGTTTTTTTTTTATTGCCGCTAAAATTTAATTTCATATACATGTGAAATTTTAAAGCTTAGTTTAAAAGTGACTTTGTGTATTTATTTTGCAGTAGAGAGGGAAGTGTATGCATCACAGCATATGTGTGCCAGTCAGAGGACAAACTTGTTCCCCTGAAACAGTTTCCTTGATCTACAGTGTGGGACTTGGGGGTCAAACTTGGGTCCTTAGTCTTGGCAACAAGCACCTTTACATGCTGAGTCATCTCTCCAGCCTTTAAACTTAACTTTCAAAGATAGTTATATATTAGTTTCCAATTATTTAATGAATACAGCTGTACCTTGGTATCCCAGGGGAACAGGGTCTAGGGTTGCACTGGGCGTTACAGCGCACCATGTTCAAGTCCCCTAGACAGTGTTTTCCTGGTTCCTTCCCCGATCCTCTCATGTGTTTTAAATCATCTCTAGACTATTTATAATACTTAATGCAGTGTAAATGCTACGAAATACCTGTTAAACCCTGTTGTTTGGGAAATAACAAGGGGCAAGTGTCTGGACATAACCAGTACAGACACAATACAAACGTTTTCCATCTATGATTGGCTGAATCTGCCCCTGAGGAACTTTCTGGATAGGATGGGTTGACTGAAGCCCACCAGTGTACGCTTGAAAGTACTACACTGAGCATGAGCTAAATTTATCAAAACCATATATACTGGCTCCATCTCCCATTGATTTCTGTTCTCTGCCCCGAGCTCTGGCTTTGTTCCAGCTCCACAGCCCAGCCATGATAGTCTCCCAAAAGGTTGCAGCTGGGAGAACAGGTCTCCAGACACTCTTACCTATTTGCTTGGTTAATGTTTTCACTCTTCTTGTATGGTTCCCCTTCTGGCTGAATGTTCGTGTTTCTCATCCCATCTTCAACTTCAAAATTGTATTAGAAACTTTAATGAATATAGAATTAACTTTGGAGCGAAATGCTCAGGCCTGTGAGTTTGGATAAAGGTCTGATCTAATGTGGACACAGGCACTGTCAAAACACAGAACAACTTCATCATTCAAAAAAAAAAAAAAAAAAAAACCCAGAAACCTCCCTGTCCACCACCCTTTCACCAACACACTTTCCTTCAACCATGACCCCTGACCCCTGATGATTACTATGTGTTGCCTGCCACTGCACTCTCATCTTCCTGAGAACAGTACACAAATGGAACCATACAGGTACGTAACCCCCTGAGGCTTCTCAGTGACTTGGCACCCCTTGCATTCTCCAAGCTCCTTACCATGTCAGAGTGTAATCTTTCTGCATTGCTGAGATGCACCGTTGTGTAGCTATACCGTGCTTTACCTATCCTCCCCTACCAAGAAGGATTCACAGGATTTGCAGTTTGGGACTATCAAAATTATCACTGTCTTGGACATCTACATACAAGTTTTTGGGCACATACACACGCCTTCCCCCACCCCACCCCACCCCACCCCACCCCACTCACCTGGAGTTAAAATCATGGATTGACAAACAAATGTAGATTTAACTTTGAAAGAAATTGCCAAACTTTTCCACAGTGGGTACCAGCAGTATAAGTTTTAATTCCTCCATATTATTTTTGGCAACTGGTATTGTAATTTTTGGCTTTTTTGTTTGTTTGTTTGTTTGAGACAGGGTAGCAGAGTCTAGGCCTGGGGTGAGGGTGGTGTGGTGCGAGGGAGGATGGGGATGGGGGAGGGAGGGGGAGGCGGGGTTTACATCCGGACTTATTGGGAGTCAGAGAGCTTCTTCATGTATACAGAACTCAGTAGGCAGGGATAGATGCATGTTGTTCTAAAACATAGATCAGAGCATGTTTGTCCCTGGACATATGTTTTAACTTCCGCTTGGTCATAGTTTAGTCATCATCAATAAATGGTGGCAGAACAGAATTATCTTTTACAATCATTTTCCTTCATCAACACCACAACCCAACTTTTGACAATATTGAAGTTTCAAGGGCATATTTTGTCAAAGAATAACAGCCTGTTCTCGGGCTGGTAGCTCTGGCGGTTTCAAGGGCACAAGACAGAAAGAAAATCTCCAAGCCAGCCTGGGCAGGTTGCCATGTCCCAAACAGTGTATTATCAACTTTTAACAGTCAGGGTTCTAATTGTCATCAGATCCAAGGAAAAGCTTCAGGCCAAAGATGCTGCAGTTATTATTCAATTCCTGGCACAATACAATGTTTATTTCTTACATATCTTAGAATTTATTTATATATCTAATTTTGGTATATTTTGGTTTTTTGGTTATACACTACATTGGCCCTGTATGAGTTCACCTTTTGTAAGAAAGGGAAGCCTTAATATTTTATTTTATTTTTTTATCATTTATTCACTCCACTCTTTGTCTATCGGCATAAGAAAGAGGCTTTTAATTTGACCTGCTGCCAACTTCTCTAGCCTACTGAATACTGTTTACCTTTGTAAGTTTATTTTGGTTTGGTTATCTTGTTCCTGAGTAAGGAACATCAGGGGCAGATGTGCCAAATAATAGAAGCCCCCCACGCACGTGACACATAGAGATCAAGGCCAAAAAAGTACTAGGAGACTGTACCATAGTGATTGCAGCACTCAGCCCAGCTTTGCTAGAGCTTTGTCAAACAGATGTGCCAGCTTTCTGACTTTGACTGTTCTCATTAGAAATGGCTGTGCCAACAGGGTTTCTCTTTGTAGTTCTGCGGAGTTGTGGTGATTTGAATACAAATGGTTCATATAAGCTCACAGATAGGAATGTTTGGTTACCAGGGAGAGGCACTTTTCTGAGGTGTGACCTTGTTGGAGTTGATGTGCTGTTGTTGGAGGAAGTGTGTCACTGGGGGTGGGCTTCGGGATTTCAAGTGCTCAAGCCCTCTCTAGCTCCCTCACTTCCTGCTGCCTGAAGATCCAGGTGTAGAACTCTCCACTCCTCCTGTACCATGTCTGGCGGATCAAACCTCTGAAACTGTACACAAACTCCAATTAAGTGCTTTCCTTTATATGAGCTGCCATGGTCATGGTGTTTCTTCATAGTAATAGGACTCTGACTAAAATAATAGTCTAGGCTGGCTTTGAACTCACAGAGATCCACCTACCTCTGCCTCCTGAGTGCTGGGAGGTGCTGTGTGCCACCTAGCCTTGCTATTGCTGTCTGTAGTTTTTAACTGAAGTAATTCCTGTAAGTGTGAAATGCTATCCCATTAGGATTTGTGGTGCCTCTCTAAAGACTAATAGTGTTGAACACCTTTTCATGTGTTTATAAACCATGCTTATATTTTTGCTCATGAAGTATCCACTCAAATCATTGAGTATTTTTTTTAGACATTAGTTTCCTTACTAGTGAATTTTTAAAATGCTTTATATATTCTGAATGCAGATTCTTTGTTTGACCAATCCATCCTTGTGAGAGTATGCCCTGTGTAGTCACAAACAACCTTACATTAATAAAGCACCCGTGCTGTTTAATGTTTGGTTAGTGTAAACTTGAACTAACTCTCTCTCTCTCTCTCTCTCTCTCTCTCTCTTTCTCGTGTGTGTGTGTGTGTGTGTGTGTGTGTGTGTGTGTGTGTGTGCGCGTGCACGCGCATGCGTACATGCACGGTGTATGAATGCATATGTGTGTTCACACACGGGTGTGGGCAGATGCACATGCATGTGTGTGCCTCTGTGTGTGTAAAGGCATGAGGTTAGGAATCATACTCGATGGTTCTTCCACTTTGTCTTTTTGAGTCAGAGTCTCTCCATCAAATTCAGATGTCTCCATGAGGCTGTTCAAACTGCCAGCTCACTCCAGGGATCCCGTTTTCAGTTTCCATGCCTACAATTACAGGCAATTGCCCAGGCATACAGCAAGTAGGTCAGCCACTGGTCCATCTCCCTACGTCTTTTCTTGACATCCTTAATGATGTTGCAGTGAGAATCCCACATTTTAATTGTGTCCTGGGCCCAAGAGCGAGGTTAGTTAAGATGTGCTTTTGGTCCAGGCCTTGCTTCCCTTTTTATCCTCTTCACGTACTCTTTGCCAGAGTTCAGTTTTAAGTTTTGATGAAGACCAATTTATCAATTTTCCCTTTGATGGCTGGTGCCTGTGGGGTCGGTTCCTGGAACCCTTTGATCATGGAAGCTTCCTCTTCCGTTGTCTTGTAAATGTGTTGCAGCCATGGTTTTCGTTGATTTATATCAGCCGTTTTAGTTCATTTTTAATACAATTTATGAGACTTAGTTTTCACGCCCAACTTTTGATTGGCAATATTTTCACTTTCGGATTTAGGACAACGGCCATTTTATAGCACAGCATCCTTCCACCAGAGAACACGACGATGCTGTTTTCATCCAGGCTCTTCTTCATCTCCTATAAAGTTTCATGTTTGTATTCATATGTGTCTCGCATTTCTATTGCTTTATTGGTGTGTGTTTTGTATTTTTATTGCTATTGCATGAGAGCTACTCTCTGTTGCACTTACTGATTAATTATAGCTCAAGAACTGAAGCGGCAAAGCGTTGAAAATAAAGAACTGAAATTTAAAAAAAAAAAGAAGAAGAAGAAAGAAAGCTATTGCATCCTTCTTGGCTTACAGCACAAGGACTAATTGTGTGCTCCAGGCAGGCTCTAAGAGAGACAGCCAGCCTCTCTTCTGCATATCCGGGTTCCCTTATGAGCACTGGGGGTGGGGGTGGGGCGAGGTTGGCTTGCAAGTCCTGCCGAAATGATGCCTCCTCGGGCCAGCACTGTGGGTAGGGAACTGGCTCCCGAGAGAACTGCCTCTAATTTGCTGCACAGTACTTAGTGTTGTTGTCTTAGCTATGAATTTTAAGAGCTTAACTGCACCAGACAAATAAGTTCATTTTATCAATTCATATTTAGTGAACTGTAAGAAACACACTACCTAAATTTGCTGTTGAGAATACTTTTTTCTTTTTCTTACATAATAAGGGCTCTGGAATGGGCTCTTACTGGTGTTAGCTCAGCCTTCAGTAATGCGGCCGTTGGAAAGCCAAACTCTGATTTTCTTTTAGACTTTAAAAAAAAAAAAATAATCTCTTTCCGTTTGGAATGACTTTCAAGTCACAGGGAAGCTGCAACAATGATACAAAGGTTTGCATGTGTTTTACACAATTTCTTCTCACTTTAACACATAAGTCAAGAGTAAGAAATTTGTATTGATACTATCAATGAAGCACAGTTTTCTTTAGAATTTCATCCTTCTGTCCATGAGTGTACTTGTGACGTTCAGCATCCAGCCCATTCCTTTTTGCCTTTAGTCCCCGGGTCTCCTTGGACATCTCTCGGTTGTCACAGTGTTTCAGGTCTTTCAGTCATTTTATTATAGAAAATTCAAAACATCCATGAAAATAGAGTTGGTCCTGGTGTATCTCTATCCAGTTTCCACAACTGTTGGTGTTATTTCATTTGTCTATACACTTGTTCTTTCCACTAGCTTCCACTGGGCAACTTCGAAGCACGTTCTGGATACTATATTTAACCTCTAAATATTTCAGTATGAATCACTAGGAATTAGGAATGTCTAGAAAAATAGTCACAATGTCATTAACAGTGTCCTTAAAATTGTGACCATAGATTGTTTCAAGACTGTTGCTGTTTTCCCTTCCTACATTCTTGGCATGGAATTCTTCATAATTTGTGTTTAATAGCTGCCAGAGAGCATCTCTGCTCTCAGCCATTGCAACTAGGTCCAAGGTAAGACACAGGGAGGTAGTATGCCAGATCAGAAGCGTCTCTCATAGCTTCTCCCACTGTAGTATGTTCATTGGTCCGAACAGGTCACGTGGCTACCACAAGTAACTGAGGAAGCTAAGAGAGTGAGCACTTCGCTTTTCAACCTCCCTAAGGATGGCATGGGATGATGAGGTTGGGACTCGATACTAGGTGAACCGAATCAAAGTCATCTTTCGTACTAAATTGAGGGAACGGAGAAGACTTCGTTGACATTCCTCACTGTTCTGTGAAACTAGTCATTAGGGTGGGACACGGATTGAACAGAATTGGCAGCCGGAGTCATGGCAATGCTCAAGTTACTCCTGCCTTTGACTTATTGAGGCATTAAGGCTGTGGCCTAGCTGAGCCTGTTAATGGAGGCTGAAAGCCCAGCTGTGGACTTCAAGGACTCCAAGGCGTAGCTGTTAGAGAAAGTCATTTTGTAGGGCATGAAATCAGAGCAATGCTAGATTCTCCAATACCTAAATAATAGTAGATGTTAGGAGCCTCGTCAAAGCAGAAACTATGGAAGAAGTTGGGGGGGGGGGGGGGGGGGGGAAGGGTGAGGATGAATACAGCAAGAATTTTGCAAAATGAAACAAACAAACAAACAAACAATCCTACCAATTAAACTTTGACATGCCATTGATTCTAAGGCACACCCTGACTCCAGAAACCTTAAGAATGTCAGGGCATGTGTCTTAATATTGATGGAATGGATTTTCCTAATTATAAGACATGAAAGTCTTTGGATTCCACGTCATGATTTTTTTAATTGCTTTATTGAACGCTAATCTAATCGATATCATTGCACTGTATGTATATGCCTAATTGTGCCACCAACTCTTTCTTAACAAAACGAAACAAACAAACAACAAACAAAAACCCAAACCTCTCAATTGTTGTTTTTTACTATAAATCACCTTGTTTGTTCAGGGCTTTATGCAGATGAGGCTTGTCCTTCTTCAAGTCAACATAGTGTTTTCGGATTGCCCCACTTTGTGGTGCCCCTGTGCTTGAACCCATCCAGGCTCCTGCTGATGGGCACTTGAACCATTTCTAATTCTGTACTGTAATAGTAAGGACTCTATGAACAGGCATGGATGGATTTCCTCACAGACCTACATGTAATTTCTCTGAGGTAGGTATCTGGACTAGAACTGCTAGATTGTAAAGCAAGCTTATATGTAACATTATAGCAAACTGCCAGGTAGATTTTCAAAATGATTTGTACCGTTTTATACTCCCACGTGCAAGGCACGAGACTCCAGTTTCTCTGTGTCCTTACTCGATGATGCTGAGTACCATCCATCTCTTGAGAAGGTCTCATTTAGGGTTTTACTCTGTCTTTAAAAATTAGTCTACTAGGGGCTTGGAGTGTGGCTTAGTGATAGGATACATGCATTTGGAAAGCCCTGGGTTCAATCCATGGTACTGAGGAGGTGGGGGTGGGGAGACCTGGATTCTTTCCCTCTTTCTTTCTTTTTTTCTTTTCTTCTCTTTTTTCTTTTTTTAAGATTTACTTATTATGTATATAGTGCTCTGCCTGCATGTACACCAGGAGGCCAGAAGAGGGCATCAGATCAGATTGTAGATGGCTGTGAGCCACCATGTGGTTGCTCGGAATTGAACTCATGACCTCTGGAAGAGCAGTCAGTGCTGTTAACCTCTGAGCCATCTCTCCAGACTCCTTTCCCTCTTTCTTATTGAATGGTAGGCACTCTTTGCATATCCTCAATGATGGTCTTTTTGTCAGCTGTGTGTTTTGTGAGAAACAAATGGCTAGATGAGGAAATACCGTGAGCACTGAAAGCAAGCTGAACCCAGAGCCGAACCACCAGATGCCAGGTTCAGGGGGCTCCATATTTCTCCCTCAACCTCCTTCTGCAGGACTTCATTCTCTGGGTACTTTTTCTCCATGACGCTGGCACCCAGAAAAGATTCATTAAGTTGCTTAGTGCCACTCAGCTAGTAAGAGGCAGGACAAGGACTCCAAAGCAATCTGAGAAGGAGGTCTGGGTACAGAGCGCTGAGACAGACTGAGGTAGAAAAGCAAGCCAGGGCAGCAGTGGGTCTTCAAACGCCGGTGGCCAAGGTAGACCAGAGCTGTCTGTCAGGATGGAGAGCAGGTGCTTAATAAATTGGTTTACCTTTAAAAGAAATTCCCAGTAATTTTCCTCTGGCTTGCTTTTGGCAGTTATAATAAATAAAACTGAGGAAGATAAAGGTCCTGGCTCCCCTTCAATTCCCTTTGAGGATAAAATAAAGGAATTTGAATCTTCATATTAGTTTATAAGTATATGCTTTGACAGGAAAAAAATCAAACCAAACATGCTAGCGACAAAAATGGAAGGTAAAATACAACAACCTCAAGTTCTGAGCTCAGGAACAAGTCCCTTTTCTGTGTTCCAGGAATGAGAGAAAATGACATATTTCAAATCCAAGCTAATTCTTTCCTTTTAGCTAAATTGCTTATGATTGAACAGCTCTTTTATATGTCAAGAAAATGATCTTTCTTTGCCTGATCTTCCATAAAAAGCAATGGGACAATTAATTCTTCCTACTGATTAATCTGATAATACAAATTCTTAAGTGTGTGGGACCCAAATTTAGAGTTCCCTCTAAAGATCACCTATTCAAAAGGAACGTGATCCATCAAGGGCCTGCTTTAGAAAGCCATGTTTGAAAGCTCAGACAGCTCTAATGGGAAAAATTGAATGATGGTGGAAGAAGTGTTTGATTAGGACAAAAAAAAATTTTTTTAAAGGGAGTGGAACTTCTGAGAGGAGCTAAAGACAGATTAATGCACAAAAGATGGACAGCATGCTAATGGCAAGAATAATCCAAGGGACATATTTCAAACCAGTCAACCTTAAAGGAAGGGTCCCTTTTGCAAGTATTTGCTGAGGTATCTTGCTCAACTAAAGGGGCTAGCAGAAGAGATTGATCTAGAAGCTTGCATAAGTAAGAGGGACCCTCTCAGAAAGACCACACAGTCCCAAGAAAACTCCTTGGCCTTGGCTCAGAAAGCAAGGAAACAGAATAGTCTAGAAGGAAACAGAAAGGACAGGAATACAGTGTAATAGCCAAGTATAGACCACTATGGGAGAGCACAGAGGTCAGAGGCAGGCAGGGGCAGGGGTCCTGACTATAGGAGACAGGCTGAGGTGAGGTGAGCCATCTCTGAAGTAGCTCACTAAGAGCATAGACAGGCTGAGCGCTGTCTTTTGGGTTTATTTGCTCCCACCTGCTATCAAATGTAGCCTGCCTGCATTTACCAAGCAGATCCTGAGATGATTCTCAATCTACTCAGGGGCTCACTGGTTTCTCCCGCAGCTCCCATTTCAAAGGAGCAACTCTCTCTCTCTCTCTCTCTCTCTCTCTCTCTCTCTCTCTCTCTCTCTCTCTCTCTCTCTCTCTCTCTCTCTCAACCACAGGATTTATTTCACTGCTTCTCTTTGTATCTGTTCCCTCCAAACAGTTCCTCAGCAACATCATGAATCTTTCTGCCAGCTTCACCCCAGGCAACCACTTCCACTTAAAATTTGGAGCTATGAATCCCTCACTGGCCAACTGTCTCTTGCTACAGGAGAAAGGGGGAAATGGTGTGTTCTTACCCTTGGCCACCATCATTTTCCCAGTCTTCTCAAAACCAACACACCGATCTTGATCTATGAAAACTTCTTTATTGGAGAGTTACAAGAGAGAATTATGGCAGTCCATAGAAGGATAATACTAACTGCCTTTATTTGGGCATTCGTTATATTCTTACTGTGGTGTTGAGGACTTGATTTGGATGGTTTCGTTTGGTTGGTACAAGTCAGGTTGTTATTATCATGGCCTCCCGTTTATAACAGAGGAGAGCAGGAATGGAGCGGTCTCACGACTTCCCCAACCTCACTCATCCTCCAACTACTGAGTAGGTTCAGTACCTACATCTCCAACCACCATGCTGTCTTAGACTCTCAAGGGAGAGTCCACTTCCCCCAGGCCCTGAGGTATATAGGTCTTTTCTTACAAAGCGCCTTCATGTACAATGTCCACCCATGTCCTTTGGAAACGTATACCCTCTGTCACTACAAGAGCCACCTCTCCACACAGCTGTATCTGTTTCCTTACACTGCCTTTAGAGTGAGTCTTGCGAGCTGGGATACCATCCATATCTCCAGGCAAAGATGGGATACCCCCTCACAGGCAGGCATTGGGGGGGGGGGGGGGCAGGGCTTTAGCTCCATGGATAAACATAGATGCATCTCCACTCCATCCCATCAAATACATTTCCTGTTACAGAGAGACTGCCAGCATACTTACTGAATGGTTCATCAAAAGTAGGCCAGTCTCCCTCATATGCACTCATTTCTTGTTCAAATTAAAAATGTGTACAGACTTTAGAGAACTAGTGTGAAAGTAAGTAGTTGATTGTGCAATGTAATGGGAGTTTTTTTGTTTTTTTTTTTTTTTTTTTTTTTTTTCATGCATCTACACATGTAACATTACTCTGGTCATAGTCGCCCCCTTGTTGCTCTATTTGATTTTTTTTTTTCTTTTTCGGATTAGGTCTTGCTATGTAGCCTAGCTGGCCTCCCACTTGGGCTTCTTGTGCCTCAGGCTCTCGAGCACTGAAAGCCCATCTGCCCAGTTTCTATCAGCAGACTTTCAAAGGAAGCTTTGTGTTTATAGAAAGTTTGGGCAGGAGTTTCTAAACTCGCTTAAGCTCCTTTATTCCTCGTTCAAGTTTTTCTACTACTGACATCTCCCTTTCCCCGGGTACACGTATTCCAACCAATGCACCAACATCACGATGTCATCACTTGCTGAAAGCCACAGTTTAGACCAGGCACCACACATTGTATTACAAAAAAAAAAAAAAAAAAAAAAAAAAGTCATAGAGCCATCACCACAGTACCACACGGCCACCAGTTGCTTTTCCAGAGATGGAGTAGATGAGACCATGACGAGGCGGTTGTCCTTGACTCTCAAAGCACCAGCCTCTGTGTAGACTGAAAAGCTAGAGTGTTCTCCTTTGGGAGATAGTTTCAGTCTAATGAATACTGTATAATATTCATAGCAAAGTAGTGCATTTTATGTGTGCTATAAAATTCTCCCTAAACCACAAAAACATATTTGATTCCCTGCCATCCATGCCACAGAGGTTAATGAACCTGGGGTTATAGAAGTATATACCACTGAGCATTTCCATACAACTCAAAGCCAGACAACTTCATACCCCTGCAGAGACACAATCACACAAATGCTAGAAAGAAGTATCTCTCCATCATTTTAAAATAAAAACTGTGGCCCAGATGCAGAGCTTCTAAAAAGAAAAAAACAAAAGAGTCTTTGTCTCTGATGCATCTTGAACTTTAGAACTGATGACAAAGGATGGTGGACCCAGAGACTATATGACAAAACAGAATAGATGCTTTTCTGGAAAGGGCAGTGGGGACACGGAGGGGCAATTGGTTTATGCCTGGCATGTCAAGAAGAATGGATTAGGGACCAGAGTTCGTAGGCACTGAAAACAGGTATAAGAACTTCCTTCAAGGGTTGGGGTGTAGCTCAGTGGCAGAACACTTGCTTAGTACACACGAGACCTTGCCTTCAAGGTCCAGCACCATGAGGGGAAAAAAATCAAGTGTCTCAATTTGTTAATAATAATTCCAGCTGGGAGGCGAAACGACAAGCTCTTCCAGTATTTTACTGAAAAGGCAACAGCATGAGGCTCCATCTGGAGACTCAGTCACCACCCTCAAAGACTCCAGGCTTTCCGTTTCTGCCAATGCCTTGTGTGCTATGTAGTCCATGTAGCACATATGTAGATGTGCATGAGAAAAAGAAAGAATGAAGACTGTGTCCTTGGGACCAGGAAGAGGAATGCCACCTTCCCTTAGCCTTTGTGGGTGCCCACGCCGAAATCGGAAACTATTGCAAAGAAGAGGGACTGGCTGGTGCAGAGGCAAGGAAGCCACAAATTCAAGGGGAACCATCACCGACTGAAGACAAAGTTTTGTTTGTTTTAAATAGCAAGCCTACTTGGGGGCAGTGGGGAGGGGCCCAGGGTGGACTGGGGTCTAGAGGCCCAGCTGAGATGCCCCAGATAGGGTGGGGAGAAGAGAAAACAATGGAAGGTGGATATCTGGCTTTGTTAGTAGGTTGTGGCAAGTGGCTGTAACATCCCAAATTGAAGTGTCTGAAAGATAGACAGGCACAGCTGGTGACCTCAGAAGAGTCTCCAGGGCACTGCTGCGGTCACAGAGCAGGGTTTGGTTGTTTTTTTTTTTTTTTTTTTTTCCTCTCAGGCCTAGCCACAGCCCATCCCCCATTACCACCTGAATCTCAACCCATCTGAAATCATTTCTACAATCAAATCTGCTGCTGACTGTGCTCAGACCTGCTCCCACAAGTAAAATGGCCTCCTAGGCACAAGACTGCGTTCCTGAACTTACCTTCTTGGGGGTTCAAGCAGCAAGCATCCCAGGGTTTTAACCACTTGATAAAGCATATTCACAGACATTTCCAGGTCTTCTCTATCTATATATGAAGATAGCACATTCATTTTTAAACTCTTTATTGAAACATGCATGAGTACCCAAAGTAAACACAATAAGGGTGTATTTTCACCAACTGAAAATATCCAGGTCAGCAGCAGCCAGATCCCAGCAAGAGCACCACCCTTCCCATAACGGCCCCCTAGTCAGGGTTAAGTTTCATACATTTTAGGAATAAGGCTACCGAGACATGCAGTCTTTCTCAGACATAACATGATGGTAATTTTAGAGTGAGCTGTTAACTTGGGTCCTATATTCCACCATTGGCAGGCTTCTTTTTGTCCCTTTTGCTCCTAGAAACCAAATCTTTAAGCAAAAATCTGAACTGCCCCCATCGCAGGTACGGGCATCCTTAGGTCCATCAGCAGATCCTGTGAAATGAGCCGGCAAATTGGTGAGGAGCAGAGGCTATGAATCCTTACTAAGCACCAGGGAGTGGGCAGAGAAGCCGAATATCATGTAGCAAATAAGTGGGGCTGTCCCTCAGTAATTTGACTCAGGATCCTAAGCACACACCCTGGGCAGTGCTTGCCTATTAACAGCTACCTTGGGGTAGGGGTGGGGGAGGAAGGGGGTTGCTTTGAAAAGGCGATTATCATAGAAGAAATTGGTTTGGGTTGGGTTTTTTTTTTTTTAACTTCATTTACTAATAGTGCCAGATTCTCTATATTTTATAGCACATTGATATATTTGTTTCATTATTTTAATTATATTTACATAGCAATGCAAATCTAATATCTACCTGTATACATATCCATACACAGACTCAAACAGTTCACACGTGTTTATATAAACGGTCTTTGAGAGGGAGACATGTGACCATGAGAGTAGCAAGTGTATTTTTAAACATGAATGGACAATTATGGTTCTCCAGTCTTGTTTTGCTTTGCTTTTGCTTTTCTTCTGGAACAGGAAAGAAACATTTGGAGATGGGAGTAAGGGATGGGGACTGGGAAAGGGATAATGGGACAAAGGGATGGGAGGTTGAAAGATGGCGGGAGTCACTCTGCTGCTGGGAGTCGCTCCTGCTGCTGTTGCCTATTAAGTAAGAGGCAGGAGGTCCAGCCTGAGGTTGAGTGGGTGGGGTGGGGGCAGGGTCCTACTCCCGCAGCCCTTGGTTCCTTGCTCATTCCCAACCTCTTCTGGGAGAAACAACTAGAAAAGTGATTACTGTTGGCTTGCCTGCTTCCAGGTGACCCAGCACTTCCTGGTCTATGTGTCTATCAGAAACAGAAGACACTGGCGATTCTTTTCTTGGGTGCCAGCTGCCCAGGAAGCCTGCTGAAAGTCAGCCTTTGTGGCTCTGAATTGTGCTAAGAACATGTACAATCTGCCTTTGGCTTCGAGTGTGCATCACTGTTAACTGCAGATACGGTGTGGTAGAGGCCACTTCTGGAGCCTACTCCTTCCGTGACTCCAGCCCTTATTGTCTGCACCACTGTAGCTTTGGCATATAAGATGGCACAGCATATGCTCTCCTGACACTAGCTTACTCCACCCTTCACGCATGGTAGACTACCTTCTTGTTAGTGCTAAAGGATATTCATATGTGTGTACATATGTGTATATGAATACATACCTGTAGCCAGGCAGTGGTGGCGCATGCCTTTAATCCCAGCACTGGGGAGGCAGAGGCAGGCGGATCGCT
The DNA here is from genome assembly GCF_903995435.1 of Acomys russatus. Lineage (NCBI taxonomy): Eukaryota > Metazoa > Chordata > Mammalia > Rodentia > Muridae > Acomys > Acomys russatus. Next base: position 47,700,715 of record NC_067161.1, on the reverse strand, counting down.
GTGAGTTCGAGGCCAGCCTGGTCTACAAAATGAGTCTAGGACAGCCAAGGATACACAGAGAGACTCTGTCTTGAAAAACCAAAAGAAGAAGAAGGAGGAGGAGGAGGAGGAGGAGGAGACATACCTGTGTACCACATTATATCACTTTTTAAAGTATATTCGTTTACTTAGCAGGTTATTGTGAACAGTGTTGCAGTGAACTGTGAATGCAAACATCTCTTCAAGGTCTCAATTTCAGTTCTCTTGGATAAACACTCAGAAACAGAAACCAGGCTGCTGGGTCAGATAGCAGTCCCATGGGGCTTGTTATTGTCCTGTTGTTGATACAAGGTCTCATGTCAACCAGGCTGGGCTTCGATTCTCTAGGTAGCTGAGAGTGACCTGAGCTCAGGTGCTGGGATTGCAGGTGTGCACCAACACACCCAGTTCATGTGGCCCTGGGTCTTGAACCCAGGGCTTCCAGCATCCTAGGTGAACACTCTGTCCACTAAGTTACACTTCTAGCCTCAAGTAGTTGTTTTGAATTGCAGTGAGAAACCTCCCCTTTTTTTCTGAACTGGCTTGTGCAGTTTGTAAATAAGTAACTTTCTCATTACAACCTAAACACCACAAATCACTTCCACACTTCCCAAGAAATTCCTGTGCCAGCAGCGATGGCAGCTCATGCTTTTAAATTTTGATAGAAGAAAAAATTCATGCAACGAAACAATCTGAATATAGGAATGGCCTTGCTTTTGATTCTAAAATAAACAGTGTTTCTTCTTATTCTTATTGTACTGAGAATCAATCAAACCCAGGACCTTGTGCCTACTAGGCAAAGCACTCTCCCACTAAGAATTTTCTTTTTCTATAAAGACGGTTTGAATATAGCCACTTTTCCTTTCCATATGAGATATAAACCCAATACTTTAAACATATTACTTTTTCCCCTGCAGTACTGAAGTCTGACTCCAACACCTTGCACCTCCTAGGCAGCTGCCCTCTACCCCTACCTCAGACCTATTACTTTTGTCTTCATTAACATTTGCATTCCGGATAGCTGGAATGTTACAGGTGGCCTTTGACCCTTTGTTACTCTCAGCCGAAAAGGAGACTGTTGGAAATGAAGACTGGTTGGGGAAAGCCTGTGGCTACAGCAATGGTCAAATTACCTCCCCAGTCTGAGCTTGGGAAACAGCAGAGATTTGGAAGCTCCACATTGGAGGTTACCAACCGGGTGGAGGCCAAGGAAAGTCTCAAATGTGCTTCTCTTAGTGGAAAAGTGTGAGGGTGGCTGGTGATTGGAGACCAAGTAAATGGTGGAGGAGGAGTTAAGGCTGAAGAAGTTGGAAGGAGGAGGCCAGTGGGCAGTGAGAGTAGAGCAGGCTTCGGGAGGGAAGAAGCCTGTCCTGGGCCTGTAAGGTTTGGAGAGTGGAAAGGGAGCAGAAAGCCAGAAGCAAGTCAGCAGAGAGAGTGACCCTCATGGGAGGTGGCCTTTAGGATGTGGTAGGAAAGAACCTGGGAGACTGTAAAGGGATAAAAAGAGTGCTAAGGTCAAGGGAAGCAGGCTGGACAGAAAGGGGAAAGGGAACAGAGAGACTAGTGTCCACTGGACCCACCTGCCCCTTCTTGCCTGTAGAATTTTGACCATCAAATAGCTACCGTGGAAACTGGCTGCCTGAGAGTGGTGGCCGGATACTGAGCATCTTCTATCTGTTTACTGAGTCGCAGAGCAGCCAAAAGTGTGGTTTCCTGCCTTGTGAATAGGTCATTCTGCTAAGAAAAACTAAGGCAGTTGTCTCCTCCATGTAAGTCTGTCTGAGAACTGAAGGGATGAACCCTGCCTCACACCAAAGTGAGTCCATGTGTTTGATCAATCTTAAAAAAGAAATATTCTCTTGTGTCAAGTGTCCCCAGAGAAATGCAGAATAATGTTGGTATTGCATATTTTGTTATTAACTAGTGATGATTCTGTTAAATGATTGTTTTGATAGGAATAAACATATTTCTTATTTATCAATAAATTCATTAAAACATAAAAGTCTTAGCCAAGGAATTAAAGCAATTCAGCTAAAATGACACTGTGCCAGTGTTACTCTGGTTCATATAAAAGAGAAGCAGGTCAGCCTAAGAAATGAGAGGTATCTGCCAATACCAAGAGAAAAATGGCTTTACTGTCTTTACCCCTGAACCTTCCAGTGCCCCTGTCCCTGACTCAGGCACATCCTAAGCACAGAGTGCTAAGCAGAGGGTTGCCCTTGGAGGCTCAAGATCAGCCTGGTGAAAGATGGCTTGTGTTGAAAGACAAACCACCTTCATCTGGAACTTGTAAATTTGAGCTGGGGACACATTTGTCACATAGCGACCTTGAAGTAAACAGAGCACCTGCTCCCTCAGAAGTAGGATTTTCATCTGCTGAGGGGGCTGGGGTAGACCTTCTGGGTGCAGGGTAGATGTGTCCTCTGTGGTCCATGTCTGCCTTTTAAAAACACCTGCGGGAGGGGATTCTCAAGTGGCATTGGTGGAGATAGAAACAGAAGCCACATCTGTAAGAGGACAACTTCAGAGTGTCTACTAATATTGAAAATGCACAAATCAATTGGGCAAGCAGATCACCTTCCAGACATTTGATTCAGTGATTTTGCACAGGCATGCCAAATATTTGTCTAGTTGCGCGCGCGCGCAAATATTTGTCTAGTTGCGCGCGCGCGCGCGCACACACACACACACACACACACACACACACAATTCATTATAACAGTGCTTGAAAGGGGGAAACAATGTTACCTTTTCATCACTGGGAGACTCAGATGCTTTGTAAACACCCCAGCATTTTTAAAGGAACAAAGGAATAATGAAGGGTTTTTTAAACCAAAGTTTAAAGACACCTGTCCAAAATCACCCCAAAGACACTTTGCCAAGACATTTCATAGCTGGATATTTAGGCTTTTCCCAGTTGCAACTGCACGAAGTGTAACTATCTCACGCCTCCATGCCCTTGAGTGGGTGGTTTGCACTAATGGAATAAGGCGTAACCTCACATGCCAACAGCACCCTAGAGTGACGGTGAACGGAAAAGGGTACCATAGCCCACAGCCTCCGGCAAGCACAGTCACTGTCAAAGTTTTTCACAAACGGCACTCAGATGTGCTGGTCTCCGAGACAGCACTTAAAAAGTGAATATGGGAGAATTGCCAGCTGTTCATTTGAAAACTCTTTGCTAGTCTGGGCATAAACTCTTTAGCTCAGCAAAGCTTCCTCCTTATACCCCTGATGAAGCCATTCTAAAGGATAGGATTGATTATACTTTCCGTGTTGGGAGTGTGAGCAGACACTTCGAAAAGAGTAAGTTAGAGATAGTTTTCCTTTGAGTTAGGGTAAGAAGCTGCAAGGGCAGCTACCTGTGTTTCAGTATGCTGGAAGGCACACTTGCATTCTGTTGGGCTACTTTATTTCTTTCATCTCATGTTTATTTTATTTTCCACTGTGTACATTTACACGAAACACCTGGGGGAGGTTACACTCTTAAGGCGTTTTTTGCAGTTGATAGCCTTCCATTCCCACATCCTTTATGGAAGAAATCATAAAGCCTAACAAATGCAACTGCACCCATTGGTTAAAGGGGGAAAACTCGCCTGCTGCTTGCTTCCCTTTGCCTGTGCCTGGGAGCATTTAAGGATTTGTCTCAAAGAAGCTGCTGAAAATATGGAAACTTGACGTCGTCAGCAAACATGCTGAGATGGAGGGGCTGGGCTTCCCAGAACACTCCCTCAGCATCTCTATCGCTGTCCGCGTGCCAAGTCTTGGCAGGTCAGTCACAGCTGCCAGACTCGGGCATAGTCCGACTTAAGGCCGTACAGGAGTGCAGCTTCTGACTGGCAGATAAAGGGCTGAGAGGATCATGGTCCCGATGCTGCCTGCCTACATCTGGACAGGAAGGGATTGAAGGCGATTAGTTTGTCATTGCCTGATGTTAGCTTGCCCCTGCTGCCATCGTTAAGTCTTCTTGACAGACCAAAAGAAGAAAGGCACTACTTGTAAATCTGAACTCCTTTGTACAGGTGGAGCGCAAAGCACCATGGGCCATTTCTCATGTAGCAACACTTCGTTTGGCCTCTTAAGGCTTTCGGTTTTAGATTCACGTAAGAGCTGAGAAGCTAGTAATCACTTCCCCATTATTATTAACACTGTATTACTATAATACGTTTCTACACTTCATCTTAGCCAAAAGGCTGAGAAGCAATTAGGATTATACATATCTTTATTATTAGAATTGCCTCTGGTGCATATTTATTAACAAAGCCCACGGCGTGCGCCTGCTAAGTCCTTGAATTTATTCTTAAAGCACATTAACTTTTGCCTAAGTCTCGTTTTCTGTTCCAGGACGCCATGCTGTGTTCACTGATTAGGTGTGTTCAGGGTCCTCTTGGCTGCGGCAGTCTCTCAGACTTCTCTTGCTTTGATGGCCCTCCCTGGGCTTTGAGAGTTACTGTTTGTGGTGTTTCATAGGCTGTTTGCCCACTACCTGAGGCTCCTCTGTCCAACACCATAAAGATTTCCAAGGTAGTGCCTTTCCATCCTATGACCTAGCATCCTGAGGATTTGTGACTGTTAACGTTGACTTGAGTTGCCTAGCCACTGGAATGGTTGCTGGGTTAGTCCCCTCTGACGTGGCTCTTCTCTTGTACTTCCATGCTGTACTTTTAGCAGGAAGTCCGATGGGCAGCCCACAGCTGAAGGAGTAAGGAGTTACACTCCCCATTCCTTGAGGGGAGAACACCTGCATAGATTATACAGAATCCTTCTGCATGGAAATCTGCCCTTTCACCACATAGTTATTTGTTTGGTATCAGAGCAGATTTGTGGGTATTTGTTTTTATACTTTGGATGTGTTTCTTTTATTCCTCAGATTGTCTTTATTAGACATGGTTTTTGAAACTGCTATCTAGACACTGGATGCGTTCATTGTTAATGGGCAACTATTTGGGGGAACTTCTCAGTGTATATGTATTTACAAACTTGTATGCACTGTTCTGTGCACACTAACCTATGGTGCTTCTAAGTTGCATACATGAAAGTTCTCTACTTGTGTTGTGAGCACTATGGGTTTTAACAAATGCACAACGTCATTTACTTGCCATTAGAGTATCATACAAAATAGTTTTCCTCATCTCTTCTCTTCTCTTCTCTCTCTCTCTCTCTCTCTCTCTCTCTCTCTCTCTCTGTCTCACACACACACACACACACACACACACACACACACACACACACACACACATCACCCTATCTTCTTGAGCTCCTGGCAACTCCTGAATTTTTAAAACCATCTCTATAGTTTTGTTTCTTACAGAAAAACGCATAATTGCAAACAATGTGAAGCTTTGTTTTGCTCATTTTACTCATTTACAGCATACATTTAATATTTCGTGTCTTGGCTGCCATTTGTTGCTTAATAAGGTTCTGTGTTACGGGTGCAGCACAGTGTATTTCTTCATTTGGTTATTAAGGGACATCCTGGTAGCTTCTAGGTTGAGGTGGTGTTAATGGGGAGAGAGAGTTGAGATTCTTGGGTTAGTTGGCCTGTGGTGAGACTTTTGGTCATCAGGTTCACTGAGACAGGTTCCCACAGCAACAGGCAATAACATCCATCTCTGTTCCCATCGTGCCAGCAGATGTCATATGATTAAAAGAGACGGCCAAAATTCTGCCCGACTTGCCTAAGTCATTTCTGGGTCTCTTGGGAGGCCACAGAGGCCACAGCTGCTAAGAAAGGGCTGGTGGTGTCCTTGCTGTCCTACTGTGAAGCGCCACTTGCTGTCCTACTGTGAAGTGCCACTTGCTGTCCTACTGTGAAGGGCCACTTGCTGTCCTACTGTGAAGTGCCACTTCCTTCCACATCACTATCAGGTTGTGACTTAATATCCCGCATCTATAGGCACTTCATATCCCAAATCATCTTATCTTTAACATTTACTTACTTACTGAGGAGGTGGAATTTGGAGACAAACACTTCTGCCCCTCCCTCTGTGTGTGTGTGTGTGTGTGTGTGTGTGAGAGAGAGAGAGAGAGAGAGAGAGAGAGAGAGAGAGAGAGAGAGAGAGAGAGAGAGAGAGAGAGAGAGGATCTGACTGTCCTAGAACTTGCACTGCAGACCAGACTGGCCTCAAACTCACAGAGATCTATCTGCCTGCCTCTCCCTCCCGAGTGTCAGGGTTAAAGGCATGCACCACCATGCCCAGCTAAGAAAATTGTTTCTCTCAGCGATGCCACCACTAAACTTTTCAAATGCTTTCTGGTATGATGGGATACCACATGTATATGAGATATATGTATTGTTCAAAGAATGGAGCCCTAGTGAGCCAGCCCTTCCTGACAGCTCTTCCCAGTTTCCCTGCACCTTATGCCTATGGTCTTTCAGAATGCAAAGGAACCTGGTGTACGTTGTGCTGGGTCCTACAAAGGCTACTGGTTCTCCAACATGAACAGCCACTGGATGGAATGGTGTTCAATTCTGCCCTTTCCTGGTTAAGTGGATTTTTCACTATTTGACAATAAAACGCTATTGGATCTTTTCAAAGCAAAAAGTTGATATTCATTTTGAAGAAGGGCCATCTATCCTGTTGTGGTTAATTTACCAGCATGACCTAATAATGTTTATTATTAAGCCTATAATTATTATTACAACAGTATTTTTTAACCCACTAGCAATCAATCAAGACACAGACACTTGTTATATTTTAAAATAGCCTTAGTTAACCTGGGGCAGGGCAGATACTAATCCCCTAAACTACTTCCCATAGTGGGGCAGTTATCCCATACCTGCCCCAATCCCATGCCATCTGCTTCTAATAATTTCTATCAAGCCACCTCCCATCCATTATCATCTGGGCCAAATCTCCATCCACTCCGGCCATGTGCTTCTCCTCCACCTCACCCATGGCACCACCTCCTTCTTCTCCCTCTCCTCAGGTCTCTCCTCCTCTCAAGATCCTCTCTGTCTGCCCAAGCCCTGGAACCTTAGCCACGCCTATCCCCTTGGCCCTGCCCAGGTGTGATGGCCTTTTATTGGTCAAACAGGCTAGGTACAGGTGGGGCAGAGACAGCAAGCAGTAATTAGCACCAAAATACATCAGACCAACCTCCAACAAATCAAAATAAATATTTACCAACATTGTCTTTGTGCTGGATAGTTTTGTGTCCACTTGACACAAGTTAGAATCATTTTAGAAGAGGAAATCTTAATTGAGAAAATGTTCCCCACAGGCTGGCCTGTGGGCAAGCCTTTTTTAATTGTTGTGGTGGGCCCTTGTCATTGTGGGTGGAGTCCTCCCTGCACTGGTGGTCCTGCATGCTATAAAAAAGTAAATCTGTGAGAAGCAAGCCAAGAACCAGCCCTGCTCCCTGAGCTCTGCATCAGCTCCTGCCTGCAGGTTCCTGCCTTGAATTCCTGTCCTGTCTTCCCTGGGTGGTGAGGTACAAGCTATAAAATGAACTAAGCCTTTTCCTCTCTGAGCTGCTTTTGGTCATGGTGTTTTTATCACAGCACCAGAAGCCCTAACCAAGACAATCTACAACCATTACTTATTCCTCTTCCATTAACTTGAATGTTTCTTTTTTTCTATATCCTAAAAATAAAACAAAGAGGCTTCAAACAAACAAAAGCATCTATAATTCCATCCCATCTCCTTCAAGGAATGGAAGCCAATTCTAATTGTGACCCTCCAGGTTTTAAGTAGCAACAGGTTCTCCCAAGATGCGACTTAGAGACCCCTAACCCCACAAGTGGCAGCATCAGCGTCACGGAGAACATGGTCCTTCCTCAAGCCATTGCATCAGAATCTATTTAACCAGAACCCCAGGTGACAGCATGCACAGTAAAGCCTGCTCCCTCACCTGGTGCTCTTAACTCACATTTAGACCAGAAAACGTCATTTGCAAAATTCCTTAGAAGGAAATTAGGAATAGAGGTTTCCTGGAATCGTTTTATCTCAATACATAATTATTAGGGTTTTTCTTTTCTTTGCCTTATCTTCCTTTCCCTTTCCCTTCCTTCCTCTCCACTTTACTTTTTTAGACAGAATATTACTCTACTCAAGGCTGGCCTTCCACTCCCAATCCCCCTGTCTCAGTCTTTTAAGCTCTGGGATGACAGGCATGCGGCACCATCACGCCCCGTTCATGTCCTACAGACAATAAATAACCAGTGCATCCGCTAATGCGAGTTGTCAGCCATGGGGACTTTACTCTCTCTGTTCATGCTTGCAGGTGTGTGTGTGTGTGTGTGTGTGTGTGTGTGTGTGTGTGTATACCTGTGTTTGCAGACCAGTCTCATCTCACTTTCTGCAGGGACGGAGCAGAGATCAACGGCCTGTGAACTTACAGATTGCATTAAAGGAGCTCACGTCAGCTCCACTCACTGTCAATGTTAATGGCAGCTTTGAAGACAGTTATAAAATAAGAAAATATATTGAATCAGCAGCGTAAGCCTGAAAAATGAAATGCTATGCAGTGGGACGGGAAACATGAATCTCTAAAATTCACTCCCATATCTGGATATTTGATTACTGTCCATGTCAGGTCCTGAACTGTAAATCATGAGTCTCCATGGATAATGAGCAGTCGGCAGGGGTAGCAATTGAGATACATTTCAACATCTTTTTAGCTGCATTTTAAGCAAGATGCTCCAGTAGAGACACCAAGTCCCCCTGCTCTGCCTCTTCCAGGCTCTCTTGTGCTCCAAACTGCTCGTTTACAATCTCTGTTACGGAGTAAAGCCACCTTGTAAGAATATTTAGTGGTGGCTCTGGCCCCTCTTCTCAGTAGTGGCCTACTCCCCTGAGATGTGACAAACACAGACACCTCCAGACCGTGGGGAAGGGAACTGTCTCCTGATAAAGATAACTTCAGAAGGTTAACCTCGACAGCTCTGCCAAGATCACGGCCACATGATAGTCCAGAATGCTGGATTTGGGGGAATAGGTCACTAGGCACACAGGCTTGGCATTTGATAGTTTGTTTTTGGGTGTTCGAGTCTCTTTCTGACATGTACATACACTTCTTACAGAAGTTTCTTACAGAGAGTGTTAGGAGCCACTGCTTCCTCCACCTGAGATGGCCGAGAAGGCACTGTCACCAGCCTGCCACTTCTCAAAAAAAAAAAAAAAAAAATGACCTCATAGCTTCACAAACCCGGTGACACTTGTCGTCATCCTTGAACACAGCCCTAGACGCTTAGTGGCCCTAATTGGGAGTTAGAGTGAGAGAGCTGCTTCCCAGCTTTGTTTCAGCTAAGTGTCACCCGTCCCCAGCTGGGGACTCAGCAGGGAAAAACAATGATGGGATAGAAAGGGACCCAGCCAGCCACTGTTTGCTCTGAAACCCAGACCAACCATCCTCCCTTCCACAGAGCTGATGGGCCAGGGGTCAGGAGGCGCCTGAGTGGAGATGTCACTGTGGAACTCCATATAATAAGCAGACAGGAGACTTTTTAAATCAGCACATAAGGTGACATCTGAGAATACTGCCCTTCTTAAAACAGGGGCCGTGACCCTGGAAATCATGAAAACTCCAGTTCTGTCGACTCTGCTACTGTCTGGACTTCACCGTGTTTTGAGAGATGGAAACATCTAAGTTTTAAGGTTTCTCTTACATGTCCCTCGATTGCTCCTTGCTGCTCTTCTCATCACTTCACTCTACTGTGTTTATTTCATTGATGTTGATAGCCTGTCTCTCTGCTCGCCCCACCCCACCCCACACCACCACCCCCACCACCCCCCCCCCCCCGTCTCTCTCTCTTTCTCCCTCCTTCCTTCCCCGCCCCCTCCGCCTTCCTCCCTCTCTCCCCTTTTCTCTGCCATCAGCCCAAGACCCACCGGAATTTAACTTGCCATGTGACAGCAACAACTCTCCTTCCTCCCCAAGTTACCAGAGAGAAAATACACACCACCCTCATCAGTACGCCTGTCCTCCCTTGGTCCATGGCTGAAGGGCCATGGACCAAGAAACTTCCCAGAAACTTGTGGGAAGGAAACCCTGCATTTTTCCCTTGGAGCAGTGGCTTAGTGCTTGCCGATTCAGCGCTCATTGTGATGTTGCAGAACATGACGTCAGCAAGCAACGTGAATTGACTGTCCTAATGCGGAAGAGGACCCCTGAAAGGCTGAAAACACACAGAGCAAGACTGAGGTGAGGGTGAGAGGAGCCTTTTGCTAACATCTTTTGTGTTTTGTACCATTCAATTTTACCCAACAAAATAATAAACTAATACCCCCAAATGCTAACAAAATGGAAAATGTAAATTATGCTTCTGTTTAATCCTGAGGTCAAGAAGCAACTGCTACTAAAACCCAGTCTATCGAGTGGTACCACACGCCCCAAGCCTGGCCTTCTCTGCTCTGTGCCATTGTCCCATGTTCACCAAACAGCTCTGCAGAGCACTTAGCCCTCCTGCCACCTTGCTTCTACTGGCCCCATGTTCCTCTCTCTCCAGAAGCTTCTGTCTCTCCTTTACCGAGCAACATTCTGCTTTTCCTTTAAATTCTTAAATTTCCCCTGACTTTCCAACCCAGAGGCCTCTCTTTATTATTGGACTCTGTGGTGTTTCCCGTCACTCTCCATTAGACTGCCTGCTTTTGTTGGTTGTATTTAAATGTCTTGTCTCTTCCCATTCATTCTTGAGAAAGTTATTGGGATCTGTTTTTGAACTCTGGCACTCCCATGAGATAGACATTTGCTAATATTGAGAGATTATCGATTGATCATTTTTTTATTGCTCCCTACCAAAGATTTGTATTACAGCTACAGAGATTTAAGCATTAAGAGCATATGAAGACTTGATTGAGAGGCTTGGGAAAGACTCAGTTAGTTGTCTTATAAGGTGTGTAAACATAGAATCAGTCTGTCTGTGGAGCCAAGCGGGGGCTCCAACAAGTCACCAAATAGAAGGGATCGGAGGTCTGAAGATAAATCGACTAGTTCTGCTGGGCCTGTAGCACTTAATGTATAACACACACACACACACACACACACACACACACACACACACACACCTGTCAGTGACAGTAAAGTTCATTTCACAGAAGAACAAACAGAAGCATAGTCACCAATCTAGGTGGTCTGTAGCTGGTAAAGTCCAGAATCAAACGGAGAACCCAGGTCGGAAGATCTGTCATGCCTGGCTGCTTCAGACAGGACATAGCATAAACACTTTATACTAATCTGAACCTTTCTTGTTTCCTCTTCTTTTGTCCCTCCCTTCCTCCCTCCTTCTCTCCCTCCCTCCCTCCCTTCCTTCTTTCCCTCCTCCCTCCTTCTCTGTGTTTCCTTCTTAGATGCAAGTTTACAGGACTACATTTCTAGGTAAAATGCAGAGGGGCAGGCTTGAGGGACCTCCTGCAGAACAGGATGACATGCTATGAGTGAGAAGACATAGGAGAGATGCTTGAAGGATCCAGTTCCCTAAAAAAAGAGGCACAGCTGTCCTTGAACGTGTGGAAAGATGCCCAACCTGCCAACTAGATAATACAGGTGAAAATGAGGCACTACACCCTTACCTTCCATCCTGGTGAAAAAGTAAAAACAAAAAACAAACATTGAAAGATTGTCGGTCTGTAGTGTGGACTGGAGGAAACAGAGAGCGGGCTCAGAGGCTCCTGTGGAAGGGTAAACTGCTATGACAACTTCAAGAGGGAATCTGGCCATTCAATTCCCCAAAGGACTCTACAGCCTACTGCAGAGACACTTTCTCATCCATGTTCATTGCTGCTCTTTTCACAGTAGCCAGAAATTGGAAAAGGCCTAGACGACCATCAGCTGATGAATGGCTACTGAAAATGTGGTACATTTATGAAAAGGAACATTATTTAGCTGTTAAGGGAAATGAAATTATGGGACATGCAGGTAAATTTATGGAGTTTAAAAAATCATCCTGAGTAGGGTAACCGAGACCCAAAAGGACAAATACTGTGTGCTTTCTTTTATATGTGGATACTAGCTTTTAAGCCTTCAAATGTGTGCTGCAATCCAAATAGCCACAGAGGTTAGGTAGCTGGCAAGGGAGGGCAAGATCTCCCAAGAAATGTAAAATAGCGTATAGAGTTATGGAGAGACAAAGTGGAGACTAGAAAAAGAGGATTAAATGAGGGGATTGGAGAGAAGGGTAAAGGAAAGACTATGGGGAGGGGCGGCTAACAGGAAATGCCACTTGAAATACCCTATGGAAGCCTACTGCAGATGCTTCCTAAAATACATCCGGATGTAAAATCTAAATGGAGCCACCAAATAGTAATAGAGACACTGACCCAACTAGACATCTTAACACCACCAAATAAAACCTCCAGTGCTGGAAATGGCCTACATCTTGTTGAGCCCAAAGAAACACCATAACGCACCCCCCCCTCCCCGAACTATCACAAGCTATTGCTAAGGCTGTTGGTTTCTCTCCACAACCTAATGGCTAGGTCCTACTGCTGAAGACAGCACTTGCTTATGTCATAGAACGTGGAGAAGTTGAGCTGGTACCTAATAGAAGCTTCTCCCCAACAGACCAGCATCCACGGTGCTACAACATACTCTGCATATTACCAGAAGAGAAAGGTAATCATCACTGTCACCCACCTACAACCCCTGCAACTTACATCAGTCACCTGCCTGCAGCTACACTGGTGCAGGAGTGACGCAAGTGTTATGGGAGTAACCAGCCAGTTTTTTATTGGATTTAAGGCCATAATCGGTACTACTAATGTGGCCTAGAACTTGAGACTAGATACGTCATGAGCCTCGGGGAAACCTAGCACTACCATTCTGCTAAAGGAACCTAGCAATAAAACAACTCCTAATGACATATTTCTAAACCCATAGAGCAGACCAGCAGGGGCGCACATATGAAATTATGAGGATCGTGGCCGCACACACAGTTCCAGACAGATGAGGCCTCAGCACTGAGAGAAGGAAGTGGACTCAGGGTCCTATCCTTAGCCAAGAAGCTGTTTACAATGGTGACCCTCTGGCAAAAGGAAAATCCGTTTTCTCCAATAGAATGTCACTGGGTATATCAACCACACTTCAAGGTAGGCTCCATGCCCAGGAGTAGTTGGCCAACACAAAACGAACTCCATGACTCTTCTGTGAGCTTTTTGTTCCTTTTTTTAATTTTTTTTATTTTTTGGCTTGTTTATTTTGATTTTTGAATTCTTTCTGATAGAGAAAGAAGAACATAAAGTCACATGGGTAGGGAGGCTCTAGAAGGAGTTCAGGGATGAGCAAAAATACATTGCACAAAAACAATTTTAATTAAAAATAAAAATAATATGTGTAAATACAAAGAGACCAGAGACCGTGAATTTGAGAGAGAGAGAGAGAGAGAGAGAGAGAGAGAGAGAGAGAGAGAGAGAGAGAGAGAGAGAGAATACATGAAAGGGGTTGGCAGAAAGGAAGGGATATAAAAAATGCTATAATTATGTTTTAATTTCAAATTTAAAAATTAGTGTGTACCATGTGACTAAGCAATTTCTCTCAGCTAGAGAAACACATATAGAGACCTTTACAACTATGTTCATCGTGTTGCTGCTTGGGTGGAAGAAAACTGGAAAGAACCAAGTGCCCATCAGTAGAGGTCCAGCTGTGTGCACCGAGCACACTCTGCCTATGGACATCTGGGCAGAGGAAAAGAGATACAGGGCTCTTGTGTGCACTTGAGGAGGTAGTCCCTAGACTTTGTGGGGTACAAGGGCAAGTTGCAGATATGAGAGAGAGAGAGAGAGAGAGAGAGAGAGAGAGAGAGAGAGAGAGAGAGAGAACGATTGAAATTGAATAGCACATACCCAAATGCTCTATAGTTTCCATATGTGTGCAGAATTATGAAAAAGTACACAAAAATAAGAAGAAAAGAACAAGGAAGAAGAGCTCTACTATGGACATATGGGAAAATAGCCTTATCTATCTATAATTTGGAACCTTTTTTCTTAAAATAATGTATTTAAGGTCAAGAAATGGCAGTACATGCCTTTAAACCCAGCACTTGGGAGACAGAGGCAGGCAAATCTCTGTGAGTTCAAAGCAAGCCTGGTCTACCTATTGAGTTCCAGGTCAATGAGGGCTACCTCATGAGTGTGTGTGTGTGTGTGTGTGTGTGTGTGTGTGTGTGCGCGCGCGCGCACGCAAGTATTTCTTCATCAGTGAAAAATTATTTTTTAAGAGCAGACATTACACACCAAGGCAATAGTTCTTAATTTTTAGGGGTGGAGGACAGAAACACGTGAGATTCTGATGTAAGATTTCCCCTTACATTTCTATAAAAGTCTGAAATATTTTTCATTTAATTTCTGGAAAATTTTTAGAGTTCCCCCAAAACTCAGCCCTATCTCCCACCCTGCCCCTGACTTCCTGACCCCAGGGCGGGCTGCACTGAACACATCTGAGACTCACACAGGGCTCAGCTCTTTCACCCCAAGAGGAGTCATAACACCCGACAGCTATTTTTACGAGCGTCAGCAGCTCCTCTCCTCAGATTGAATTTCCTCAGAAGGTAGGTTTTCGCTGACATCTTAATACTCAGAAAGGAGCGGTTGATCCTTGAGGAGTGACTAGATGCAGCAAATGGCCTGTGGAGCCACAAACAGAAGCTGATCTGTGTCAAGGAAGTTTCCAGCATTCCTCATCCGCTTTTAGACAGCATCAAGTCCTTTTTAAAGTTCTGCAGTGTCACTCTCCCCACACACGCCTGCCGCGGTTTCCACTTTGCCATTAACACAGACAAGTTTTTTTAAGTGACTTCGCTTATCCATTTTTAAAGAGGTAAGAGACATAAAAGAGGCTACAATCCCCTTCTAAAACAGCAATCAATATTCCTTGCACTTTTTTCAAAATCCTCGCAGGAGGAAGGTTTGTATCTTCCCCCTTCGGGCCTGCTTTAAAATGTGTTAATGGCAAAGCCTGTCTTCCTGAGAGCAGATCTCCTCTGTAACACACTTTTTATTAAGTCCCAGAACTGGCAGCAGATTTACAGTCTGTACCCAATCTGATTAAATGCGCTGTGCCTGCCTGTGCCGTGAGCGCTTCGCATACTAGGTCCCCCAGGGACCTCTGTACCCACCCAGTCCCCCATACACATAATTAAAAACACTTTTTAAAAATGTAACTTGGAAAAGAAAGGTCTGGGTATTAATATAGTATTATCTAAAAATGTCAGAGGCTCATTTCTTATAGAACATACTTTGTGTTTTTGCTGCACTGGCGTTCAAACCTTAGGTCTCGTGCATGCGAGGTAAGCCCTCTACCACTGAGCTTGGACTCCCAGCCCGAAACATGGTGGATTGTGTCCAGTGGAGATGCAGCCAGCTGGGTCTTCAGTCTTTAGCATCTTTGAAAGTACTTCCTGCAGCTGGCCTTGGAAGCCTACCCTGGGTTGATCCAGCCTGCCTTTGCAGGCTCATCTCTCGCTGCTGGCCCTTACAAACTCTTGCTCCCAGCCACTCCGGTACCCACTCCTCTGTGCAAACCATTTTCTGAACCTGCATCTTCGTCCACGCCCTCTGGCCTGGCTCGGCATGGTCATCGTTTTGCTTCCAAATACAGATTTTTTTCCCCTAAAACAATTACTATCTGTGCCCGTCGTTGGCCCTTAGTTCCTTCAAACTGCTTTTGCAATGAAGAGAAGCAAAGCCAAGGCTTCATGTCTGACCGTATCCCCAGCCTCCTTTAGCTGCCCCGCGTCAACGTCTGCAGCATCGTGCCTCTCACTCATGGGAAGGTTGACTTGTACCTTCCCTCCACAAACCCGTGTGAACATTTACTACAATCCAGGTGTCCCAAATTCTGAAGATTAAAAGCAAAACTGCTTCCTATGAGTTTATAGCTGTGTGACATGGGGTGGGGGCGAGGGACCCACTGTACAAATAGAGAGACAGTGATGGAGCAAAGGGACCTGCTTAGGGACTAATGAGAAAAGTAACGCTGAAATGTTGATGAAAGTCGCTGGTGAGAAAGGAACTGAGTTTCGACCCACATGGGAGAGCACACGGGTCATGAAAACACCAGGGGAAAGGACAGTCCAGGCAGAAGAGACAGCAAGTGCAAAGTTCCTAGGTAGGAGCTTAGTATGTGTGTAGCCACGAGTTTCCCAGGGAGCAAAGATTTTCTAGACCATGTCCCTCTCCCACCCCTAGTGAGGAGGTCAGCTGCTTACTTCTAAGACCCGGTGAGGTGGCTGTGGGCCTTCCTGTGACTAGCACGGTGTGTGGAGGGGCAACATATTAGGCACTAATATTGATGAATGAGCAAGTGGGTTCTCAGAAGTAACTCTGTGCCCATTCACCAACCTAAACTCACAACTAAACTTGATTTCTGCATGGCAGTTTTGACTAGCGGAACCTAGTTATTTTAGTCAATCAACCTGAAGCATTTGGGCTCATCAATGGCTTGGTTTAGCTGGCACAGAACTGGTTTTCAACTAACCAGAAAGGCCCTTTTAACCCACATTGGGCCACATCCAGAATGGCCAGTTATCTGCCAGTTAATTATAGAGATGAGAGTTCCTAGTCGCTTTCCTTTATTGATGAAGCATCTCCTTCCCCTCTTCAGCTGGTCCCAGAAAGGCAAGTTTGACTTTGGGAGTCAATAGGTGGGCAAAGTCCCCTTGCATCTCTTTGAATAAAAGTCTTCCTCTGGTATTCTTATGTGTCACCAAACCCAGTGGTTGTGACAAGTATTCCTTGGGCCACTTTTTATGAAAACAAACTTCACAAATTGGAGGCTACACTTGTGGCTCAGGGCTTCCCAATGGGCAGAGCCTGGGTCAGACCTCATTTGGGCTTGTAATTTGCCTTGGCTGACGTGTCTTCTGTTCAATAACTATGAGCCATAGAGACTGCAAGTGGGAACTAAAGTTATGGTATTCATCTCCAAAGCCCTATTTATACTTTTCAACTTAAACTCTATCTATTCAACAGGTATTTTTGAACACCCAACGCACACTAAGAACCAGGATGCCAGTACCTACTGTGAAGAGGAGGAACAGGATCAGACAACAGTGAACAGCTGTGTTTCCACAGAGCCGAGGCAAGGCCAGTTAAGAACACCAATGAGGAGGGGGCTCTCCCGGCATGGCACGATCATACTGGTGGGAGGGAAAGTCACCTTCTTGAGGTTGGGAAAGGCTTCCCTTGGGTGGAGACTATTGCAATTTTTGTTTGCTTTTCTAAAGATTTACTTTTATTTATGCATGTGGGCACATGTGCATACACAGCAGGTGCCCACAGAAACCAGAAGAGAGCACGGGGTCCCCTGAAGCTGGAGTTACTGTTGGCTGTGAGCCACCTCATATGGGTGCTGGGAAGTGAACTCTGACCCTCTACAAGTGCAGCAAATGCCTTAGTTGCTGAGCCATCTATCCTGCCCCTGCAATTTATTCCTAAAAGACAAGTTTTTTTCCTAAAGGAATGAAGGAATTGGTCATCCCAGTGGATGGAACACAAAAGCACGTTCACCAAGTGGTCTGAGAAAGCTTGGTGAGTCTGGAGAAAAGTCAGCTACCCAAGGTGACCATTGGATACAACAAGAGAAGGAAAATGAACACAGTAAAATCTAGAACAATGGTTCTCAAGATGTGGGTATTTACACTATGATTCATAATAGTAGCAAAATTACAGTCAGGAAGTAGCAACAAAAAGAATTAATTATTGGGGGTTCACCACAGCATGAGGAAGGTTGAGAATTACTGCTCTATAGAGACAAGAGGAGGTCGAGGGGACAAAGGGTCTTTACCTAATTCAACTTGGGATGCTATGAAGCAGATGTCGGTCCTCAGAAAACCTCAGCGCTTTTCTGCTCGTCCTGCTATTGGTTGTAGCCTGAGCTCTGAAGAGCAGCAGGCAAGAGGCAGACATGGCTTTAGTGCACACATGAATAGAGAGTTTTTCTGAGGCCCTAAACCTAATGTATTTGTAACTTTAGTAAATTGTTCCCTCCCTCTAGAGGGGCTTTTTTTTTTTTTTCATAATGCAGAGGTAAGATCAGCACCTCCTTCCCAAGTCTGAACAAAGGGACAGGAGAATGTGTGAGGGACTCAGTACTGTGGGGCACATAGGGTGTGCTCAGAAGATGTGGGATGACTTTGCAATAATAAACATCGTGCCTGATGAATAACATGATTGATAATATGATTTCCTTGATGAGGGTCAACAGAGAAACCCAGAGTCAGATCAACTGAGGTCGCTTGACCTGGTAGAGCTTCTGTGAACATCCCCAGCTGGATCTGTAGCTCCGGCCCCTTCTCTCAGCCATGCCTGGCAGGCTCATCCTGTCCTCAGATTTCTTACCCCCAGAGGGATCAAGGAAAGGGAGCCCAGGCCTTGGATTATAAGGACATTCTTGCTTCTCCCCATGTAAGACGATAATGCCAAAGGACCCTGGCACCAGACAAAGGAATGCGGCCTGTCCAAGGCTCCTTGTCCCCACACAAGATCACTAAGCACTCGCTGGTATTAGACCCTGGGGACTATCTGAAAGGCCCTCGTTTCTCTCTCCTGGTTATTATTTGTTTAACCGCAGTGTTGTACAGTGAGTACAGTACATAACTCTGCTTCTCGGAGATGTTGGACATGATTTTTCTTTTTCAGTTTATATGCACCATTTCAGAGCAGTTTAAGTTCACATCAAAACTAGCAGCCCACCCCCATACCTATTGTCACTCGTGCATATTTACCCCCCAGTATCGGTGTCAGGTGGTAATATTTGTCACAGCCAGCCTTCACCCTAAGCCCCTGCTTTATATCAGGGTTCACTGGCAGTCAGGTACAGTCCATGAGAGCTGCTGGCTTCTTCCCCCGAGTCATTGTCCCCTAGAGAACACAGGCACGGCCTGGGCAAAGATTATGATGACGGCTTGGTTCCAGATAACCTATTTTATAAAGGAGTGTTTAAGACGGGGTAGAAGAACAAGAGAAAGAGAGGTGTAGAGGAAGAGAAGACAGAGTAGAAAGGGGGTCAATCGTTTCCCAGGCAAATCCCACTCCTGTCTCTAAAGCTCTGTGGAGATTGATGGCAATTCTTGACTAAAATGTCCCATCTCCCTAGATTGGCACCTCCCATCCTGTCTCTGGCTCTGGGCTTTGCTCATCCCAGAGAGATAATACTGCCTTTGGATCTTTCTCTTGTGGCTTTTCCCCTGCACACTTTCCGGGACCACGTGGTGAGCTCCCCGCTACCCATAGATTTAGGGGGAAGTTTGATTGTGAAGTGGGGGGTCTCAGCAAAGGACTGCAATTGCTCTGCTGAGCCTTTCTCTGGCACTTACGATGGTTTATTTTTATTTCAGTTTCTCTTACAGAGTACTCACAAGGAAATCTAAGACAAGCCCCAGCTTTGACAGGTGAAGCCCTCGGGGAAGCTGGTGGCTCCAGGAGCCAGGATGACACTGGAATGTCCTTCCAAACCAGGACCCAAACAGCTGAGGAGCTCCAGTTACCCAGAGGTGAGTGACATGAACACTTCTTCTGCCAGTTGGAGCCAGAGACCGAGTAGGGCAAGGGAGGTAGTGCAGGAAAGGACAGAGAGGGCAAATGGGGAGGGGGTGGGAGGGGGTGACCGTCCAGAAGTCTGGGAGAAGGCAGCAGGCCATCCTGGTCCCTGGCTGTAGCCCTGCTCTGCATAACGGGGTGGTTCCCATTTTGAATGTCAGGAATCTTTGGTGATTTACCAACTGAAAATACTGACTCTCCCAAGACCATCATGACATGCTCCCAGAAAGTGGCTGAAGTGAAGAAACACGCACTGATGCTGGCGAGTACAGCCCAGCCTGGGGTTTAAGAGGCGCAGAGTCTGTCCAAGCTGAATTAGAAATGCATGCCCACTTAACTGTTCTTATTTTTCCTTGGTTTTGTTCCCTTGTGCATTTTTCAAAAATAACTGTGGTACTAGGGTTTTGGGTTTGTTTGTTTGTTTGTTTGTTTAAGTTATTCTTAATCACAAAATTTTAATTGGTTTGAAAGTTTGCAGGAACAATTTTTAAATTTTTTTGTAGAGAAAGAGACAGAAGGATAAAGCCAAGGGACCAACCTTGGCTAACTTGTGGGGTGGAGGCAGAGTTGAAATGAAAGATAGGATGTCACCTTCTTTAATACTGCTTGACTTGTCCAATGAATGTGGGTTACATATGCCATCGCATTTTTAAAGTAAACTCAAGAAATCAAAGGTTTTTAAAAGCATCATGTTTTGGGAAAAATGATTGTATTATTAAACGAAATACTTTTTAACTTAACATATTTTACTTGTGTAAATATTTCAATTGGACTTTATTTTCTTAACTCTTTAAAAATTGTTTTCATTACATGTGGGGTGTGTGTGTGTGTGTGTGTGTGTGGGTGGGTGGGTGGGTAGGTGGGTGGGTGTATGTGTAAGTCAGAGGACCCTTCCGCCTCTCCATGTGTTCCAGTGTTCAAAGCCAGGTCATCAAGCCTTCAGCACCAGAGGTTTTACCTGATGAGACATCTCAACAGCCCCTGCTCCCTTACCTCTCTAATAAATCCTTCCTGCGAAACATCCATGTGTCATTTATGTGACAAAAGTTGAATTCTGCGTCTGTCTCCCCATCTAAACAATGCAAGCCTTTGTGTGTCAGTGTATATGCATATCCGATGAACTGATATACACACATAAAACATTTGAATTAAAACTTCTAACCCTTAAGACAACTTGTGTGTTCATCTATGAAGGCAAGTTGGCAGGAAAGTTACATAAATAATTTGATAAGTATTCACGACCTACCAGCCAGATTTACTTCAAATCTTTAAGATTAATCACTGTAGTAAATACTATGATCCTCCAAGGGGCAGCAGCTTTACCTACAAGCTGGTGTGTGCATTCCTGCCCAGTGTCCATGTTGGTTTTGTTCAGGAGGGCTGGTCTGAAGAATTCCAAATCCTCTTATTTCACCAAAGGATTCTCCAATCTCTTCCTTTTAAAAAAAAAATGTAATGTGTACATTTCCACGTGCATCCGGGTATGCTATGCTTACGAGTCCGAGCAGGAATGCCTTGGTACAGTGTGCATGACGGTCAGATGTCAGCCCTCAGGAATCTATTCTTTACCTCTGCTATGGGCCTTGAGGGTTGAAGGGAAGTACCAGGGATGTGTATAAAGGGCTTCTACACTCCAAGCCAAACCATCAGCCCTGCAATCCCTTTTACATCTCTTCTTCCAAATTTGAAAACCAGGAAACCTCTTCATCAAAACCGTAATTACAGGCAATTAATTGGTCAAATCTTAAGAACCTTTTTCATCCCGAGGCTGAATTGAGATGACAAGGCAATACGTCTTTCTCCCTTCTCATTTAAAAACATTACATGTCAATTTAGACTGTATTTATAAAGAGAGAAAAATTAATGGTCTTAGCAAAAAAGGAAAGTAAGTGGAGAGATGGATTGAAAATTCTGACTCCTTGTGAACTCGACCATCTAAGTGGCATTTAATCTAAACTGTGCCCTCTGGTGTCACTTTCTGAGCATTCGGTGGCACCATTTTCCCTCCTCTTCTACATCAATTTCAGTGTTTCATTAGCAGATTCCAGGTGACGGATAGGTGGCCTTATTTTAAAAGTCTTTCCGTTAGACTGACCTGTGACCTTTCCAAAAGAGGTGAAATAAATCACCTGGTCCTGTGTCTTGCTTCCCCACTTCCTGAGACAGGTGCCACCGAGACCTGACAGGCCCCACGAGGATCATCCCGTGACCACTGCAGTTTTCTCCCACTGTTCATGCAAACGACACTCACCAAAGGTCTCCAGCACCTGCCCCAGACCTTCCCAAGAGCACCCAGCCCTGGGTGTCTCCAGATGGGATGCAAGCCTGCAGTGTGATTGACAGCTAGAGTGAGCTGGTCCGCTACTAAAGCCATTGCAGGTTTTATTGCTGAGGACAGACACAGCTTAAACAGTATTGTGAAAAGTCATTTTAAAAAAAGTTTAGGCTGTAGAGAGGTGCTTGTGAGCATGGGAATATTATGAAGACTACATGTGAAGGAGAGGACTTAGGGGACAGTCGTTGACTGCTAGAAGTCACTGAGTTCTGTGGGCGCTACCTTTCAGGTTGTCCCTTCAATTCTATGGGTCTTACTTTTCCTACCTAGAACGTAGAACAGTTGAGCAGGGTCAGGGATTGTGAGGCCTGCCTTCACCTTTGAATCACCTGGGTAGACCTGCAAAATGCTGATGCCTGGGCCCTTCTTCCAAGCAGCCCAATGAACAACTCTGGTGGGTGAGTCCATGCTCCAGGTTTTGACACCTTTCCAAACCTCCCTCAACGATTGTAACGTGCAGAGAGGACTGGAATGGAAGCCACTAGCCCAGTTAGTATCTGAGGTTTCTCACAGGTAGAGGACTGACTGGCCTTCTGTTCACATGGACTGTACACAAGAGTTGGTGATGGTGGAAGCGGGGTGGCCCTCTCAGGTGCAGCCAGAACAAGACTGCCTCTTACCTGCACATCAGGTCTGGATCATCACTGGTCTGGAAGCTCCCTGGTAATAGGGACTATGTTTTTGCTGGCTCCTGCTATGCCGTTTGGCATAAAGTAAGTCTCAATAAAAGGGTTCCCACATTGTTTCTCTAGAGTGAGCTTTACCAGAGTGTGTAGGACTAAGTCAAGTGACCAAAATTTTGTCAGTGGTCACCACATTCACAAGCGATTGGTTTTTTTTTTAACCAGAATTTGTTTATTTATCTATAAGAGGGGTCATCTGTAGGTCCAAGAAAGAGAATCAATATCCATTCAGAGCATTCCTTTCCTGGCAGATGAGGTCAGAGCGACATTTCGGCACACCCTTAAGCTTCCTGTTAACCCATACTCAAAACAGCCAATCCGAAGGGAAGCGAAGCAGCCTATTTGAGTTCAGAGTTCAAAGGTTTTAGTCCATAACTGGGAAGACCCATTGCTTTGGGGCCTCTGATGGGGGAGGGGACAACACATCATGGCATGAACACATGTCACAACAGACCATCTCACCATGTGGCTGTGGTGAGTGGAAGAGAAGAGCTGGCACACCCCCAGTGACTATAAGACTTCCCACCCGGTCTCATGTTTTCAACTTTCTCCTACCTCCCAGGCTGCTGCGCTGTGCAACAAGCCTTTACACTGCCTGGGCCACTGCAGACCCGAACTGTGTCCCTGAGGAAACACAGAGTGTAAGTTAGATATTCTTAGTGTCCATTTTTAGCAAGAAGTGAAGATCTGTTGGCCATTTCCGCACCAGGGGCCCAGCTCATCCATCAGGACAACCTGTTGGGCCTCCGGAGATGATGCACTGATGCGTTCCACTTCCCAACGTCTCTCTCCAGATATTCACCTAAGAGACCACCCTAGCCCTGCATTTACGCTCCCTGTTACCACAACACACAGTCTCCCAAGTGTCAGATGTTTTGCTGCTTGCTAATGGCACAAGAGGAGAGGCACATTAATCTCCTGAGTAAAGTCACCCCAGATCACTCTGCAAGACGGCCTCTTCTGGAAAACTACCCTGTGCACAGCTAATCCCTCCCTTCTTGCCGGCTTGCTTACGGGGGTGGCACCTGCTGACCCTGCGCATTTGAGAGCCACCTATTTTAGGGCTGTAGTGCTCGGCTCACCACCTACAATTACCACGACTAAAAATACTTCAGAGTGAGGAGCGTCTTCAAGGGGCCTTGGCGCCTGGACCACACGCCTCCTAGTTTGGTGCCCTGTCTCAAGACAGCAGCCTTGCGATTGCTGAGATACACTTAGCCACTTGGTAGAAGTTGCACTTTACAGTTAATGGAAGCCTAGTGGTTATGTCTCCATTCCCCGCAAAGGTACCCACTCGTGGTTTTTCAGATAGTTCTGTCTCTACTCAGGCACCATGTACAGAAACAGCATCTTCCTAGACATCAGTCAAGCATTATGTTCTCCATGGTAACGTGGGCTTCCATACACCACAGCTAACATGGTCCTTCCACCTCCAATGGAGTGACTGAGGAGCCATCACACACAAACCTATGCTGAGAAAACTCCGGGTCATTATGTGAAGAGAAGTAGACTAGATACAGGGCATCAATTTTCACAGGTTTCACTCATATGTGGAATCTACACTTAGGATCTATAAGGCGTTGAAAGTATTTTTGGGCAATGGAGGCACACACCTTTAATGCCAGTACTTAAGAGGCAGAGGCAGGCGGGTCTATGTAAGATCAAGGCCAACCTGGTCTATAGAGCCAGTTCCAGGACAGTAAGGGCTACTCAGAGAATCTTTGTCTTGAAAAAAACCAGAAGAAAAGAAAGAGGAAGAGCAGGAGGAGGAGGAGAAGGAGGGGAGGGGGAGGAGAGGAGGAAGGGGAGGAGAGGAAAGAGGGGAAGGAGGGGAGGAGGAGAAGGAGGAGGGAGGAGGAGAAGGAGGAAGGGGAGGAGGGGAAGGAGGAGGGGGGAAGAGGAGGAGGGAGAGGAAGAGGAGGAGAAGGAGGGGAGGAAAGGAAAGAGGGAAAGGAGGGGAGGAGGAGAAGGAGGAGGGAGGAGGAGAGGGAGGAGGGGGAAGAGGGGAGGGGGAGGAAGAGGAGGAGAAGGAGGGGAGGAAAGGAAAGAAGGGAAGGAGGGGAGGAGGAGAAGGAGGAGGAAGGAGGAGGGGGAGGAGAGGGAAGAGGGGGAAGGGAGGGGAAGAGGAGGAAGAGCAGGAGGAGGAGAAGAAGGAGAGGAGAGGAAAGAGGGGAAGGAGGGGAGGAGGAGAGGGAGAAGAGGAGGAGGAGAGGAGAAGGAGGAGGGGAGGAGAGGAGGAAGAGAAGGAGGGAAGAGAGGGAAGAGGGGAAGGAGGGGAGGAGGAGGGGGAGGAGGAGGAGAAGGAGGAGGGGGATGAAGAGGAGGAGAAGAAGAGGGACAAGTTGACCAGTGGGCCCTGAGTTGCAGTTAGATGGAATTAGAAATGGCTGCTGTGATGATTCATGTGGTGACAGGTTGACACTGCTTATCTCAGAACGCTGGAAGGATGAGTTTGGAGCATTTGTACCACACGGTCATAAATATGTGTGGAAGTAGCAGAGTTAACCTCCCGTAAACACTGTGCAATGTGCGAGTGCATCAAAACACCGTGCGGTGCTTCATTAATAGACACACGCTTGTGTTAAGGCGTCAATTGACAAAATAAAGGAGCTAGGGAGATCACTCTGTGAGTGAGAGCAGTTACTCTGCAAGCTTGAGGACCTGGTTTTGAATCTCCAGCACACACGTTTAAAAAAAAAAAAGTCATGCATGGCTGTGCGTGCCTGTAATCCTCATGTTGCGGGGAGGGTGTGCAGAGACATGTAGGTCCCTAGAGCTCACTGGCCACCCAGCCTAGCTGAAATGGTGAGCTCCTGGCTCAACAGAAGACCCTGCTTCAAGGCAAATGGCGGACACCCAGCAGGCCATTCTGGTCTCCACGAGAGCACAAACCCACACTTGTATGCACATGCACCGTGTGTACACACATACACACCATACACAGGAAATAAAGAAAAACAAGTAAATAAAAGTGTGTAATAACTAGCATTGGAGAAAGTTTGTGCCATTCAGGGTCTGGTGAGCACGTAGAAAAGAGAAGAGTGTGGACCATGAAGCCACAGGCTCAAACACCTCATCTGTCCTGGCGTTATCCGGGGACTGTGAGTGTCACCAACAGCCACTCATGTACAGGTTGGCAGTCCCTGTGAACATGTCAGCCCTCGTGTCCTAGTGTGCTGAAGCCTAAGGAAGCGCTTCCACCACATAATGGCGTTGCTCTCACTCTGAACACATGCTCTGACATTAAGGGAGTTCTTCCTTAATTACAACTAACTTGGGGGCTGGAAATAATGGCTCAGAGGCTAAGAGCACGTATGGCTCCTCCAGAGGATCTGAGTTTAATTCTCAGCTTTAGTCCCAGGGGACCAGATACTCTGTGGATGCTCATATGCATTCAGTCATACAGACACAAACAGAGAAATACATCACACAATGTAAAGTATAAGGTTTTTTTTTTTCTTGAGACAGGGTTTCTTTGTGTAGCCCTGGCTGTCCTGGACTCACTTTGTAGACCAGGCTGGCCTCGAATTCACAGAGATCCTCCTGCCTCTACCTGCCGAGTTCTGGGATTAAAGGCACCACCCCCGGTCTAAAAATAAGTCTTTTTAAAAATAAATAAATTTTGTATTTTCCTCCTTCATTTTCAGTCTAGCTGAATGGTGTGTGTGTGTGTGTGTGTGTGTGTGTGTGTGTGTGTGTAAGCAGATAGGTACATACCCACAACCCACAAATAGAATATTTATGGGAGAAATACACAAGAACCTGGACACAGTGGTTACTTCAGGGAGTGAGGCTGATGAGCTGGGGTACAGAGACACTGTTTTCACTTTTAAGCCTTTGGTGCTGTTTTAGACTGTTTCTTCATCCATGCAGTAAGAGAGCATCCCTGCACAGTCACGTGATCCTGAGTCCCTTCTCTAAAAGCAATAGATTCTACTGAACTGGCAGGTGTTTATTATCTATCTGTCTATCTATCTATCTATCTATCTATCTATCTATCTATCTATCTCTGGCCCTGATCCCTTCACTTTGCATTCATTCCTGTTGATGAGCTAGAAATGCTCCCTTTGTGACTTTGCCTCAGAATAAAATTTCTCACACTGCGAATTCCCGTACTGTGGAGTCATTTCTAGAGGAACATTTGTAAATTGTATCACACAACTCTCTACCTTCATTCTACACAATTATTAAGGTGAATTTCACAGACCTTAACCTGCACCTGTTAATAGTTCAACGATTCTGGCATATCCACAGATATGTGCAACCGTCAACAGGTGTTTAACTTTAGAATATTTCAACACCCTCAAAACATTTTCACCCCGATGGAGCAGCACTTTCCACACTTCAAATCCCCTCACCTTCTGGCATCCACTCATCAAACTTTTGTTTGTGTGGATTTTTCTGGTCTGGACATTTCACACGGGTGGAACCATATGCTTGTGGCCTTTTGTCTCTAAACAGCGTAATCGGTAGTGCTTGCTTGTCCTGGATGCCTTAACGCTCTGGTACAGGTAGGCAGTCCCGCTCACGAGGACCTTACAGATCCCATTGTCAGGAATCTCATCAAGTGGCCTCCTGAATATGATCCTCAACTCTTGTTTTAACCGTCACTTCCCTTGATTTTTGCATGCTTGTCCTGGTGAGGCCTAAACTAGATCAAGCCTGAGACTCACAGTGTGATTCCACCATGAATTTCTTCAGGGTTTCTCTTTCTCCTAGGGTGATGAAACAGGCCAAGACACCCTCTTCTTCTCCTCCTGTCTTGAGTACCTTGTATCATCCACTCAGCTCAATTCCATCTTAGCAACTAATCCCCCGCAAGGATATTGTAGTCTCTCAGATTTAATCGGCATTAAATCCTTTGATTCCTCATATCCTTCCTCTCCCATTTCTTAAAATAGTCTCTAGCACTCAAGTCAAGGATCCTACCGACTCCTGTTTCTAACATTGCATAATCCCACAAGAACCCTATTCTCCTTAAAGAGCACGCATAATCAATGTCCCTACATGAAAGCCTGTAGGTAGGGTGGTGCAGGCAGCCCCGAAGCCAGTGGGGTGCATTGCTGCCGAGTCAGGGGTCATCTGAATCTAGAGAAGTCACAGTAGTTCAGGCTCTATTAGAGAAACCAAGACCTTTGTTGGACCTGCCTTGGAACTGTGTGTGGAACAGTGTGCAGCCTGCGCCTGTGAGCATCTCCTGAGTGACAAGATGTCCCATGGTGAGAGTGAGGTGTTCGTTGCTGGAGACGTGAAGAAGGGTTCTTAAGTCAGACTCAGCAGAAGTCCCATACTTTATAACCTGTCTGTCACGCTTGCCGGTGAGTGAGTGAGCAGAGAATACAGTTACATGGAAGGCCTGTTATGGGACATGAGAGCCAAACTCACCAAGAGTTGAAGATGTCACCATGATCCCAAGTTGTAAGTGGGCACCAGGAAAGAGTTTAGATTCAAACCTGGGGCAACTGGTGGAGACGTAAGAAAACCCAGGTAGTTAAAACCAAGGCAGCCTCCCCAAGCTGATGTACCTGGTCCATGAACATATCCGTTCATTTGTGGCCCAGCACTGCCCTCTGGTGGCACTCTCTAAAAGGTGCAACTTGGTTTTTTTTTTTTTTTTTTTCTTTTTTTTTTTTTATAATTTATCTTGTTACATCTCAATGTTTATCCCATCCCTTGTATCCTCCCATTCCTCCCCCCCCCCATTTTCCCATTATTCCCCTCCCCTATGACTGTTCCTGAGGGGGATTACGTTCCCCCTATAATTTTCATAGGGTATCAAGTCTCTTCTTGGCTACCTTGCTGTCCTTCCTCTGAGTGCCACCAGGTCTCCCCTCCAGGGACATGGTCAAATGTGAGCACCAGAGTAGTGAGAAAAGTCGTATCACACTCTCCACTCAACTGTGGAGAATATTCTGACCATTGGCTAGATCTGGGAAGGGGTTTAAAGTTTACCTCCTGTATTGTCCTTGGCTGGTGCCTTAGTTTGAGCGGGACCCCTGGGCCCAAATCTGCCTATCATATTGTTCTACTTGTAGATTTCTAGGACCCTCTGGATCCTTTTATTTTGCTGTTCTCCCATGCGTCTCTCATTTAGAGTCCCAATAGGATGCCTTCCCCTCTGTCCCAGTTTCCTGGTAAGTGAAGGCTTCGTGGGACATGCCCCTTGGGCTAGTATGCAGATATAAGTGAGTATATACCATTTGATTCTTTCTGCTTCTGGGTTAACTCACTCATTATGATCATTTCTAGCTCAATCCATTTATCCACAAATTTCGGGAATTCCTTGTTTTAATAGCTGAGTAGTATTCCATAGTGTATATGTACCACAGTTTCTTTATCCACTCTTCTACTGAGGGACACTTAGGCTGTTTCCATGTTCTGGCTATATGAATAAGGCTGCTATGAACATGGTTTGAGCAAATTTTCTTGTGTGGTGCTGGAGCATCTTCTGGGTTATATTCCAAGGAGTGGAATAGCTGGGTCTTGAGGAAGCCTATTCCCATTTTTCCTGAGATAGCACAGATAGATTTCCAAAGTGGCTGTACTAGTTTGCATTCCCACCAGCAATGAAGGAGTGTTCCTCTCTCCCCACATCCTCGCCAGCATTGTGGTGTCGCTTGAATTTTTGATCTTAGCCATTCTGATGGGTGTAAGATGGAATCTCAGAGTTGTTTTTGATTTGCATTTCCCTGATGACTAAGGAGGTTGAGCATTTCTTCTAAGTGTTTCTCAGCCATTTGATACTCCTCTGTTGAGAATTCTCTGTTTAGTTCCAAGCCCATTTCTCAATTGGGTATTCGGTTTGGTGGTGTTTAATTCTTGAGTTCTTTTATATATTTGGATATTAGACCTTTGTCAGATGTAGGGTTGGTGAAGATTTTTTTCCCAGTCTGTAGGCTGTCGCTTTGTTCTCTTGACAGTGTCTCCTGCCTTACAGAAGCTTCTCAGCCTCATGAGGTCCCATTTATTAATGGTTGACATTAAGGCCTGGGCCGTTGGTGTTCTGTTCAGGAAGTTGTCTCCTGTGCCAATATGTTCCAGGCTCTTTCCCACTTTTTCTTCTAAGTGAGCTTAGTGTCTCTGGTTTTATGTTGAGGTCTTTAATCCACTTGGATTTGAGTTTGTGCAAGGTGACAAATATGGGTCCAGTTTTCATTTTTTTACACATAGACCTCCAGTTAGACCAGCACCATTTGTTGAAGATGCTATCCTTCTTTTCCATTGAATGGATTTGGCTTCTTTGTCAAAAATCAAGTGACCATATGTGTGTGGATTCATTATCTGGGTCTTCGATTCGATTCCACTGATCAACCAGCCTGTTGCTGTGCCAGTACCATGCTGTTTTAAGTACTATTGCTTTATAGTACAGTTTGAGATCAGGTATGGAGCTTCCTCCGGAGCATCTTTTATTGTACAAGATTGTTTTAGCTATCTGGGTTTTTTGTTTTTCCATATGAAGTTCAGAATTGAACTTTCAATGTCTTTAAAAAATTGTGTAGTTATTTTGATAGGGATTGCATTGAATCTGTAGATTGCTTTTGGTAGGATGGCCATTTTTACTATGTTACTTCTCCCGATCCATGAGCAAGAAGATCACGCCATCTTCTCAGGTCATCTTCAATCTCTTTCTTCAGAGTTTTGAAATTTTTTTCATACAAGTACTTCACTTGCTTAGTTAGGGTAACTCCTAGATATTTATATTGCTTGTGGCTAATGTGAAGGTGTGGTTTTCCTAATTTCTTCCTCTGCAAGCTTGTATTTGTGTATAGGAAAGGCTACAGACTTTTTGAGTTAATTTTGTATCCAGCCAATTGCTGAAGGTGTTTATCAGCTTTAGGAGTTCTCTGGTGGAGTTTTGAGGGTCACTTTGTACACTATCATATCATCTGCAAAGAGGGATAATTGACTTCCTCCTTTCCCATTGGATACCCTTGATCTCTTTTGTTGTCTTATTGCTCTGGCTAGAACTTCGAGTACTATTGAAGATAGAGCTATGGAGAGAGTGGGCAGCCTTGCCTTGTTCCCGATTTGAGAGGAATTTCCTTGAGTATCTCACCATTTACTTTGATTTTGGCTATTGGCTTGCTGTATATAGCCTTTATTATGTTGAGGAAAGTGCCTTGTATCCCCGATCTCTCTAAAACTTTAAACATGAATGGGGTGTTGAATTTTATCAAATGCTTTCTCTGCATCCAAGGAGCTGATCATGTGGTTTTTTATTTTCAGTTTGTTTATATGCTGGATTACATTGATGGATTTCCGTATATTAAACCATCCCTGCATGCCTGGAATGAAGCCTACTTGGTCATGATGAATGATATCTTTGATGTGCTCCTGTATTCGTTTGCAAGTATTTTATTTAGTATTTTTGCATCTATGTTCATAAGAGAAATTGGTCTGAAATTCTCTTTCTTTGTTGAGTCTTTGTGAGGTTTAGGTATCAATTGAGACTATGGCCTCATAGAATGAAGTTGGTAATTTTCCATCCATTTCTATCTTTTGGAGTAGCTTGAAGAGTATCGGTATTAGCTCGCCCTTAAAGGTCTGGTAGAATTCTGCACTGAACCATATGGCCCTGGGCTTTTTTTTGGTTGGAGACATCGATGATTGCTTCTATTTCTGTAGGGGAAATGGGACTATTTAACTTGTTTATCTGTTCTTCACTTCAACTTTGGCAAGTGAACTTGATCAAGAAAATCGTCCATTTCCCTTAGATTTTCAAATTTTGTGGCGTATATGCCTTCAAAGTAGGATCTTATGATTCTTTGAATTTCTTCAGTGTCTGTTGTTATGTCTCCCTTTTCATTTCTGATTTTGTTGATTTCAATACTGTCTCTCTGCCTTTTAGTTAGTTTGGCTAATGGTCTGTCTATCTTGTTGATTTTCTCAAGAACCAGCTTTTTGGTTTTGTTGATTCTTTGACTGTTTCTTAGTTTCTAATTGTTAATTTCAGCCCTGAGTTTGGATTATTCCAGGCGTCTACTCCTCTTGGGTGTTTTTCTGCTTCTTTTTTTTCTAGGGCTTCCAGTTGTGTTGTTAAGATGATTATGTCGATTGTTTCCAATTCTTTTAAAGGCAATTAGTGCTATTGAAATTTTTCTCTCTAGCACTGCTTCAATGTATCCCAAAATTTGGGTATGTTGTTTCTTCATTTTCATTGAATTTCAGAAAACTCCTTGATTTCTTTCTTTATTTCTTCCCTGACCCAGGTGTCATTTAGCAGAGAGTTGTTTAGTTCCACAAAGTGTAGGCTCTTTTGTTATTTCTGTGGTGTTGAATTGCAGCCTAAGAGCATGGTGATCTGATAGGATACAAGGTATTATTTCACTCTCTTGTATCTGTTGAGGCTTGCTTTGTGACTACGATGTGATCAATTTTGGAGAAGGTTCCATGGGGTGCAGAGAAGAAGGTGTATTCTTTCTTGTTTGGGTTGAAAGGTTCTATAGATATCTGTTAGATCCATTTGACCCATGGCATTGGTAATGATGTTATTTCTCGGCTTAGTTTCTGTTTCAATGACTTATCCTTCAGTGAGAGTGGGGTGTTGAAGTCTCCCACTATTATTGTGTGGGGATCGATGTGTGGTTTAAGCTTTTTAGGAGATCTTTTACATATGTGGGTGCCCTTGTATTGGGAGCATAGATGTTCAGAATTGTGATGTCATCTTGGTTGACTTTACCTTTGATGAGTATGAAGTGTCCTTCCTCATCCCTTTTGATTAATTTGGTTGAAAGTCTATTTTGTTCGATACTAAAATGGCTACACCTGCTTGCTCTTGTGACCATTGCTTGGAATATTTTTTTCCAACTTTTACCCTGAGGTAATGCTTTCATTATGGGTGAGATGTGTTTCTTGGATGCAGAAGAATGTTGGGTCTTGTTTATGTACCCATTCAGTTAGTCTGTTCTTTTTATGGAGAATTGAGGCCATTGATGTTGAGAGATATTAATGACCAGTGACTGTTAAGAGTCTTAATTTTGATGTTGTTTCCAGTCGAGCGTTTGTGTAGTTGTGTTTTTGCCATGGGATAGTTATCTATTTCTGGGTAGTTTTGGTTGTAGCTTGACCCTTTGGGATGGAGTTTTCCTTCTAGTACCTTCTGTAAAGCTGGGTTTGTGGATAGGTACTGTTTGAATTTGTTTTGTCATGGAATATTTTGTTTTCTCCATCAATGGTTATTGATAATTTGCTGGGTAAAGTAGTCTGGCCTGGCATCTGTGTTCTCTTTAGGTTTGCAGGATCTCTGTCCAGGCCCTTCTGGCTTTTATGGTCTCTGCTTGAGAAGTCAGGTGTTGTAATTCTGATAGGTTTACCATTAAATGTTATTTGGCCCTTTTCCCTTTGCAGCTTTTAATATTTTTTCTTTGTTCTGCATGTTTTGTGTTTTTGATTATATGTGGCGGGCAGGTTTTTCTTTTCTGGTCAATTCTATTTGGTGTTCTGTAGGCCTCTTGTATGTTTATAGGCATCTCTTTCTTTAGATGGGGAAATTCTCTTCTATGATTTTGTTGAGAATAGTTTCTGGGCCCTGGAGTCTGATGTCTTCTCTTTCTTCAATGCCTATTATCCGCAAATTTCTCTTTTCATGGTGTCCTTAATTCTTGGATGTTTTGTGTCAGGAGTTTTCCAGATTGGCATTTTCTTTAATGTTGATTCAATATCTGTGAATTGTATCTTCTAGCCCTGAGATTCGTTCTTCCATCTCTTGGATTCTGTTAGAAAAGCTCCACCTCTGTGTTGCTCGCCTTCTTCTCTGAGGTCCTCACGTTCTCGTTTTCTTCTGTCTGTGTGTTTATCATTGAATCCATTTTCATTTTCAGATCTTGAACTGATTTTTTGATTTCTTTCATCTGATTTTTTGTATATTCCTGAGTTTCTTCCATTGCCTCTTTATAGGTCTTCAGAGCTTGAACCGTTTACGTATTTCTTTCATCTGGTGTTTGCATTTTCCTGCAATTTTTCCAGTTCACTCTATGTGCTTCTTTTATTGTCTCCTCACCTGTTTTTGTTGCGTCTTCCTG
This sequence comes from Acomys russatus, assembly GCF_903995435.1. NCBI lineage: Eukaryota > Metazoa > Chordata > Mammalia > Rodentia > Muridae > Acomys > Acomys russatus. The sequence goes on along the minus strand of NC_067161.1, from coordinate 47,667,183 downwards.
ATTTGATACGAATTTTATTTGTTTCCTCCATTATCATCCTCATACTAAGGATTTGAGGTCATTTTTCTTGTATTTCCGTGTATTCTGAGTTCTCTGGGTGGTTTTCTTTGGGTAGCTGGAAACTGGAGACGCCATGTCTGTGTTTGGGGTTTTTTGCGTATGCTTTTTCGTTGTCCTTTAGACATTCTTGCCGTCTAGTTTTTGTTGGGTAGCTTCCAGAGTTGAATGGAGGGTGTCTGACGATTAGATTCACTTGTTTTCTTACGATTTCCCTAGGCTGCGAGCTCAAAGCTTCACTGGTGTGGATGTTAGGAGGTTAGCCCTGTTGTTCTGGTCTCTCACAGCCAGTGATCCTCAGTCCCCCTCTGTGTGGATCCTGCAATTGTTCTGGGTCTCTGAATGAGCGTGGGTCAGGCCAAGGTATCCACAGCCTTCTGTGTTCCTGCCAAGTCCAGCCAGGAGCACGGGACCGAACCACGGGCAGAACTCAGCTAGATTCTCAGGGCCAGAACCGTCTGCCAAGCTCAGCTAGGGATTTTGGGCCCAAAATGCACACAGGGCCCAGCCAGAATTTTTGGACTGGGACTACGCACCAAGCTCCACTAGGGCCTTTTGGCCCAAAGTGCGTGCTGTGGTCAGTTATTGACTCAGGGCCCGAACTGACCACCAATCTCAGCCAGGAATTCTGGATTCAAACTGTACACTGTGTCCAACCAGAGTCTAGAGCTGGTGGAACCGAGAGCTCTGTCCAGCCTGTGCCACAGCAGGAGACTGCGGCTGCTCTGAGTTAGCGCCAGTGGTGGAACAAGTGCTCCGCCCGCACTGTGTCCCCGCAGGGAGCTGCCGCTGAGCTGAGGTGGTGCCTAGGATGGAACCGAGCACGTCACCAAGCCTGCGCCACAGCAGGAGAACTGCGGCTGCGGCTCTGAGTTAGCGCCAGTGGTGAACAAGTGCTCCGCCCGGACTGTGTCCCCGCAGGGGAGCTGCCACTGAGCTGAGGTGGTGCCTAGGATGGAACCCAGCACGTCACCAAGCCTGCGCCACAGCAGGAGAATGCGGCTGCTCTGAGTTAGCGCCAGTGGTGGGACAAGTGCTCCGCCCGGACTGTGTCCCGCCAGGGGAGCTGCCGCTGAGCTGAGGTGGTGCCTAGGATGGAACCGAGCACGTCACCAAGCCTGCGCCACAGCAGGACAACTGCGGCTGCTCTGAGTTAGCGCCTGTGGTGAAATCAAGTGCTCCGCCCAGACTGTGTCACCGCAGGGGAGCTGCTGCTGAGCTGTGGTAGTGCCTAGTGTGGAGCAGCATGCTCAACTAAGCCTGCGCACAGGGGAGCTATGGCCACGCTGAGTTAGTGCCTCAGGCAGAATTGTTTGCGGCCGGGCCAATACCCGGGACTCTGGGGCCGAACTGTCCGCCGAGTCCAATCTGGGTCCAAAGGCTCCACGCGACCCAAATCCTGCCCCGAGTCCCCTCTCCGCAGCAATTCCCACCAGCCACCACCACCAATCGCCTCCACCGGAATGCTATGAGCTGCAAACCTCAGCCACCGCTGCTGGTGCCGCTGGTGCTGCCGCCTCTGCCGCTGCCGCTCCGATCAGAGAAAAACCACGCTCCTCCCGTGTGCAGGGGCACGCAGGTCCTCCGCACCCTGGTCCCTCCGAACCGTGGAGCACTCCTGCTGCCGTGATGTTCGGACCTCGGTGTTCCTGGCTCAGAAATCTGTGCAATTCCCTGAATTGTTCACTGGAGCCTCCAAACGCGGTCCACACTGCTCGCCGCCATCTTGGATCCCGCAACTTGGTTTTAAAGACTGGGGTTGGCGCCCCTGACTTAAGCAATCGGTAGTGGTTTGGTTTGGGTTTTGTTTTTGGTGCTTTGGTTTTGGTTTGTTTATTTTTGCGCATGCCCTAAGTATTTGGGTTTCAGGACCAATTTTACCCACATGCGTGAACCAAGTCATACTGTGATGAGAGTAAACTGAGTAAAAGTCAATGGATCCCATGGCTCTGTCTAGCCTAGCCATTGTCAGACAAGTCAGCTAGCCCTTGGGAACTGCCGTTTCTATCAGACAGTATTGTGTGGAGACTTTTATCTGAGCCGTAGCATTGATCCTCTAGGGTGGGTGCCATAATTATTCATGTTACAGATGAAGCAATAGGGGCTCACAGAAGATGTTTCCTTTTTAATATATGAATATGGCATTCGTATGTTACGTACCACCAACCTGTTAAGATGTGTGTAACTCAGCGCCCTGCTCCCCACCTGAGCAGAATAGACAGGGAACTGTGCTTTTAAAATAGTGTTTATATAAACACATATTGTTCTTTATGCTTCAAATTTGAGACTAAGTTCTAGGTGTGCCGTCAGCCTGGCATGCAGAAAAGAGGACGGCAAGATGGAGGGAGCAGGGCACAGGCATGGGAACTCTCTCACCCTGAAAATTCATAGTGTCTAAGGATGAAGCGTCTGTCTGATGGGCCCTGGGGAGCCAGGAAGGCAGTCAATTTGAGCTCTTGTGGGATTGTGGATATAGTGGGCCTATGGAGGTGGAAAATTGGGGGAGAGGTTTGGTCTGGGGCTCACTGGAGGGTTATATGAGAGAGTTTTAAACCAGATCCCCTACTTGGCTTCCTACACCCAAAGGCAGCATTGACTTTGGCCTGTAGGTGGCAGCTTAAGCTCAATAGAATCTAAGCCTGTTTTTTGTTTTGTTTTGTTTTGCTTGTTTGATTGGTTTTTTTGTTTGTTTGGTTTGGTTTTTTGTTTTGTTTTGTTTTTGGTACCCTCGTTCCCACCAGTTGGGACTCCTTTTCAGCTGGAAGTTTGGGGGGTGTTATAAACTACTGATGTGTGGGCACCATGCCTCAGAGACTCTGATTTTGTTGACCTTGTGTGTGGCCTGGGCAATTTGTTGTCGCTGTTGTTATTGTTGTTGTTGGGTATTTGTTTGTTTGTTTGCTTGCTGAGACAAGCACTTGCTATGTCGCTTCTGCTAGTCTCTAAATCCTGCATTCAAGCCATCTTCCTGCCTTAGCCTCCCAGGTAGCTGGGAGTACAAATGTATGCCTCAGTGCCTAGTCATAAACATCCATGTTTTACAAGGCTCCAAAGCTGGCTCTCCCCCAAGGTTGGGAGGGACAGTTTGCAAACTGGGCCCCTTGGCTCCTGTGGGCTTGTTGGGAAGCTGCTTTGACATCCTTTCCTCGGTCCATCTCTGCAGTGGAGCCTGGATCCACAGAAAGAAGTGAGGACCACAGGAAGGGGGTGTCACATGGCATGATGGAGAATACAGTTAAGTCAGGAGAGAAAGTAAAATAGATTCTGCTCAGGCAGAGAGAGGGTGAAGCTCAAAGGAAGCTTTCCCAGTGATGAAAAGCATTTCATTGTCTACAGAAAATAAATAAGCCATGTGGAGGACAAAGGAATGTTCCAGAAAGCAAGAAATCCTGCCCCTTCCACTAACTAGAATTTTAGCATATATCCTGGTAGGGGCAGTGTGGGTTTTTGGGCTTTGGGGGAACCTGGTCAGACAAGGAGGTGGCAAGGAGGGGGTGTGGGCAGCAGCAGCAGTGGCTTCACAGGGAGATTGAGGTCTTCCTGGGTGGACATATATCCTGAGAGACATTAGCTACTGCCAGTGGTTAATGCTTCCCAATGACTCCAGAACGGTGGCTGGCCTGAAAGCCTCCTTAGCCTGGTGCCCTCACAAAGAGAAAGGGCCATGCACCACAGCAAGGGCATGTGTTGCCATAGCAACCTAAGATATCAGGCACAGCCCCACTGACATGGCCCCAAAGCTCCTCTACCACCCCAGCTCCCCCCAAAAAGATCAAACTTAATACTCAAGAGCTCCATGATAAACAAGAAAATTTAATTAAGACACAATCCCCTACTGCCAGCTTTTCCTTTTTTCCAACAGCACCGCTCTGGCATTTTCTAATGAATGCAGGCTGAGGTGGTGGGGAGCCTTTCACTGTCCACCCACACCCACTGTGCCAGAGCCACCTACAGGCCTTGGCACCTGAGCAATGTTACCCTTCTCTGATGGGAATTGTGCTCCTGGCAGAGCAGTGGTGCCACCTAGTGGGGGAATCTTTCAGAGCCTGCCTCAGGTTTGGGGGGCAAAGCTTGGGAACTTGTATGGAGGTCCTTCAGACAAGGCAGAAGGGAGATTGTGGACAAAAGGGTCGGGAGGTAAGTGGGGTGACCCCCAAGGTAGAAAAGTCTTGTGACACAGTCTTAGCACTGCCACACACAGGTAGGGTGACCCTGAAGCAAACTCTTGCCTCCTACCTTCCTTCCCATCAGTAAAGTGAGAGAGATGACAGAGACCATGGACCATAATCTTTATTTCACCTAGTTGAAACAAATATGAGAAAAAGTCCTGAGAGACTTTGAAAACACAGGGTATCTGGGTGGTACTGGCAACGCAAGGATCTGTCAGACAGAGAGTAGGGCACTACTCAAGGTGACATAGGCCTACCATCCCAGAGGGAAAAGTCAAGGTCTGGTAAGCTACAGCATGAGTTCAAGGCCAGCCTGAGCAACTCAGTGAGACCTTGTCATAAAAATAAAACCGGGGCTGGGGATATAGCTTAGCTGTAAAGTACCAGCGTAGCCTGTGTGAGGCCCCAGATGTGGCTTTCATGACCGAAGACAAGGGCTGCTCCCAGAAGGGCATCAGGTCAGAGTGTTCACTGGTGGCTGGGCAGATGTGAAGAAACAGACTTAGTAAAGTTAGAATTCCAGCAAACGGCAAGGGACCGCGTTTGTGGGGACTCAAATAAGGGCACACTGTCTTCAGTCGTAGGTAGGACCCAAGCTGAGTGTGTTTCCCAGATAAGAATGCTTGACCAACAGGAACAGATGCCACTGAGTGTTTGGGCAGAGCTGTGGCAGGTCACACCTGTTTTACCCAGGCCTCAGAGGAGACCACTGCTGGTCTACACAGACTTAACTGGCCATAGTTCCCAATTTACTACTGCCCAATGTGTCCTAGTGGGAAAATAAAGTGCATTACATAGACATCATGCTTGGACTTTGAGGTTTCCATCCTTTCCTGGCCTGGCAACATGACCTTTGGTTCCTTTCCGCACAGGGTGGCAGCAGCCTAGTGAGCCCTGTGGCCGTGAAGGAAATTACTGGCCCTGTGGTGACTGAGGCAACTGAGCCAGGAAGTCTGCCAGACTGAGTTGTTAAACACATGCTCAACTTCTGCTGTCTTCGGTTTACAATGGGTGTGGCCTGTGTGCTCCTGAACCAAACACCTAGTGAGGCTGTGTGCATCTCAGAGCATGGGATTCTTGTTTTCAGCATTTTTTTTTTTAATGTATGCTTTGACAATTTTATACATGTTTACAGTGTATCTTGATTAGCCTTACCAAAACCTGAGGCAGGAGGATAAAAATGTCAAGGCCTGGTAAGCAAGAGAGTGAGTTCAAGGCCAGCCCGAGCAACTCAGTAAGAACTTGTTGCAAAATAGTAAGTAAAACAGAGGGCCGGGGGTGTGGCTTGTCTCCTTCGCATCTCCGGGTCCTTTCTTTGTCTTTCTTCCATTCTTTTGGTAACCTACTGAGCCCAGTTAGTGCTGCCTGGTGGAACACTGGCTGGTCCTGTTGGCTTGAGTAGCTATAGCTGCCGTAAGTCCATGAGCACAACAGCCATGTCATGTTCAGGAGCCAAAACTTCCACAGCACCCCTCTGCTTTCTCTGGCTCTTACTCCCTCTCTCATGGTATTCCCCGAAACTTGGGGAGCTGAGGTTAGTACAGACGCCCCATTCAGAGCTCAAAAGTCACTTATTCTCGGTACTATGACCAGTCATGCGTCTCTGCATTAACTGCCACCCATTGCAGGTGAAGTCCTCTGACCAAGGTTGGGAATAGCACTGATATACGTATTTACAAAGCTGTTTCACAACATGTCCTATCTGCAAAGCAACAGTAGTGGGCTTCCCCTTAGGGCCTATGACCACCTAAGCTATGAGGTTTTGACCCCTGGCAGTTTAAAGTGCCAGGCCTCATATGATGACCTCATATGAGACCATCAGAGGGCGGTTGGTTTATGCCACTTATATCAGTGGTCACACGCCTCTTGCCCATCAGATCAGTACTGCAGCATTCAGGGTTCACAGCTGGCAAGTCCTCCTCCTGGCATCTGCAGAGCATCTTCTGGCTCTATGGAAGCTGTCCGGCAGGGAGGAAGTTTTCAGGTCAAGTTCAGCCGAGTTCCCTATGTCCCACAACCAAAGTGCAATAGGATCTCACCAAACAGTTATGGTGGAAATCCAAGAGCTTGTGTTATTTTTGAAGGCGATGGGGCTCTGTACAGCCTCCTTGACCAATAACTCCTAAAGGAGTATCCTCGAGGCTGGCACAGATTTTAATTTAATAACCCAAGGTACCCATGCAAGGTACTTGTGTTCAAACTCCTTAAAAATAATTGGTTTGGGGTTTTTTTGTTTGTTTGTTTGTTTGTTTTTGTTTGTTTGTTTGTTTTTGCTGCAAAGTAGTATATTTCGATAAGGGTTTTATACACACCCTTAGTTTTCAATTAACCCACACCCACCCCTCCTCTGTCCTCTCCCCTAAACCCATCCTCACTTGAACCTTTAATCCTCAGTACTCCTCCCTCCTGTTTTCATGTTACAAGAGATCAGGGGTTCCTCTTTTCACCAGCCTTAAAAAACCCAAAGGGGAAGTTCAGTGAAGTCATGAATTCAGTGCAGTAAGAAACTTGTCAAAATTGCTCCTTTCATGTAGAGTAATGATTAATATTCAGGCTGTCTTTTTAATCTCTGGAGCTAGCTCAGGGTAGCTTACACCGCAGAACCACTATTAATATTTTCTTACAGAGATGTCAAGAGTCACAAAAAAAAAAAAAAAAAAAAAAAAAAAAAAAAAAAAAAGCCTGCATGCATTTCTTATGTGGGTCTCAGACAGTGGAGCAAAGGCAACAGATTACTCGGGATTACAAGCCAAGACAGAGCCTAAAGGGAGGAGGTGAGGACGTTAGCAGGGTGTCAGCACCAAGCACTCAAGGCCTAGGTCAAGGGTTGGAGTCGCAGCTTAAGGAACCGTTCTCATGACAGGCTAGAGGACGCCCACAGAAGCCAAGGGCTCCTGTTGGTAGTACCCATTCCATGTCCCGGGCAGCTGGGCTGGTGCTGCCCTCTGACACCTCCCTGAGATAAAGGCAAAGGAAGTAGGTAGGTGGAGAGCATCCTAACGAAGGCGCCCTCTGATCATCAGGATGAGGCCACAGCCAAAGTGCTGATTTCCCCTAAAAGATTATTTTTTTTTATTCTGCAGTGTCTGTCTTGGAGACAGAGGGCTGTGCGCCTTTGCTCCTGCTGACCAATGATAATGGTGTCAAATCTATTCAGTGGGAACTCACGGAACACACATCACATGGAAGATCCTGTTTGTGCAGGGATGCTAAAGCCTGAGGCTGGATGACAAAACTGACACGGCTTTCCCTCCTCATCAACTCAGAGAAGGCTGTGTGCGTGTGCGTGTGAGTCCCAGGAACCACAAGTCACTCACTGCCTGTGTGATGAGGCCTGGATCCCCAAGACCGGTGGGCCCTGGGAAAACAGAAAGGGAAGACCCATCTGTTTCTAGCTTAAAATTATTCATTGAAAGGGTGAATTGTGGTCCCCCTGGGAATGTGCCAGGAAATCTTCAGTCTTCACACCTGTTGCTCCTGGGACAGAGACGACGCCTCCCCCCCACCGAAGCCCAAAATAGATGCAGCTGCTGTACACACTCAGTCACCCAGGGCAGAGGCTGAGCCACATTTGGAAATGTATGTCTCTCTTCCCACGTGCCTGCCCTCCACACTCTGAGGGTTTAACATATGGACTCCTCCTCTCCCTCTTCTTCTGTCTCACTTTTCAAGGGATTTCTGCCCCTATCCCCCAGTTCTGGACCATAGTAGGCACTTGGTAAATGACAGGTGTGTGAGACCACAAACCTGAAATGCATAGTAGCCGACCAAGCTTGTTGAGTGGAGACTCCCGGCCCCGTCTCAGGTACCCCTCAGGCAGCATCTCACTCTCCAGGCCTCCTCTCTGATACTTGAGCCTGGTTTCATGGCCCTGTTGTTTGAGAAGCCAACAAAAGGGAGTTCGTGGCTAAGACTGCCTGAAAATTTGCAGCAGATCTCTGAATCGCGTTGCCTCTTCCTTACTGGTACAGGGGTTGGAATAAATATTCAGGGATTGCGGGTGGAGAGAACTAATTTTCCCTACCTTTCTATTTGACCTTGCCTGCTAAGAATTGGATTTGGCACTGTGTGCCTGCCGTGTGCAAAGGCCCTGGCATGGGCACTGTGTGCCTGCCGTGTGCAAAGGCCCCGGCTTGTGGCTGAAGCCTTCTTTTTTGGCTTCTTTGTGAAACTGCCACCTGTCACCTTCCTTCCTTATCACTCTCCTCAATTATCCACTGCTTGGAGGGTTTGGTTTTTCTTTTTCTTTTTTCTTGCTATTCATTTTTTTTTCCTAATCTTTACCTGGCTCCTTATTTTCTGTTTACTGTTCTTGGAGTCCAAGGTTCTGTCTTATTTGTTCTTGGAGCCATGGGGTCATATGTCATATGGTCACTGGGAAAGCCCTGGAAGATGACAGTTCTCCGTTTTCTTCATGTAAGCTGAGTCTTACCAAGTCGGCGTCTGTGCAGGGAGCCCTAGAGGGTCCATCACTTGCTCACCTAAGCCTCCCACAAGCTTCCCCAAAAGAAGAGCATGTCTCAGTTGTTAGATCGCAGCCTTAAGAGGAGGCTTCTTGATCCTCCGTGTCATAGATAGCATGACCATCTTGAATAAAAATAGTCGGTGCCATCCTGGGCTTCTGGCTCCTGGTGGCCTGCAGCAGAGGACACAAGAGCCTCTGGAATGTCTCAGCATAGCTTGGGGTAACCAGATCACTGCTCAGATCTAACAAGCACCCTCAAAGCCTCTCCATCTCAGCTGTTTTTAGCAGTGGGATTAGTGGGAGGGGTGTGCAAATAGGCCTTGGTGTTCTGGGAGGCTTGCTCCCCTCATAGTCTGAGGTACATTTGCTTTATTAAAACTCAGCTGTCGAAGTGACCCAGGCATGGAGAAATGAAAGGCTATCCTCACCAGCTGCCAGTGGCTGCAAGCTGCCCCATCTTCCCACATAAGGACATGTTACTCCTATTAGAAACGGGTCCCTTGGTTCCTTCAGAGGGGACCATCTGCCAATCATAAATCAAGCTTGTAGCCCCTCCAAATAAAAAATTCTACCATCCCAGCTGGCAGTCCCTTTATATTTGACAGAACCTTTAAAAAATCCTATTCTTGAACATGTATTTCTTTTATAATTAAAAAAAATACAAAAGGTAATAAAAATAGACGAGATCTACAGATGGGAGATTTGAGACTCAATAAAGAACTCAGCCAGTCAGAGGTTTCTGGATCATATGAGGATTACAGGGAGAAAAATATATCAATTCTTTGCCCAGATATCAGAAAAGAAAAACAGAACAATAAAAGAGAAAAAGTGGGGCTGTTTAAGAAATGGAAAGAAAACTGTCACCTTCAGCCACTTCTGCATCCTGATCTAGGGCTCACGTGCAGAAGCAAGCATCAGGGGATGTCACAAATGGGCTAAAGGTCATCATGCGCCAATGAATTATCCAATGGTCTGTGGGGGAAGAGTCCCAAGGATGGGGTACCACATGCTGGTGGGCAACAGAAGGCTTATAGTGTAGTACCTGAAGGAGTGAACAGAAACAGTGATCAGAAAGAAAAAAGGCACACATTTCTGGTCTCATCAGGCCCTCTTCTGTGGGATGATTCCCCTGGGAGTTTGACTACCGCTCCTGTAGACAGACTTTGCAGGGTAAACATGGTCTTAGAAACTAAAACAACCCCAGCTCTGCCATTTTGACCCTGGACAAGGTACCATGTGTCTCTTCTTCTTCTTCTTCTGCAGTAAGCAAGTATAACAAGGCCCATCTCGTCACCATTGACTCTTTAGTCGATGATGTGAGAAAGAGCCTGCAGGACACACTGTAAGAGTTCAGTAATAGTGGCTGAGTTCATCCTAGTCTCCCTTGCCCGGAGCAGGCTGCCCGTCTCAGGCTCATGTGGCACAGCTGCTCCTCGTTGGGAAGGAGACGTCTGTTCTCTTTTTTTCTGTTCACTAGCAGGGCTGATGCCTTCTATAACTGAGGGCATCCCTTGCTTTAAGGAATAAATGAACTGGTAAAAAATCCATAATGATTGCAACTCTTAAAAACTGATTTTTTTTCTACTTATATTCTTCAAGAAATCACTGTCTCACACAGGGGCAGGGAGGGGGTGGCAGGGAACTATGCTTTTGTGTGCAGTGCCACATTTCACTGGTAAGTGGACAAGGCAGATCCCGCAGCCTCAGGAAAGTGTATGTGTGTGTGTGTGTGTGTGCGAGTGTGCGCCACCACGCCCGGCTCCCACTCTAGCCTTTTGATCCAGAGTTCTATGCAAGCAATGGTGTGCATGCCCTTTTCTGGGAGACAAGGCATGTGTGGCAACTTTGTCTTTTCCTGCTTCTGATAGCAGCTCATTAAGGGCTCCTGCTTGTATGAAAACTGTGACAGCCCAGGTCTCTCATTTCTTCTGCCTTCTCCAAGGCAGCTTCCCATGGAGGGCAGTGTGTAGCAGCCTTCCTAACTTCTGAGAGAAGCTGAGTGACCATTACTTTTCTTTTCTGGCCCCACGTCAGGTCAGGCTGTGGATCAGACCTTTTCTCAGTGCCCATGGTTTCCTCTTAGCAGCAGCCTCCTTGGAAGACACGCCACTTTTCAGCCATGGCATTGTCAGGAAGTATTGAAGGCAAATCAAAGCAACATGTCCTTAGAGTCAAAATGATTGGGGATCACCAAAAAGGACAAACCTGACCACAGCAGTGGCCTCCTTCTTTCCATAGCCGGAACCCGTAAGAGATGCTGACTCAGTCCCGAGCACTGTCAAAAACCCCTTGGACTTTATTTCGCACCTGAGTCAAACTGAGCCTTCTAGACCTCATTAAAGAAAGAGACTGGCAGCCCTTTCTGATGAGCATGCTCATGGCAATCTACTTGTCATCCTCTGGGAGAATTCTGTCCTGCTGGCCAATCAGTGTGGACGTCATTCTGACTTTGCCCACATTTGTCCTCTTCACCTGGGTCATGTGTGAGGGGTTTGTTTATTCAGCTCTGAAACAAACTGGATTGCACCCAGGATAGCAGGATGTGGCGGGAGATACAAACTGAGTTCTTTTTCTTTTTTAAATGCTTTCTGTTTGCTTGTCTGTTTACAGTGGCAGAGGGTTGAATCCCAAGCCCTGTGTTTGTGCGATGACCACTCCACCACTGAGCTACATCCCTCGACCCTGAAGCCTTGAAAGGACCAACATCCCTCGCCCCTGAAGCCTTGAAAGGACCAGGCACTGTGGTATCCACATCCTCTGTGGAACCCAACCATTATCTACTAGGCTCGAGAGACATTTCCTAGTAAGATGTGAAGGAGAAGCTATCCAATCTGGAACAAGGTGTTCTTCAACCGAACCTTTGTGTCTCTCTTATACGATATTAATAAATGACTTTGATTTAACTCTCCTTCCCCACCCCGCTGAAGCATTGTGTAACCTAGAAGTAATTTTAAAATGTTAATCTCAAATTTAAACCAAAAGCCAACATACACACACACACACACCAATTTAATCTGTTTACTGATAGTTCAGCATTCAGCATAAAAAAAAAAAAAAAAATCACCCAAAGAGCAATCATTTCCATGTGGGGAAGAAAGGAAGGCACAAGACAAATCAGCCCAGCTTGGAAACAAGGCAAATTTTATTGCATGTGGAAAAGAGTCACATGAAAATTAAGTACGGTTGTCAGGAGTCATGAAGACATACATTTTGCATATCTTCTGCCCTGTGTCGGGAGGACTCGCTTACTCCTCGCTCTCATGGACCACCATCTAGAGAGAATGCGGATGCTCTCGTCAGCTCAGGCAGCTAGACACTTCCTGAACCCCTCTTCCCTCGAGCATTACGGAGTTGTTTGTATATTTCAATGGGATGCAGGCAATTTGGAGATCCTTTGGGAGGATGTATGACAGCCTACGTGAAGTTGCTCCAGAACCTGAGAAACAGGTCCCCAGAGAGTTATAGTAAGTCCCCTCCGAGAGCAGCAATGGGCCTGTGGGTACAGTATTTGCAGACACCTTCAGCCACCTCTAGAGGGTGCTCCTGAGCAGCCTCTTTTATACCAGCAGAGGGCGCTAAAGAGACAACTCAGCGCATTATTGTGAGGTAAACACATACATTACTTTTCTAGTGGGCTCCACCCAGGTTAGTGACAATAAACAATGTTCTCTCTCTGAGTTTCTCTGAGCTTGAGATTCTCTGACTGGGAAGTAGAGGATCCCCTACAGCAGCTTCTAGCTCGGAAGTGTCTGCATCGCTGTAGGTATTTCCCAGGTCAGCTTACCCGGTTGGAGGTGAAGTCCCGGGTCTTAGCCCGCAACTTATTGACCTGCGATTCTGCGATATCAGCACGTTCCTCGGCCTCCTCCAGCTCATGCTGGGCTTTCCGGAACTTGGTGAGGTGAACATTGGCTTGTTCATCCTAAAGGCAAAGAGCCCAGCGGGTGAAATCGGCTTGCCCCTCTGTCGGGGGCCTGTGAGAAACAGGCCAGGCCACACGTGCTTTCTGACTTACAGCCTCCTCCGCCTGCCTCTTGTAGGATTTGACTTTCACTTGAAGTTTATCCACCAGATCCTGCAATCTCAGCACATTCTTCCTGTCCTCCTCACTCTGCAAGTGAGAACGTAGGGGAGTCACTAGAGTGGAAGGGCACTGCTGTGCCAGGGCCTAGGCAGCCTGCGGGCGCGCAAGGGTCTGATCCTTTTCCAGATTTTTAAAAAATTTATTTATTTATTCATTCATTCATTCATTCATTCATTCATTCATATTACATCTCAATGGTTATCCCATCCCTTGTATCCTCCCATTCCTCTCTCCCTCCCACTTTCCCTCTACTCCCCTCCCCTATGACTGTGGTCCCCCTCCTCCCCCTGTATATGCTTATAGGGTATCAAGTCTCTTCTTGGTAGCCTGTTATCCTTCCTCTGAGTGCCACCAGGTCTCCCCATCCAGGGGACGTGGTCAAATATGGGGCACCAGAGTTCGTGTGAAAATCAGTCCCCACTCTCCACTCAATTGTGGAGAATGTCCTGTCCATTGGCTAGATCTGGGTAGGGGTTCGATGTTTACTGCATGTATTGTCCTTGGCTGGTGCCATAGTTTGAGCGGGACCCCTGAGCCCAGATCTGCCCATCATAATGTTCTTCTTGTAGGTTTCTAGGACCCCCTTTTGCAGACTTTGAGTGGCACCCACACCCTGGAGAGAAAGCTCGTGTTAGGAGTTCCTCCCACCCACCTGGTACGTGAGCTCCCTGACCCGGCGCTCGTGCTTCCTCAGGCCCCTCACAGACTCCGTGCTCCTCTTCTGCTCCCCTTCCAGCTCAGACTCCAGCTCTCTGATCTGGAGAGATGTCGGGCACGTTATCCTGGAGCTGCGCCCTGGGTGGGATGGGCTGGGAAGCTGGGCTCGACCAGGGATGCCCCCGCTGGTACCCGTGTCTCCAGTTTCTGGATCTGCTTCTTGCCGCCCTTCAGCGCCAGCTGCTCAGCCTCGTCCAGACGGTGCTGCAGGTCCTTCACCGTCTGTTCCATGTTCTTCTTCATCCGCTCCAGGTGGGCGCTGGTGTCCTGCTCCTTCCTCAGCTCCTCCGCCATCATGGCTGCCTGGAAGGCAAAGTGTGCAGGCGAGGCTCAAAGACCCTGCAGCTGTGAAAAGTGGCATCCCATGGTGAGTAGGTAGCATGCTCTACAGAGCAGACAATGGGTAAGACCATAAGTGAGCACAGTTTGCCACGTTGGAGCAAGACAAAAGCCATACCTGGGATATAAAATATATGAAATAAACTTTACAAGAACTGGGTGAGAGGCAGTGTCCTGAAACTGGTCTTGTATGGGCCTCTCTAAACCCCAGAGGTTTTTGTTTTTGTTTTCGTCATCATCAACACACAGTTTCAAAGGATCCTAAGGCTTGAAGGAAACTAACCTGCTACCTAGAATCGCTCGAGGGAGGGACTCAAAAAGTAGGGCATATAGGACCTTAAAACATCACTGAGGTGATATTCCCTCAGAAGGCAGCAGGTGGCGCTATAGGAGCTACAGAACTAGAAAACCTGGAGACCCGGGAAAGTTAGTTGGTTAGAAAGCTGGGAAGGGAGCCAAGTGATAGGATAGCATCCTCAGAGGGGCTATTCCAGGTGTGAAATGAAAAACACATCTCTCTAGGGGCAAAAAACAAACAAACAAACAAAAATTGTAATCTTAGCCTGCCTTGCCCCCATCTGCCAGCTTTTAACAGTACAGAAGGGAACAGGTGAGTCTGATGAGGAAGTGGGAATGGTCTGGTGTCAACCTGTGTGCATCACGTGTGTCCTGAAAGGGTGGACTTCTGCTGGGCATGTCTAGAGTCACGGGGGAAAAGGTGTTTAATGGACACACGGGGTGGGGCGGGGCGGGGGGAAGGCACGCGGGGCGGAGGAAGCACGCGGGGCAGGGGGAGGCACGCAGGGCAGGGGGAGGCACGCAGGGCAGGGGGAGGCACGCGGGGGGCGGGGGCGGCGGAGAGATAGCAGGAGCCTCACGTCAGTGATGGCTTTTTTGGCCTTTTCCTCCGCGTTCCTTGCATCCCTGCTGGCATCCTCCACTTCACTCTGGAGCTGAGTGATGTCTGTCTCCAGCTTCTTCTTGGTGTGAATGAGGCTGGTGTTCTGGGGGGCGGGGGCCGGGGGAGAGTGTCATACAGTGTGTCTGGGGTGGACCCTCATATCCTATGGCCCTGCCCTCACCTGAGTGTGCAACAGCTGCACCCTCTCATTGGAATCCAGCAGCTCCTGCTCCGCCAGCTTGCGGGCCCTCTCGGTCTGCTCCAACGTGGCCCGCAGCTCCTCCACCTCAGCCTGCAGCAGGTTGGCTCTGCGCTCCACAATCGCCAGCTGCTCCTTCAGGTCCTCCTGGCCCCGGAGAGCGTCATCCAGGTGCAGCTGGGTGTCCTGGGCAGAAGACAAAGTGTCTGAAGCAGAGGGCCAAGGGACCACAAGCCTTGTTTAGTCTTTTCATATCTGGACACTGGGAAAGTGTATCCCCCGCCCCCACCTCCACAGAGCTCCCCGCACCTTCAGCTGCCCCTGGACACTCCGGAGGTGCTTGAGAGTCTCCGCGGCCTGGCGGTTGGCGTGGCTCAGCTGGATCTCAATCTCGTTGAGGTCGCCCTCCATCTTCTTTTTGAGCCGGATGGCTTCGTTCCTGCTGCGCACCTCGGCGTCCAGGGCCCCCTGCATGGTCTCCACCGTCCTCTGGTAGTTTCTCTTCAGCTGCTCGAGCTCCTCGTCCTTCTCTGCCATCTTTCTGTCAATCTCTGACTTCACCTGGGTCAGTTCAAGCTGGATTCGGAGGATCTTGGCTTCTTCGTGCTCAAGAGCTGCCTTTAAAAGACAAAACCAGAGCCTTTAATCCCACCACTGGGGAGGCAGAGGCAGGCAGCAGATTGCTGAGTTCGGGGCCAGCCTGGTCTACAAAGTGAGTCCGGGACAGCCAAGGCTACACAGAGAAACCCAGTCTCAAAAAAACAAAACAAAACAAAATCAGAAACAGTTTTTGCACAGTTGTGGCGCTCCAAGGAGATATTCCTAAATCAGACTTCATAATAAATGAAGCTACCTTTAAATAAAATCCCTAACTTACCTTCAGTGCAGAAGTAAAAGATGTTATTGTTGTCCATTTATGACTGTGCACTCAAACACGGGAAGTATTTACACCTTCCTATTTACTAGGAGCAGGGAGCACTTCGCAGCTCTTTTAACTTTAGCTAAGGGTTTGTAAAATTTCAGGTGTAGGCCTATTTTAACGTTATGATTTTCTCCAATAAACTTAAAGTAACTCACAGGCATTATCTCATCAGGCCCACAGTCGTGGGGAAGGAGGGGACACTAGGACCCTGATTCCACCAAGGTCAAGTCTCTCCTGTCAGGCCACCCATGGCCTCAGTTCTGGCCTCTGCCCCCCCCCCCCCACACACACACACACTCCCGCTCACCTCTGCCTCCCCCTCCCCACTCACCTCTGCCTCCCCCCTGGCCTCTGCCTCCCCCCTGGCCTCTGCCTCCCCGCCCCCTCACCTCTGCTTCCTCCAGCGCCATCTGGACATCAGCCTTCTCCAGCTCCATCTGCTTCCTGGATTTCTCTAGCTCGTGGATGCTTTTCCCATTCTCAGCAATTTGTTCAGTGAGGTCCGCAATCTCTTCTGCAATGAAATGAATTCCCGTTGCCTGTGGACGCCTCTGCACCGGTTCTCGGGAATGCAACGCACCCACTCAACGCCTTTCGATAGCTCTCCCTAAATCTAAAGACCTCTGCTTCCCAGAGACCAGACATTGTGGAGCGAGACTCAGAACAATAGCTTGTCCACAGTGAACAGTTTCTCCAGGTGCCTCAACCAAGCCGTGTGGAGGAGCCCAAATAACGTAGCCTCACCCACCCCCACACACTCAGCCCACAATCAGTGAGGAAAAGAGCCCCCCACAATCTCAGACAGTTCAGGGAGGCTTACGTTCTAAGTTCTTGTTCTCCCGTTTCACGGTTTCAAGTTGATCCAAGGCTTCCTCATAGGCGTTCTTCAGTTTGAAGAGCTCGGTGCTCAAGGATCGAGACTCCTTAAGAGCTGCCTCCAGCTCGGCTTGGCTTTCCTCACACTTTGTCTTCCACTCAGCCAGCACCTGCAGCAGCATGGTGGAGCGGCTCTGTTAGTGAGCGCCCCCACCCCCACCCCCAGCTCCTCACAGGATGTCACCACTGAGGTGACTGCTCTCAGAGCTAGGGCCTGCTCTAGATTACTGAATGAGTTAAGGTTTCGTTCCATTAGCCTACTCAGGCTAGTCAGTCAGTAGCTACTGTTATATCCCAAAGGCAAATACATCATTCTTAGAGAATTAGCTAGACATGGTTGTCAAAAAAAAAAAAAAAGACCCTGAACAGAAGTATTCCATTAAAACATTGGTTCAGATAACACTTGTCTGGCACAGAGATGGACCTAAGTTCAAGCCTCATGTCAGACACCTAAAAACACAGGTAAGACTGTGGCCTTAACCGTACTGTGGAAACTGGCTCACTCCTGCCCTATCCCATTCCCACTCTGTGTCCCAGATGGAGAAACTACATGCTGGTGACATTCAAGGATTTTTTTTTCCTAAGGCCGCCTCACTAGAGAAAGGCAGAGCAGGGAGCCCATCTCTTCCTCCCCAGCCCCCCTCCAGCACCCCCGCACCATGGAGCTCAGCACACAGGGAGCTTCCTGCACCTTGTCAAAGTTCCTCTGCTTCTTGTCCAGAGCAGCGGCCATCGAGTTGGCTCTTTCCACATCCACCATCAGATCCTCTACCTCCCCTTGCAGCCTCTGCTTGGTCTTTTCCAAGGAAGCGCACTTTGCATTCACAGCTTCCACCTGCTCCTCCGAATCCTGAAGACGCTGAGCGAGTTTTTTCCTTCAAGAAAATGAGATAGGGGGAAAAAAGCAGACTCCATTAAGTTTCGATCTTCTTGAGCGTCAGTGTTCATCAAGCTAAATTCACTCGGCTTGAAGGCCTCTGTGCATGAACCCCAAAAGGCCCCACCCCTCCCACCCCCTCACCCACCTACCTCCGTCTACCCCCACCCCATCCTCACCCTACCCCCACCCCCACCCCCACCCCATCTGCTCAAAGTCTGTGCTCAATGGCCTGTCTTAGGTCTAAGCAAGTTCAAAGCCGGTGTCTTAATGAACTATGCCGATGCTATGTTTAAAGACACGCGGGATGGGAGGGATCTCGAATAACAAAACGAATTCCTTTAGATTCATCCCCAAGCCACTGCGAAGCCAACGTTCTGAGCCGTAAGATCGCTTGAGGGTTCTATTTAGAGTCACGTACTTGGCCTCCTCCAGCTCCTCCGTGCGCTGGATGGCGTCCGTCTCGTATTTGGTCCTCCACTGGGCCACCTCGCTGTTGGCCTTGGACATGGCCCTCTGCAGCTCAGCCTTGGCTTCCTGCTCCTCCTCGTATTGCTCCCGCAGCAGGTCACAGTCGTGGCGGGAGGACTGCAGGGCGTGGGCCAGCGCGTTCTTAGCCTGAAAATAATCAAGGCACCCCAATTAGGATTAAGACTGTGTGTGCCATACAAGCCAGGGTACATCCTGCTATCGTCACCAGCTGAATGAAGTCACTTTTTTTTTTTTTTTTCAAGCTTGCTTTTCTTTTGCAGGTGTGATTTGAGGATGAGACCAAGAAATCATCCTGCAAGCCGGGTACCTTGCTCTCTTCCTCCAGCTGCCTCTTGAGCTCCTCTATCTGTTGAGTAAAGGCTTGCTTGCTCCTGGAAAGCTGAGATACTATGCTTTCCTTTTCTTCCAGTTGGCGACTCAGCTCCCCTGTGTCGGGAAAGACATAGCTCATTCATTCATTCACTCACTCATTCATTCATTACCCTCTCGCCAAGCATAAGACAGGAGTGGAGAAGAGTAATAAAAATGAGATCCCCGTCCCCCTGAGGGAGTATGGTAGTGTCCATGAAAAGGAAATGACACCCTAATAAAATACTGCTGTAAACTACCGGAAGCCAGCAGTGACCTGGCCAGTGAAAGCTAAGAGAGCCATTACGAGTTTGAACATTGCCAGGGGCAGCTCTCCACCCCCAACACACCTCCCCAGTGGCTGATGATTCCAGCCATGTCATTAAGGAAGACACTCAGGGCTTCGCACCTCTCTAGGAATGTGAAGTTATTCTCTCGGGTGAATATGGTCAACTGGGGTGTATACAGAAGTCAGAAAGGAAAGCTGACCAGGAAGTACAAAGGCTTGGGTCCTCTCGCTCCTACCCGGGTTTTGTCAGGTTCAAGTTTATATTACTCATGGAAGTCAGACCGTCTCCTTGGTTACTGCTTTCACTAGACTCAGTGTCCTCCTCTCAGGTGTTTGGGACAGTCTCTTTTGTGTGTAACTTTCATTTACTTTTTCCTGGAAATGTGTTTTTAAAAATCCTCCCTCACAAGGTGTTGTGGTACAGGGCTTTACCACCAGGGCTGTGAAGGCAGAGGCAGGCAGGTCTCTGTAAGTTCCAAGCCAGCCTGGTCTACATAGGGAGTTCCAGGCCAGCCAGGGTTACGGAGTGGGATTCTGTCTTTAAAACAATGCAAAACAGAACAAAACATTCTCTCTCACAATTGGTGCTGCCCCTGGTGGAAAAGCCTTCTGGCATGCCAGCACAGCGTTCAGGAGCATGGCTCACCCGCCTCCGACTGCAGCCGGGACTTCTGTGTGGTCAGCTCACTCAGGTTCCTCTGGCTCTCCTCGTTTTTGCCCCTGGACTCACTTAGCTGGTCCTCCAGAGTGCGGCATATCTTCTCCAGATTGGCCTGTGGGTTGAAAAGGGAGGGAGGTCTTCGGGCGGCCTTATGTTTGTTCACCCACTAGGGGCAGGCGTCCCTTTTCTGGGTCTGCCCAGCCAGCCCCTCACCTTGGATTTGGACACGCTCTCCACACTGCTGGCCAGATCGTCGATCTCCATCTTCAGCTCGCTCTTCTCCTTCTCCAGCTTCTGCTTGACACGCTGCAGGTTGTCAATCTGCTCGCCGAGCTCCGCCACGCTGTCCGCGTGCTTCTTCCTCAGGGCGGCTGCCGTGGCTTCGTGCTGCAGGGTGGCCTCCTCCAGGTCCCTGCGCAGCTTCAAGAACTCGGCCTCTCGCTTCTTGTTCATCTCGATCTGGGTGGAGGTGACCCCTCCCGCCTCCTCCAGCCGCTCACTCAGCTCCTCCAGCTCACGGGCGTAGTCGCTGCGCTGTTTCTCTGTCTTGGCCCGCGTGGCCCTCTCGGCCTCTATCTCTTCCTCCAGCTCCTCGATGCGAGCCTGGAGAGGGCAGGCAGAGGCCCCAAGAGACTCTCAGGGTCACAACAGCTAACTCGGATGGCATCCGAGTAGGTGCCATCAACCCACAAATGTAAGAAGAAGCCGTCCTTCACTTAAACGATGGCATGTTACCCATCATCTGCAGCAAAATAGAGAACGCCAGACACCGAAAAACAAGCTGCACACATTTTCATGTGAAGAATTTGTTCAAGTCAAGGTGGATATGAAATGGTGATTGCTAAAGGTTCCGAAGGCCAGGGAAAGTGGCTAAGAGAGGGCTCGGTCAGTGAGCACTATATGCATGTGATGAACTAGTACACAAAGGCCCATTAATACATAAAATTTGATGATGATGATGATGATAGGGCAGATGAGGTTCTGTTCCCACCAGATGAATCTGCTCATGGATGTTCCCTGCAAATGAATCTTTTCCTGAACCAGTGTGGCCACGACCCTGGAAATGTCTCCATTCACCTCCATGCATTTTACTGCAAATTGGGGTGGACTTGGTCATCACTGGCACCACTGCTAGGTCAGCCTGGCAGAGTGAGGTCCCATGAGGCTGGCGGCCACACAGTCCTGCCCCACCTGCTCTAAATGGCTCCTGAGTAGACACGACTCAGGTTCCTGAGTGATCCACATGGGGAAGCGGGAGCTGAAAGCCTCCTCTTCCTCCTCTTCCTCCTCCTCTTCCTTCTCCCCTTCCTCCTCCCCCTCTTCCTCCTCCTCCCCTCCTCCTCCCCTCCTCCTCCTCCCCCTCCTCCTCCTCCTACCTGTAACTCTTTGATTTTCTTCTGCAGCTGGAGGCTCAGCGTCTGCTCATCTTCCACTTTGCTTTGCAGCTGACTATATTCAAAGTCCTTCCTGTGGCGGGGAACAGAGGATGTGTGAAGAAGGGGTCTCCAGCCACTCACAGAACGGCTGGTTGGGGGGTGGGGCCGGACGTACTTCTTGAGCCTCTCGTCCAGCTGTTGCTTGCCGTTCTCCAGATCCAATATGGACTCCTGGGCAAGCTTCAGGTCCCCTTCCAGTTTCCTTTTGTTCCTTTCCAGGTCCACACGCAGCTTCTTTTCTTGTTCCAGAGAGCTCTCCAGCTGCAAAAGGCATCATTTCCCCTTTTAGGATCCAATGATTTCCAGTGGGACAACTCCACCCCGGCCCCTGCCCAGGGCTCTTCCAGCCTGACAGTTCAAGACTCCTGAGAGGAACACCCTGTGCTCACGTCATCCACTTGCTGCTCCAGCTTGCTCTTGAGCTTGCTCAGGGAATTGACCTTGTCCTCCTCAGCCTGGAGGTCGTCCAGGGTCTGCTGGTGAGCCTCCTGGAGGGCTTTCTTCTCCCTTGTTAGCTTTGCAATCGTTTCATCCAACCCAGCCAGCTCCTCAGTAAGATTTTTTACCTAAAAACAAAGCGCGGCAAGTAGAAGCAGCAAAGCCAGGTTAGCAGTGAGTGCATGGAGCGGGAGAGAAGCCACAAGAAGAGCGCGCCGTACCTTGTTCTCCGTGGCGTGCTTCTCCTTCTCGACCTTGGCCAGGGTCAGCTCAAGGTCATCGATGTCTTTCTTCAGCTCTGAGCACTCGTCCTCCAGCTTCCTCTTCTTGGCCGTCAGCTCGGCGTTGACCTCCTCCTCGTCCTCTGCTCGCTCGGTCACCTCCTTGATCTTGGCCTCCAGCTGGAATTTGGCTTTGATCAGCTGGTCACACCTTTCCTCAGCATCCAACAAATTTTCGCTCTCCTTAAAAAACAACAACAACAACAAAATCACAGCTCCTTTTGAGACATCGCCACCTTTCCTCATGAAGTCCTCTATGAACCACTCCAAAGTACAAACCCAACACCCAGCCTCATTAATCCTGGTTTCCTAAAATCATAATTTGAAAATATCAAGAGTCCTAGACACATACAGCCTGGACCTGAAGCTGCAGGTCATTTTTCTCTTGTGCCAGCGTGACCAGCTTTTCCTCCAGCTCCTTCCTCTTGGCCTCTGACTTGGCGAGCTCGTCTTTGGTTTTCTGGAACTCCTCCTTCATGGTGGCCATCTCCTTCTCGGTCTCAGCGCTCTTCAGCAGCGGCTTGATCTTGAAGAAGAGCTTCATCCAGGGCCAGTGCTTGACGTTCATGAAGGCACGGATGTTGTACTGGATGCAGAAGATGGACTCCCTGAAAACACAGCATGGACCAGCAAGATGGCTCAGCGGATAAAGGTGCCTGAAGCCAAGCTGACACCCTGATTTGATTCCTAGGCCACACATGGTGGAGGCAAGTACTGACTCCTGCAAGTTGTCCCCTGACCCCTACAAGCATGGCTTGCCATATATGCCCATACACATAAACAAAATAGATCATAGCTAGGTAGATGGATGGATGGATGGATGGATAGATAGATAGATAGATAGATAGATAGATAGATAATATTTTTAAAGCAGCAGGGTGATATGGTTCATCCCTTTAATCCTAGCACCTAGGAGGCAAAGGCAGGTAGATCTCTGAGTTCAAAGCCAGCTTGGTCTACAGAGTGAGATCCAGGACAGCACAGGGCTATACAGAGAAACTATCTCAAGAAACCAAATGGAGGGGAAAAAAAGAAAAAGAGAAAAGCATTGCTCATCCCTCCAAGGCATTCTCTCTCTCTTCCTCCTTCTACCTCTCCCAAAGAGCTCATGCTCAAACAAAGACCCCACTCAACCTCCTCTGCATCATCTTCTGGAACTCCACACGCATGAGAAACCCTCTGCACACGGCTTGCGTCCGAGTGATCAGTTTGGCCAAGCGGTCATCCCGCATCTCCTCCAGGGTTCCCAGCAAGCCAGCCTTAAAGAACACCTTCAGGAGGAAGGATGAGAAGAGTGAAGCAGCTGGCTCATTGGGTTGAGAGGATGCAGAGGCTAACAGCATAAGGAGGAAGTGATGCACTACCTTCGTGTGTCCAAATTTGTACTGTGTGTGGTCGATGTCGATGGAAGCCAAGAGCTTCTCGCAAGCTTTCTTGCTGTCAATGAACTGGCCCTCTGGGATGGCGCTGGCATTCAGCACTCGGTATCTGTCATCATGGACAGAGAAAAATGATCGGGCTATTGGCAAAGACCAGTGATCACAGGCTTCTCTTCCTAGAGACCAGAAAGCTTATTTCCCAGGAAGTAAAGAAAGCTGTCCATAGTCATATTTCTAGATTTCTGCCTGGAATCTAGGCCTTGGGGCTCTTGGGCCAGGACTTTCTTTCCCTTCCTCGTTACATATCAGACAAGTTCCAAGGAAATGTGGAAGATGCAAGATGCGAACCTTGACCAAACAGTAGGTTATTTTGCATGGAAGACCTCAAATTTCAGCCCTTATCCATGTCAAAGGACAAACGGAGAGTTTTGATAATGTACCTTTGTTTAAAGTCTCCATAGAGGATCCTGTTGGGGAACCCTTTCCTGCAGATGCGGATGCCTTCCAGGACCCCGTTACACCGCAGCTGGTGCAGGACCAGGCTGTGTTCCATGGCCCCTGAGAACACAGGCAAGACACCTGAGCTTCACCTGGAAGTCCTCACAGACTAAGCAGCAGCTGCAGGGCTGGCAAGTGTCTCACCTGGGGTTTTGGTTTCATTGGGTATTATACATCGCACAAAGTGAGGGTGGGTGGTTCTTAAATTGGACATCAGCTTGTTCAAGTTTTCCTAAAAGAAAAAAAAAAAGATTTCATTTGACAGCCTATTGTAAACTTCCACAGTGACAAATACATGCATGGTGGTAAAAACTAAAATATGTGGCTTTAACTTAAGGATTGTGAAATTAACTCTGTCCTTTAATAGCCCCAAAGCCAGATGTATAGACAACTGGCCCAATTTAGACACCCCAATATTGAAAATATAAAATGCTCTAAAATCTGAAAATGTTCTCTTTTATAAATTTGAATTTTTTTTTAGTATCAACCCAACACACAAATAAAACATTCCACCTTATTATACTGCAAAACAGCAATATTCTTCAAACAGTATGTAAAATTACCTTCATACTTCCTGTATAAGGCATAATATGAAACAGATTAATTTTGTGTTAAGATTTGGGTACCATACTCAAGAAATCTCATTATATGGATTAGTAAAATAATAATGACAATCAACATCATCATCATTCTTCTTCTTCTTCTTCTTCTTCTTCTTCTTCTTCTTCTTCTTCTTCTTCTTCTTCTTCTTCTTCATCGTCTGAAGTCTGATGTTTGGTTCCAAACACTAGGAAATGTGACCTACCTAAGTCATCTTTCTCCCAGGTTGCAAGACAGACACCAACCACAAAGTGGTTTCCAAAATTAACACAGAAAGTGTGTCTGTCCCTGACAGGGGTCCGAGGTGCTCCTGCAGGTGTCCTGGAGGCCACTGGATAATTGGAACCTAGAATTCACTTCCCCAGCCAACCAGGCCTGCTAGCTATAGGACACAAGGGAAGTAAGTCCTGGCCCCACATTTACTAACCCTCATCCGGGTATTGTCAAACTGTCAACTGATCTCACTCAGTGACAGCCATCAGACTCAGGCCACATTACCACCCTTGAGTAAGTCAGGTCTAGGATCTCGACATTGCTTGTTTTGCTGTGACTCGTGTGAACCATGCACAGATGAACTCGCATCTGTCCTACCCTGAAAAGTGCAGAGACCGTTTGGAAGGAGGAGCCCTTCTTCTTAGCAACTTTCTTCTTCCCACTGTCAGCTGCAAGACACAAAAGAGGCCAGGCGCTGTGAGTGGATCTACCAAACCTCTTAGGTGCTGTGGGGAAAAGGAGATGATCATGTGAAGACAAAGCCCCGCCCCCCACCACATCTGGAGTCTGTTAGTAGTTACCATCTGTTGTAGCAAAGGTGGCATAGAGATGCGCCAGGAGCCTGTTGGAAGACTTCTGGTACAGCCCCACCACGGTCTCATTGAGAGGGTCCTTGTTCTTCTCCAGCCAGCCTGAGACACTGTAGTCCACGGTGCCCGCATAGTGAATGAGGGAGAAGTGGGCCTCGGCCTTGCCTTTGATCACCTTGGGCTTCTGGAAGTTGTTGGACTTTCCCAGGTGCTGGTCGTACAGCTTGTTCTTGAAGGAGGTGTCTGTTGCCTTGGGGAACATGCACTCCTCTTCCAGGATGGAGAAGATGCCCATGGGCTGGATTGGAGGTGAGGCAAAGGCAGCTGGGTAAATAAGGGCGGCAGAGTAGCTGGGAAGGGGGCACAGAGCAGACGGAGTGGGTACCTTCTCGATGAGCTCGATGCAGGCGGCCAGGTCCATCCCGAAGTCGATGAACGTCCACTCGATGCCTTCCTTCTTGTACTCCTCCTGCTCCAGCACGAACATGTGGTGGTTGAAGAACTGCT